>NC_055698.1:6808246-7163246 GCF_017639745.1 Melanotaenia boesemani | reverse complement strand
TGGTGAATGAAGGTAAAGCATTAGCTCATGTTTAGCTAAACTCACGTGTTGTTGTTGGCTTCTTGCTTAGCAACTGCAATCTTGATAAGAAAACCAAGAAAGCTAGAAAGACTAGACGTTATCCAAGGAAAAGACTCAGAAGCCTCTTCTTCTCAACATCTTTTGAAACAATCTTCGACTCGTTCACCTCTTTATGACTTCATGAAGAAACCTGAGATACCCCAGATGAGTTTCATGATTTCAACAAATGGAAAATCCCAAAACAACACAAACATGAAGCTTTTTTCAGCAAGCGCGCACGCTCTGATCTGCAATGAGCTACATTGATCACCATTTCATTTTATGTATAACTTGCAGTGTCACAGGAACACAAGCAATCAGACCGATGCCTTATTATTTGGATTCACTTTAAGTGGAGCAGCAAAATTTCCCTAAAATAAAAAATCTGGACAATTGGGCTTCATTTCTTATTGTTTTTTAAAACAAGGCAACCTCAGTGTACCCATGAAAGAGAAAAAAGAAAGAAAACACACAGCATTGTCATGCTTATACACCCAGCAGCAACTCTAACAAGGACCAACCTCACCGCTCGCTCTGAGGGACACTCTAATCCAAGCACCACCTCGGACTGATGGGTAAAATTTTTAGTTTTCAGCGTTTTACTTTGAGCCGTCCACCTCCCACAGAGCAGCCGCTCTCTCAGCCTTATCACAGGCATCATCAGACTGGCTGTCTGACCGGGCAGGAGACGTCCCTCCACAGTGGGATCAGAGCAGATTATGGGGCCAGTGGCACACATGGGAAACAAACCTTCTATAAACGTACATGGGCCACATCCTACAACCATGTGTGACAACAGCCACATAGAGGAAATGTTTAGAAATTATAATGACGTGTCTCTAAGCTGCTAGACTGGATATAAAGGCCATGTCTACACAGAGGTGAGTTAAGATGTATGATTTGGTCATTTATTCCACATGGAACGGCTGTTTTGGGAAAATGATCATCATTGAAACCAATCCCAAAGTGAATAAATCTGAAAACACAACCCCTTTCATTTTTGTGTTTACAACCCATGTGCATTTTTCCTGAACCGATGACATCATAGCCCCACACCTCCCTTAACCTGCATGTGAAAAACACAGCCGATGGCTACATCTATGGAGGACTACAGTATTTGTTTTGTGTTCATGCTAAAAAAGCTACAATTTCTTCTTCATATGTCTGTTTACATCAAGTTCTTGTGCATGCTCTGTGTCTTATTTTCTGCTGCTGGTGTATTTCTGTAGCGGCCTGGTATATATGCTACAGTGTTTTCACTGGTTTTGTGTGGATGCACAAATTTCTTAGAACCAGTTCTGTTTACAAAACACTTTAAAAATTAATTTGCTTCTGTCTCCATGTGGCTATAGTCTAAGTCAGGCGTGTCCAGCTCCGGTCCTTGAGGGCCACAATTCTTCAGGCTTTCTATGTTTTCCTGCTCCAACACACCTGACTCAAATTAAATGGATAATTGAAAGGGAAACATTGAAAACCAGAAGGAGTGCGGCCCTTATAGAACCGAATTTGGACCCCCCTGGCTCAAGTTTTCATTTATACCCGTTTTCTTTTACATGACATAAACATTTTAAAGCTCAATAAACAGAATGGGGTACAGTCAGTGTTATATTTTGATATTTTAGTTGTTTTCTGGGATTTCATATAAAGTGACTTTATTAAATCAGCATGTGATTTGTTTCATTTCAGTCATTAGATACTGAATCATACTGACTCAGAAGTGTACCCTTGCAGAAGTTGCAATATCATTGAATTGTTGTCCATTGAATGGATGTAGTAGTATACAGTGATCAAACTAGTGATTTACACTCCTACCATTTACACCAGATGACTTTCTGTAGAATAAACATATGGTTAAAATATCAGCATTATCTGCATCTCTAGTCATGTAGCCATCCTCCCACCTCTTAGTCTGAAGCAGAAAGAAAAACAGCTAAACTATTATCAATATATCTGCCATTAAAAATTCACAGTTAGATGATCTAAAACATCGCTGGGTTTTACGCTGACTGTTTCAAGCCATGATGATGCAAAGATCGTCTTCAGCTTCATTCTTGTTCAAATCACTTAATAAAAGCTAATGCATTTTCCTCTGATGAGGAAGCGTCTCTCCATTAATGTCTACTAGGTAACATCATCAGGAATATAATGGCAATAATGACAGGAAAGTGTCTACTTTGTATTCACTAATTAAAATGTAACATAACTCTCATTGAGTACAAAAAGACAGTTTTCAATTTCCCCTCCATTACTGCTACAGACCACAAATCCACTTTACACAGAGCCTTTAACTTCAGCTTTTTGCTGTTTCTTGCAATGATTGATTGATTTCTTTTTCTTCAGTTCCCCCCAGAAAGGCCTCAGAGGTCCTGAGGCTCTTCTGAGCACAACAAAGTTTCTGAGCATCAGTAACACTGAAAGGTTGTGCTTGTCTCTGGAAGAAAGAGCCTCGGCCTGCGTCCACGTGACCAGACAGAAACCTTAATTCAAAGTGACTTTCTCACTGCATACATGCAATCGGGGCCTCTTGTCAAGAATTTCGACAACATCATGTGACCAAGGTCACCCACATGAGAGGAGCTGCACTGAGTCTTATTAATGTGACAGCCTGAAGTATTGAACACAGAGATGAGCGGAAACTGTCTCCATTCATTCTTGTTTCTGCAAGCAAACATCAACATTAAAACCCACCTCAGCTACGGTATCTCTCATCTGCCAGGTGCTTAATGCCTCGGTGTTAAAACCTCTTCTCATGTGTACTATACAAGCAGGAGGAGTGTGTGAGGCTTATGAGTCTAAGTGACACACAGAGCAGTGCTCCAGTACACATTTATCCTCTTATATAACAACTAGACTAGCATAAGCACACGCAGGCTAAATGCTGCCTTGACCCAACACAACACACGAGTACATCATCAGTTTGTTTGGGGCTGTTCGTCCACATTCTCGTGAACCCGGGGTCAGTAACACTACACTATTGCCTTCTTTCCTCCCCTTCCTTTTCATCATCACCTGAACAACAATGACAACCTATGACCCTGTGATTGTTTTTCCTTATTCCCAACCAGATGACTTTTCTGTAGAAATTCCAATTTCCAGAGCCTGACTGCAACTTGTTTAATCTGCGAGGATTAGGACTGTACAGAAGGCGTGCAACAGCTGGGACTGGGTGGCATTTAGGAAAGAAGGCGTAGAAGCGAATATATCATGCAGTGAGCGTAGCAGAGTCAGGCACAAGCAGAAGTCCTGAGCATCTCGGCTGAGAGAAGATAATTTAAGATGGCATGCCATGTGCCCCTGAGGGCCACAGAGGCCCCTGCCTTGTATTTAATTTGCTTAGTTCCCAACGATACCGCCATCAGTGAGAGAAGCTCCACTCTCATTATCTCCAATAAGGATAAAATGGTGTGTTAATGGATGCGGAGAGAAGGGATACAAGTGGGTGAGGGGTATCTGTGTAAACCCCTGGCTGCTTTGTGAGCTGACTGGCTGTTAGTAACATATTACAAAGCAGTGAGAGAGCCTCAAGGAAGAAAACACTCTGAACACTAAAGAGGCAACCCACACTCAATATTTGATGCCTCATTTTACAATATTTTCATGCATATATAATAAAAACTCTTTAAAAAGCTTTTAAACATATTTAAAGTGACTGGTTTAGAAATACAGCAGAAAATAATCGTTTTGTGAGCCAGGCAACCCACTTCAAGTCTGCACCAGAGGAGAAAAGGTGGAATAACCAGAGCGGCACCGCGTCCCACGTTAAGATCATTCATAAAAAATGGCAGGCCTGCACTACTCTAACGCTATTGGCTGTGCAAATATGGTTTTTCCTCCACCTTTTTATGGTTGCCAAACTGTCCTGAGAGCTGCAGAAAAATTGCAAAGCACACGTGGTGATGTGGTGAAATAAATAAAGAGGATGCAGGAGAATGTTTCGGTGGCTTTTTGTCACCACACAGCTGGAGAACACAGTTCCCCGCGGGTAAACAAAAGCCTCGCGCTTCCAGAGTCCTATTTTAAGGAAGCATTAAGGAAAACTATTATATATCTTTTATAAAAGGAGAAGAAACATCTGGGGGTGTAAATGTTTTCCCCTTACCCGTTGTGGAGATGGGGAAGCGGAGAGTATCCCTGCTGCCGGTGGAGATGCAGTGATGCTCGGCTCGCTCTGGACGCCTTCCCCCCCTTCGGAGCTCCGGCTGAATAACCTTGCTGGAGAGAGATCGAGATCTCTCTCTCTCTTTTTGTTTTTTTCTTTTGGCTAGGGTGCTGTTTCTTTCAGCACACTCACACGCTTCCAACACTTCGCCGGCTGGCTGCGTAACTAAGCTAAGGTGGCCCTGAGCTACAACAACCAAACCCTGCAAACCATGTTACCGTGCAGGCTGAGGCAGCCGTGGCGGTACTGCTGGTATTGCGGCTCGGTCTTCCTCCAGAGGCAGGGACGGGACAGCAGCGGAGGGCTGTGTGTGTTTAAGTGATGAGCGCTGGTGGAGTGGATTTAAATGGGGGGATGGTGTCGTTTGGATTACGTGGTAGGGGTTTAATTAGATAGCGCTGCGCCTATTGGCACCGACGATGCGCACAGCCCTCCTCCTCTTTCTCCTCCTCGCTTGCCTTTCTCCTTCTCTGGCAGTGAAAGGGATGGATGTGTAGCGGCGAAAGTCACAACACAGAATGATGGCGCACCACGCTGTGTGTAATGTTTACTGCGTTTCGTTTTTGTTATAGTGTCTGGAGATGAGTTAAACATTAAGCTGCCAAACTGTGATGTATGTAATGTTCCCGTATGTTCCTGGGAGATAAAATATTGTACAGTTATCTCAACAGCAGCCCATCATTTTTGTTTATTAACCGATAAAGCGACAAAATACCTTTAAAAAAGAGAGATTTATTATTGAAAAAAAAAGCTGAACAGCTACAAATTGTAAAATAATTCTTGATTGTATTAATGCATCAGTAGTACTTCCACCTCTCTGGACCTACCAGACATACAGTAACTATGTATGAAGTCCTTGTCACTAATAGGCCACAATATCTGTCAAATGTAAGATTTAATGCCTAAAAACACCATATACACTCACTGGCCACTTTATAAAGTCCACCTTGCCAATACCTGATGGACCCCTTTTGCCTTAAGAACTGCCTAAATTCTTCATCAACAAGGTGTTGGAAACAGTCCTCAGAAATTTTGCTCCATGATAGCATCACAGAATTGCTGCAGATTTATCAGCTTTACATCCATGATGAGAATCTCCCGTTCCACCACACACCACTCAGATTGAGATCTGGTGATTGTGGAGGACATTGAAGTACAGTGAATTCATTATGTCCATAAAAAGCAGTTGGAGATGATCTGAGCTTTGTGACATGGTGCATTATCCTGCTGGAAGTGGCCATCAGAAGATGCTACACTGGTCATGAAGGGATGGACATGATCGGCAACAATACTCAGGTAGACGTTTAAATGAGGTACTATGGGGACAAAAGTCTGAACTACAAGTCAGGATGGATCCATGCTTTCATGTTTCCACCAAATTCTGACCCTACCATCTGAATGTTGCAGCTGAAATCAATGTCTTCTCTTTCCTGGTACCTTGGAACATTTGGATCTAAAGAATGATTTTCAACATTTATTTATATAATTTCAGGAAATAAAAGGGAGGCTAATAATGGGTCTGTAACTTGCCAGCACTCCTGGAGCATAATAGTTGTATGTATGAAGATGATAAGATCCAATCATGGAAGTGTAATTTATGGGCTGGGGGTTTCCTTGTTGGGACAATGTTCTTGGGAAAATGTATGAAAGACTAGCTGGTAGTTGAGACAAACCCATGACTGTTTTAAGCTTACTTAATCATTGTGAATTCAGGGTGCATTCACAATGACACCGTTTGGTCCGCTTTAAACAAACCCTGGTCTGCTGCCGGTTCATTGTGATCCCTCTGGTGTTGAGCAAGGAAGCAAACTCTGGTCTCAGTTCACTTGCATGTAAACCCTGGTGCTGCTCACCAGTGTTGAGTAACAACACACTGTTACTTTTGTCAGTAACTAATACTCTAATGCAGTGATTCCCATCCTAGGGTCCAGGACCCCCCAAGGTGTATGATGTATGTAGCCGACGAATCTGCACTTTGTAGAACCTGAACTGGGACACAGCCATGGTGTTGCCCAATGTTTATCTGTGGTAAACTAGCCATTTTCAGTTCTGGCCAGTAAACAAGCTGGATTTTCTTCTTCTTTCTTCTTGGTCAGTTAACACTTTGGGAAATATCGCCCCCACCAAGCAGCTGTTGCAGCTGCATGATGTTCTCCAGGTGGTTTGGTCTGCTCGAGTAAAATTCAGTGTGAAAGCAAACCAAACTAAAAAGGCACTCAATTTTTTGGAATGGTAATTTTAGATTATTTTTTTTTAAAGTTTTACAATATATTTTCAGTCTAAGTGAGATTCTTTACAATTAGTGGAACACCTCTCCAGCTTTATCCAAGTCTACTTTTAAACTACACAGTGAGTTATACTCAGGAGACAGCCTCCCCTGACCTTTTTTCTCAGTGACAGCCTTGTCAGGTGTTGAGGCTACACCACTGTCTGCAAGATTTGCACTTCACAAATTTGCACGGGCACCAAATAAACTTCCCTTTTAGGTTTAATCTCCATCAGATGATTCTGAAACATTAATTGTGACCTCTCAGTCAAAATGTTCATTTTAGGTTTTACTGGCTGTCTTATGTATGATCACTGGTCTCCTATTCTGCGGTTAAACTATCCCAGAAAAGAAGGCAAATTCAATTAAAGACCTTATCTAAATAAAAAAACAAAAAAAAAAACAAAAAAAAAAAAAAAACAAACAAAAAACACCTCAATCCATTTTTGTGAAACAGAAGACCAATAATAAAGAAAACAGCACATAACATAATTAACTAAATTACTGCAGTATTTCACCTAGCCATGGTGTGTAGACTGGTTCAACAGTATTTTAGAAGAGTCGGGGTCAAGCAGCAGAGATGAAAACCAGCCTTATTTGAATATTCAGAGATTTCTGCATAATTAATGGTATAAAAGTACATCTAAGCCATTTTAGGCATTAATAAATGATTTCACATGGAATAAAGGTTCAAAATATGTAATTTTTTATGAAAAATTATTAGGTTTAAAAAATGTAATCAATGTCAAGAGAGAAACTTTAAATTGGCACTATTTGGATGGACGTGCGAGTTCACTCTGTGGGAGGTCTGAGTTTTGCAAACATATGAAATATGGCTAGACTGCACAACTCATATTCAGCCCTGGGTGGACAGTATGACAGGTCATTACTGGTTCTAGGCTGACCTGTTGATACTGATCCATGTGAGCCCTCTTCTTTTACCTAATACAACCAAACCTGAACAAATGCTGTAATGCACATCCACCTACACAATGCTTGTGGAGGCAACTTTTAAATCAAATAAATGACATGTCTACTCAGATTTCCCTTACATATTTTTATATGTTTTGTGTTGGTTCATTAATTCCTCACCTTAATGCCACGAAAAGTTGTGCATTCCATAAATTCATGGTTTTGCAGTTCTGCCATGTGTGACCATTATTATTAACCTCCTTATTTCAGATGAAACCCTAGTGGAGCAAAATGGAGAACAAGGGCAAAAGCATACTTTAAAGCTGTCAGTGACAAGGTTTATTTCTTCACACTGTCTCTGTTGGATGAAATCAACTAAATTGATTGGATATTGTTTGCAGCTCATCAGTTGACAAATGTAGTGCAGTCCATCAAATGAAAATCTACCTTTTGTGTAGGATGTCATTGGGTACATCAAAAGGACTGCATCTATCCCTAAAAGCTCTTTCTTTCCTCAGCGTTCCTCTCAAGATCAGCGCACCAAAGTGGACAGGATGTTCTAAGAATGGGCAGGCCATATTCCAGGAGAACTGATTGGTCAGGAGATGGTGGTTTTATACTTGCTGAACTCTTTTTCAGAACATAACCGGACCAGGTTAGCCGTTCAGTGTAAGTTACCATGGTGATTGACCCCAGTAAGGACTTGTTGTAGAACAGAAAACCTCTCTGAAAACTCTGAAATGACCTTGATAAGAGAAAATACAACTTTGTAATACAGGCCTCTGGTGATTTTTCTTATTTAAAGTTTTTAATTCTGTTATTTATCTACTGTCCCCACAAAACAAACTCAGCTGGTTTTTGGCGCCTCTGTGTGTCAAAAAACATGTTATTGGCTCTGTATTCCAGCCATAGAGGACCATTACGTAGTTTTATTCTTTTCAGACAGACATAGAACTTTCTTACCACTTGTTTATTTTTGGCTGCTTTTGATTGGATGTTACAGGTAATTTACATTTAATTGGTTGAAAATACGTTAGGAAATAACGGTCAAAATAGAGGTCTCATAGCAACATAGTATTGATGACAATCTTTTTTTTTTATTGCAAAAATGTGTTGAATAATAGTTTTGTCACGGATTTACCATTTCAAGTCTTTGAATAAACGCTACATTTTGCATCCGGATTGTAAACCTCCTGGATGGGATATAAAAGCCTAGAAAATATCCATAAATCACTTAAAGGGTAAACTATCCATTACAATTTACCCCACAGAGTTACACGCTACTGTACCTGAGAAACTGTTGACAATATAACCATAGCGCCTGGCGGGCGTCAGCAATTTAGTAGAGTTTTAAGTGTATAGAGGGGAAGTAGCTGCCGTGTTCTGCCAATCAACTGCAATTTATTAACTTTTTCATCAGTGTGAGCACTTCTATAAAAGGTAAAGTTTTCCCAGTTTGTTAGTCTGTAGCATATGTGTGTTTTTCACCACACTACTTTTGGTTTTCTGAGCACATTTAGCACTATAGCCAAGACAGTTGCCAACAATATCTTCATGGCCTCGGATAATGGACCCTACTTGTCTTATTAGAGCTCAGTTCATTTGAATGTCATCCATTTATTATAATCATTCGTTTCATAACAAAAGCTTGAAAATGTTTTTCAAATTAAAGAAGCTGCATTAGGCAGATTCAGACATAAAAAATGAGTTTCTATGTCTGCCTTCTTCCACCTGCACAATAGGTCTTAGATTGATGTAGGAAAACAAGCGTATTCATTTGTTACTTCTAGGCTGGACTATTGTAATTCCGTATTTTCAAGATGTACAAATAGCTCTCTGCAAAGCCCTCAGATGATGTAACACTGCAGCTAGAGCTCAGATGGGAACAAGCAAGAGAGATGACATTCTTCCAGTTTTAGTTTCTCTTCAGCCTCCAGTAAAATCCACAACATAATTTAACATCCTTCTCCACACTCTTTTTACTATCCACTCAGAGTACTTCACTCTTAGACTCAGTAGTTTCCAAAAGTAAAGTTGGGAACAGAGACTTCAGACATCAGGCCCCACTCTAGTGGAACAAGCAGACTTCATCTCTACCTTGAAGATTATATTTAAATCTTTCTATTTTGATAAAGCTTTACCTCAGGGATGCCTCGGGTGACTGAGTCATTTCTTTAGATATGATGCTTTAAGTCTAGGTGTGGAGGACGTTGTTGCTGTTCTTCCAGTCCTCTGCTGCCCACCACCTTATGCATGCTCAGGACAGGGGACTGAACTGAAGATGCAAAGCAATCCAATGATGCTGAATTATGTTATAATGAATTAGGTTGTAATCTGATTCAACTGGACTTGTGCTGACTTTGTTTACCTTGTACATATAGTGTTTGCTTTCATTATGAATTAGCACTATAAAATAAATACACTCATTGACCATTTTATCAGATCCAGCTTGCTAGTACCAGGTTGGACCCCCTTTTCCCTTCAGACTGGCATAAAATTCTTCATAACTAGATTCAACAAGGTGTTGGAAACATTCCTCTGAGATTTTGCTCCATATTGACATGATAGCATCAAAGAGTTGCTGCAGATTTATTGGCCGCTCATCATGATGAGAATCTCCTGTTCCCAAGCATTCCACGCCAGGCTGACTGGGAATAAATGGGATTCAAACTGCCAACTTTCTGGTTATCAAAACCTGCTCTATCACCCGAAGCACCCACTCTGGAGGCCATTGGAGAAGCGAGAACTCATTATCATTTTCAAGTAGCAGTTGGAGATGATTTTAACTTTGTGACATGGTGCATTATCCTGCTGGAAGTAGCATCAGAAGATACTACACTGTGGTCATAAAGTGATGGACATGGTTAGCAACAATACTCAGGAAGGCTGTGGTGGTTAAATAATGCTCACGTGATCATATCAAAAAAGTAAAATAAATTAAGGCCAAACTCTGAAGCAAAAATATCTTCAGATAAGGTTTTTCTTTTACACATTCTAAACTTAGCTTTGCAGTCTTTAAATCATTGAAATGCTGCCAGATGATGCTTCTTCTTCTGTTTTTTTGCTAATTTTGTCACTCTTTTCCTGCTGTTGCGTTTAAGTTCTGTGTTTTGTTGAAATGTGTTACCTTGTAAAAACATCCTACTACAGGTTGAATTGATAGGTATATCTGTTGATCAGTGCAACCCCATAAGAAAGGATTACCACACATATTTTTAATAAAATTCACAGATATGTGCTTTCCGATAATAGTTAGTTTAAAGATAATTAATCCACATATAAACTAACTAAGAAGTAATGGCATGCACACCCCATCAAAATGCATTACCATAATGAGTATGTTTATGCAGGTTAGATGACTGGACTGTGTAAATTAATTAATGTATCTATTCATATTACTGCGATGGGCTGGCGATCTGTCCAGGGTGTCCCCTGCCTCTTGTCTACTAATAGGCTCCAGCGTCCCCACGAACCTGAATTGGACTGAGTTATAAGAAACACGATGTCCTGCGTAGGTTGCAGTTTGTAGACGTAAATTCCAATAAAAAATGTTTTCACGTAAATAATGACAGACTTTTACATTTTGCCTTCTTTGGCCCTGTACTGAACTGATGTTATCTATCTATCTATCTATCTATCTATCTATCTATCTATCTATCTATCTATCTATCTATCTATCTATCTATCTATCTATCTGTCTGTCTGTCTGTCTGTCTGTCTGTCTGTCTGTCTGTCTGTCTGTCTGTCTGTCTGTCTGTCTCTCTCTCTCTCTCTCTCTCTCTCTCTATATATATATATATATATACATATAACATACATGTTTAATCCCCTTAATCTTCCTCATTCTGATGTTTGAGCTTCATCAAGTCGTCTTAACCGTGTCTACATGATTAAATGCACTGAGTTGCTGCCATGCTGATTAGCTAGTTGTGTTAACAAGTACTATTACAAGCAAAACTAATAAAGCAGCCTGTGAGAGTATGGTTACATTATAAGTTATTTCTATTAAGATAACATTGTACTAACCTTGACAAGAGTCATGCTGACATAACATAACATCAGGTACAACTATTAACTGCACAGTTTCTTTCAAAATACAACCTATTAAAGAATAACCTCTGTTAAAATAAGAAGCACACACACACACACACACACATACACACACACAGAGGTTCAACATCTGAGCCAGACATCAGCCACACTTCGTTATATCTTACAGCATGACGGAGCTGTGGGAAGGTTTTTTATTAACTCAAAAGGTTGGAGATGAGTCACTGTCGGTGGTCTCTCCACTACGTTCTGCTGCAGGGACGGCTGGCCTCCATGACAAGGTCTACCCCAACAGAAAAATGAAAAACAACATTCCTAGAAGGAGCATATAACTGTTTGGAGCAGCAACAGCAAACAGATCGTGCCACGGTGAATTTTAGATGAGGGGGGATTCAAGGATGGTCAGTTTCTTAATCAGATGCTGTAGTGTGTGATAATCGTCTCATCAGCTCGTCTTTCCTCAGGCCAAACGTATCACTTTGACATGCTGCACCCTCTGTTCACCACTTCACTTCTTGCCGAGTGATGAATCCTTTTTCTCTTTAAAGCTGCAGAGAGAAACTATTAAATTGAATTAATGCCATCTCTTCAAAGCTGGGGGTGGGGCTATAGGGATTTTGGGGGGTAGGGGGGCAACACTTAAATAAATTTGAATTGCATGTTTATTTCGTATTCTCTTTTTTTTTTACTTGCTGTTTTATAAAGTGACAATCTTACAGTCAACAGATGGATGGATTTCATTTACTGCTTTCACAGATGCACTAAAACGCTGAAATGCTGAAGAGATGTTCCAGAGAGGTGGCATCAGGCAACACGAATATGCACAACGCCCCAGATTTTCTTTCTCTGCAGATTTTCCTCCCAAGTTCTCTGTAACATCTCTGGATCCTTTTGTGGATACATGAAGTACTCAGATCAACACAATAAGGTGTTCTGAACATTTTATAAAGAAAACAAAGCCGTTCTCACAGACTATTTCCTGAATCACATGCTGCCTCCTGTGCACTCCAGAGAGCCATTCCTCTGCACCTCCTCCCTTGCTTGTTTACCAGCTGGGGGGGAGCATTTCCAGCAGAAAGCCTCCTGCTGGGGTGGGCTTCTGAGAACAACAGCTCAGAAAAAAAGATCAAATCAAATTGTAAAGATGTTAAATAACTTGAACTTTTAATCTTTAATTAAAATAGGACATACATGACTTGTCTCGAAAAGACCTGGGGTAAAACCTAAAATAAAAACTGTCCCCTACTCATGTTGTTATGAGACACTGATGTCCCTCAGCCTCATTGATAGAAGGTTTTTTGAGGAGCTGCAAGATGAGCCCACTAATACACTCTCTTTCATAGTTTTATGTACATTTTACATATTTCGGTTTTATTCGCGGGCTTTGGCACTGTTGCTGTGTCAAATGAAGTTGTGCTTGCAAGTGGGTAGGGGCTTGTCAGTTAGGACAGCCGCGGTAACCAAGGAAACAGCTGTTGACATTACTTCATGAAAAAAAAAGAGAACTGTTCATGTTACTGGTCTGCATCCAGGGGTTTTTGCTGTTTTGTAGACAGCTGTGAGAAAATCGGGAGAGCTTCATAATAGGCGATGGACAAGCTTAAATAAGCAACTACGTAAACTCAGAAAAACAAGCCCCAAAATCCACAACTCGTGACTGACGATGTTTTCACGTGACTTCACAGGAAAACAAGCCCAGAGTTGCTTTTAACAGCGGATTTAGCAACACTGCTGCCTTTCTTTGACACAATCATCTGTATCGCTTCCTTTGTTTTATGTAGCTGGCTTTCTTTGTCCTTCTACCATCTTGTTACCTCCCTCTTAAGCTCGCATCTGTCTTCGCTGTAGTGCGGCAAAGTTTAACGCCAGAAGCCTCACAGACTTAGTTGACTGAGTGTACACGTGGGATGGCTCAACTTACATGCAGATGGTCTGCGTGTTTCCTAACCACTGCTGTGAAGACTGCAAAAGTTGTGTCAATTAAAATAAAAGCACTGCATCAGATTTTATATTTTAGGTCCATGTGGGACAGGTTTCTGGGTCCGGATCTGGACTGCATACCGCTTGATAATGACTTCTGCTATAGATGAACGAGTTTTCTTTGTTTTTCGTCTTTTCTCACTCTTTAGTAAGTCTTGATGCAGCGCTGCTTCTGGCAACGATGGGAACACTTTATTCAAAAGGTCCAATTTGTTTGAGAAAGTGCAGTGTGAAAGCAATCTCGGACCTGTTGAATGTTGCAACCCCCTGCTGAACCAAGCCCCCAATCGTACAGAGTCTAGCAGAGTATTAAGTGTGAATGTCATGAAAACATGTTCATGCATCTGACATAGAGCTTATGGAGAAATGAAATGTCTGATCCTCAGTATTGCATAGGTTTATAATTAGATTTCCTTAACATTGCATAGGTTATGACTATATCTGGTTGCAGCTGTAAGCAGTCTGCCATTTGTAAAGAGCCAGTGAAGTTTAGACTCCATGTATGGACAGGGTTTTAGGTTCCCTGTAGGGGTCCATATATAGTGTTTTATGCAAGTCTCAGGAAGGGTTCCAGATGTTAGCTTAGGGATGTTCTTTGTTCGTGAACCTATATAAGGCCACTGGTATGGATAGTCAATGGGATTCTCTACATTGGCTTTAAGAGACCTCACAGAGACTGCAGATCTGTTTAAAATGTCACTTTTTGTGATAAACCTTTTTTTTTTTATTATTATTATACATCAAGCTGGCGTCCAGAGCAATTTGTAACTCCAACTATTTTTGTCACATCATCTGCTTTAAGTAATTCACATCAAAATGGCATCATGAACCAGAAAGAAAGTAGCCACACAACGGAGCCACCTCCCAGCAACAACAGAACAACTTAAGAAATTCTGAAGTTGGAACTTCTTCAGATGTTATTGATCCATTAATTCCACTGGACAAACACATAATATTCATCCTTTCTACAAATTTCCTGACTTGCTCCTCAGAGGGCTGGGGCTGTATCTGTAGAAAAGAAGCCTGGGGCTGGAGTGTGTGGATGATAGTGGGAAGTTGTTTACTATGGTGGGCAGCAGAGTCTCTCTCCTCCTGTACCCCTGACCTTCAACTTGAAAGTGTGGAGGAATCACTGTACAATAACACTGCCCAGCTGTGGAGTGTTTTCTCTGCCCCTACTTTCATCCCTCTCCTTGCCTCACCTCTCTGTTGTTTCCCTGAGAGTCAGACAGAAGCTAATATCTGACTCAGCTTTTGCTTATTTCATTAGTTGTTCATAACACCATCCCTCTATCCAGTGAACAAGGGTACTGATGTGATTAAAATGGCCCCTCCTCCACTCATTCCTTCTCCTTTTTGTTTTTTGCGTGCTGTTTGCACTTTCCCTTCTCTAAGCCAGGGTTCACTGCTGTTGTTGCACTTTCTCGGGTCTTACGTAACTGTGCAGCGGTCATGTTGCATTGCATCCTCCATCTCCTCTTCCTTTGGCAGGATGGTCACTGTGGGAAACGGCGGCCCAGAAAGCTGACCTTCATTTCAGTATTCTAGAAAGACTTCCCTAGCTGCACAGAACGCTCGACTCCCACCGGGACAGCGTCATTAGACCTATTTGACCTTCGCTGAAGTAGGATAAAGCATTGAGAGCTGCTTTGGACAAAGACTGGCGCTCTTAGATGACTCGGGCAACAATGAGTTTATTTCATTATTTATTGATGAGAGTGTTTCGGCTTTCTGCTGCTCTCGTCGTCATTCACCACTAAGAAACACACACGTGTTTAAATACAGGAACAGAAGGATGACAAGAAAGTGACTTTAGTTTCAAAAGGAAATTTAATAAAAGATACCTGCGGAAAACATGATCTAAGTAAATAATTGTTTTTACTCATTAATCATTAATAACAGAAATATGTCAGCATGTAACCGAATACCTGGGGTACTTATTCTATAGGTCTGCACATTTAATTATTTAAACATAGCCATTTTTACAGGTTACAGGTTACTGTATGCAACATAAAAAGAGATCATTCTAATTCATTTAAGTGCTTTGCAAAACTCTTGAACCACCACTCATTTCATTATATTTTAATTACAAGCACCTGGAATTACTTTTTTAATCTTTTAAAATTGATTAAAGTAACCTTGAGTGATAGTTATTCAGCTTTCTGAAGTCTATGATTTTATTTCAACACTTGCTGCTTTTTCACTCATTTTCTTTAACTACTTTATATTGAACCATGAATCATTCAAGCATAAAAAGGCACCTACCTATCAGTGGATGAACCAGTGTTGTGTCATCACGAAACAAGCACCTTAACAAGAACTAGTTTTAGACAGTAATTACACACTTTGTAACCAGCAGCCTGTTGCAGTGACACATAATTTGTTCCTATTTCTTTAGTTGCATCTTGAAAAAAATGCCAAAGATAAATGGATTGTATTTGCTTAGTGGTTTTTTAGACCACTCAAAGCAATTTTGCACTACATGTCACATTCACCAAATCACACATGTTAGTTACAAGAAGTGGAGACTTGATTAAGTTATAAGCTTTAGCAATCATGCACACATTCATCCCCTGAAAGACGCATCGGGGGCTGTGTGAGACTCAGTGTCATCCTTGGTTGGTAGGCGGCTGCTCTTCTTTCAGTTAAGCTGCAGCTTCATATATCTTGGCATAGGGTGCAGTGTGTCCTTAAAAAATCTAAAGTGAACCAGATGTGAATGGAATAATAGAAATAGTGTTGGGCTTAATCCTCCTCAGATCCTGGACTTAAACATCAGTGTGGCATCATCTCAACAGAGAACTGAAAAAAAGTCAGTCAACATCTAAAGAGGAGCTTTGGAAAGTCCTCCAGGAAGCCTGGGGACCTATTCCTGAAGTTTTTTTTTTTTTTTTTAAACGTGTTCTGTCGAGCATTATGGTAGCCAAATCAAGTCTGGCTGTAGTGTTGTGCTGAACAAATATGCTCAGCCAAGAGGAAGCTTTATGGATAATAGGCTGCCTTTATTTTTTAATTTTGTTTATGGCTGAATAACATATCAACAGGAGGAACAAAGACAGAAACAAAAAAAAAGAAAAAAAAAGAAAAAAAAGAAAGAGGGAGAGAGAGAGAGAAAGAGAGAGAGAGAGGACTAAAGAATAGAGTGGAAAAAAGAAGAAAAAAGAGGACAAAAACTAAATATAGAAAACAAAAGCAACAACTGTGCAATCAAAACCAAAACATAAAAGAAAGACAACCGGTTGCTAAATCAGTAAAGAAAACATCTGTGAGAAACTCTGTAAGAAAACAAAGCAGATAATCATCAGGAGCACCTAAAGGAAGGAAAACTGGGAAAATATAAACAACAACAGCAACAAGAGCATGAAAACATAGCTATTGGTGATTAACCCTGTACGGTAACACAGAAACTGTGTAAGTATGTTAGTTAATAAGAATGTGTGTGTGTGTGTGTGTGTGTGTGTGTGTGTGTGTGTGTGTCTGTATTTAACTGATTTGTATTGAGGAAAGCTTGTCTAAAGAGGTTTAGTGTGTCTTGACGAGTAAAGGTGATCCCCATAAATATGAACTTTCTTGCTGATAAGAAACTTATATAATTTACGACATTTATCTTTGCATGTTTAAGTAAATCAAGTCAAGAATTCTGATTTTAAACAAAACTGATCATCAAGTAGTCTCATTGGAAACACAATCAGATGGATCTGAAGCACATTTTAAATGTGCCGGGATAATCATCTCCATATTTCTACACAGATACGAAGCCTGTGGCTGCGTTAGATGATATGTGAGCACTTGAGTCAAATTTTGGGCATCAGAGGTGCATGTTTAATTTCTCCAATAGACAGATAGTAGGTTCTGTTTAAACAGCCAAGTTTTGGAAATGTCCACTGAGCATTGTGTGTTTTCCACAGGCCCCAGCAGAAAGTAACAATGCCTGTAGCCATGGCAACTGTAAACAAAGATGGTACCTGCTGTTGCCTCAAAATACTTAGTAGATATAAACATTAACAATGCAAAAATAAGATTAAAATGTCACTGTGGTCAACTCTAAAAAGACTGAAAGGTCACGGATATTGATCACAGTGTTGTCAGAGGTGGGTTAAGACGCTTAAAAATCGACTCACTTCCTCAGTTTTTGTCCCCTTGACTCTGAAAAGGCTTTTTGACACCAAGTTAGAAAATAACAATTGACTAAAGAACCACAGGACATTTCAGTTTGCGTCAGTCTTACCAAGAATAACAGTTTGCATGTTTGTGCACCCCAACATGCCTCAAAGTGTCAACAAATGTAAACTATTGACCTCTTTCCCTGGACATGACTTTTGTTTTCCATGCATGTGAAAATCACCAAGTGAGAACTTATTATCACTGATTTGGCAGAGCTGATCTGCTTGGTGAGAGTGACTTCTGATCTGATGTCGATTCCCAAAAGAGATCCTGTTTCTGCTGAGATTTCGGACCTGTGTTACAGAGTTAAACTGTCCTGTAGCTAAACTATTTTAGTGAATTTCCTAATTGAGTTTTCGGTCACCAACATGAGAAAGCTAACAGATTGCATATTTCCTGACCATTACTCAGTTGGATTATACCAGCCGTTTTGGATGTGGTCTTTTCTTTGGGCCAAAAATGCTTTATGGGCTTGACGCACGGGAAGCGACTTCGCTCCTTCTCCATTCATTTTCTATGGAACTTGAGCGATGAGGTGAAAATTTCTGCCCTCTTCCAGCAAGCGACAGGCGACATTTGTGCATATGAAATGTTGCGCTCGTTTATGTAGACGTGCACACGGGGGTTTGTGAAAAATGCTGAATTTTTGTCACTGTCGCATGGTACTACAACCAACCAGCTGACCAGTGAGCTGAGCGCAGGCTAGACAGCTAGTCTGCAAACACTTTCAACATGGAGGAACAGATCATTTTAGCTGGGTCTGACTTTACCATACTTTACAGCACTTCACGCAAAGATTATAAGATGTAAATGAAAAGACAGCAGCGTGGCGCCAGGGTGAATTTGTCCGAACGTAGGTTCTGGATTTATCTGGATCAGCCTTGAGGTCTGCTATCAAATAATGATATTCATCATACTGTTTCCTTGTTTTTAAAATTGATTGAACCCAAGGTTGTCTTTTTTTTTTGTACAATAGAGTCAACAGCAGGATTTCTGTCAATTCAAGCAAAATCTTCTGACTCGTCCTCCTTCATTCCTTGTCTGTCACGGACTGCTTTGAAAATGTCAAAAAAATCCCTCCAATATCATAACCCATTAAATTTTTGGGAGAAAACCGATCAAAATTGCCACCGTTGCTGCTGTTTGTCGCATCCGGTGTGTTGGGCTTCACCTGGGTGGCCATGAGTTTCGCCTGTCGATGTCATTGGTCGCCTTCCGTGTGTCGAGCCTATTAATTTCACACTACACCTTTTCAATTCAACATCAAGCTGAAATGAAATGGTGAAGACCTGTAGTGATGCTAGGAATGTGTGCATACACGTCAAATCATATTTGGATCTATTCCAGGCAACTTTTGGTACTTAAAGTTATGACACCAACGAGTATCGTTTGGGCCAGATGTGAACCAAATATGAGGAGCCAGCCTGGACACAGATTACAGCTAATATGGGCCAAACAAAACCGCAGATGTGGGCCATATTTGAGCCATATTGGGTCTTCTCTGTTGCATCTCCATAACTGTGGAATAATCTGCCTTTACACATCAGACAGACCCCATCAGAGTCCATTTTTAAAACTTTGGCTTTTAACCCCAGCACATCTTAGTTTTTTTTTAAATTTGATTTTATTTGTTATTTTGTTTTACTGTGTTGGGTTTAGCTGTTCGTATGTCTCATGTTTTTATTTGTATTTTTGTTTTAAATTATGGATTGATTTTATTTGCATGCAGCACTTTCAACTGTGGTTGTTTTAAAGTGCTTAATAAATAAAGTTGGTATGGTATATCCATTGAAGATTTAAAACCAACCAATGTTAACCAAAGAGTGTGACAGGATAAAAATACAACATCCAGAAGTGGAAGTTCTGTCAGGTTCTGCCCTACTCCAGTTGCAGCTACATCTTGTCTGTGTACCGTGACATTATTTGTTTGAGATTGATATAGACCTATTTAACTTTTTTATTTCTGATAAAAATCAGAAATTAAATTTCATTTACTGCTGTATTTTCTCTCTGCAGCACGTATTTCTTTATTTATTGTTAGTTAACTCTTTTTTAATGTAGTAAAGGATTGTTAAATCAAAAAGATCTCCTGCTCTTGCACTAATATGTGCTTCAAATCTATTTTTAAATTATTTTAATTAAACTTTAAGTGAAACTGAGGGAACAAAACAGAGATGTTTGGTTGTCTTTAAACTCAGTTTCGTTTTTCCTCTCCTTCACTCTGAGGAGGAACACAAGGCACTTTGGTGTAATATTTAAAGAGGTGTGTTGTTACCATATGTAGTTAACTGAGGACACTTCTCAAAGTCAATCCCCATGAATGGAAGGAGCAGATGATGAAGAGCATAGTTAAATATTAACATGCGTATAAACATGTTCAGCAACAATATTCAGGTAGGCTGTGGTGGTTAAATAATGCTTATTTGGCACTAAGAGGTCCTGAACCAGTTGATACAAGGCAGGATGGATCCATGCTTTCATGTTTCCACTAAATTCTGAGCCTATTATCTAAATAGTGCAGCTGAAATGGAGACTCATCAGACCAGACAACGTTTCTCCATCTTCTATTGTCCAGTTTTGGTGAGTGTGTGTGAATTGTAGCCTCAGCTTCCTGTTCTTAGCTGACAGGCAGGTGTGGTCTTCTGCTGCTGTAGGCCATCTGCTTTAAGGTTGGAGTTGTGTGTTCAGAGATGCTATTCTACATCCCTTGTCTGGAACCAGTGGTTATTTGAGTTACTGTTACCTTTTTATCATGTACAACCAGTCTCCCAACTCTCCTCACCTCTGACATCAACAAGGCCACATTCAAAGTAATTTAAATCCTCTTTTCTTCCTCATTCCAATGTTCAGTATGATCTTAAGCCAGTTATTTGGACCATGTCTACATGTCCGAATGTGTTGAATAGCTGCCATGTGATTTACTGGTTAGATATTTATGTTAATAAGCAACTGAACAGGTGCGCCATATAGGCTTCCATAAAATTCACCAGTTTACTATTTTGTTTAGCAATTCAATTAGTCGGTGTATTTTTTAGTCAGAAAAACAGAAGCTGTAGAGAATAAATGAGCCACGGGGACACCAATTAGAAACAGGAGCGAGACAAAGCAAATAAATAAAAAAAAACAAAACAAAACAAAAAAAAAAAAGAAGTGGGTCACCAGCAGGGTCAGAGAAGCGAAAGTACCCAAAAGAAAAACAAGCCATAATTTGCAGCTGGGATTGAAGGACAATAGGACCCAGGTCACCATAACATAAGCTGCAAGACCACCTGAGCAGCAGGAGGCATCCTCAGAGACAGACAGGGGTGAGTTAAAGTAAACACAGAAACACCCACACAAAGCATGAAAGACTTGTAACCCTTATGCAAAAAAGATGGATGGATTTAGTCTTTTTTTTAAATTTCACAGCTCACTACTCACTTTCAACATTTCAAAATGAAAAGCGAAACACTTCCATATAAAGATAAACAGGATGCAAAAGTACAGGATGCAAAAGTTTCCCTAATGCTGGCTTCTGCATCTGTGTGTTATCACTGGGAAACCTGGTGTTTTTCCGTACTAACTTGTTCTCCTGTCTGGTGTCGTGCCGATACCCTGTAGAACTGAATATTGTGGAATGAGGAAGTAATTTTAATCCCTATTGAGATTCAATGGCCAATTCAATGGCCAACCACGAACCTGCTGGAAAAACAATGCACATTCGTAAGCTAACACAGCTTGCTAGGGACTTGATTGCCGATCGTCAAGAGCAAATGCAAATGTGAAGACACAAAAGCAACAACTAGTTTTCAATCAAGTCTAGCAAGCTTTCATTACATGCAGAAGCAGAACAGTATAAAGTCCCTGTTTACTCCCAACCAGTTCATCATTTTGTCCTAGACCTCAGCCTACAGAGATGCAGAGAAGATTCACCACCACGCAGGCTTTGCAAATCATTCTGGGTGACGCAAGCCTTCTTGACTCCGATGCAGATGAGATCGACATTGAAGAGGAATCTGAACCGGAGCAGTTTTCGGAGGTAGGAGGTGGTCCATTTTGCGGGCTGGTTGTTTTTTCCCTGGTGGCGGGTCTGGTGCAGGCGGGGGCAATGGGGGGAAAGGTAAAACTAAAATGATTGCATCCAGCAAACTTATTGCAATATTTTTTGTTATTGTGCAATTAACTGACGTATTTCTTATTTTGACAGGCCGATTCTGAGGACGATGCTCCCCATCCCCTGAAAAAGAATCCTCGGCTTGATACCACGGTAACAGAGACTGCTAAAGATGGCACAGTTTGGCGTAAAGAAGAAGTTGGACGACATCTGCATTTCACTCCTATTGAACCTTACGCTGCAGATGGAGAGCCAACACCTGAAGCCAGAACAAGGATCACAACTCGCCTCCAAAGCTTCCTCTGCTTTCTTTCCCTCCAGATGCTTCGCACCATTCAAGCCTGCACAATTCAACATGCAAGAGACACAGAGACTGTGGATTGGTTCATGGCTGTTCCAGAATTGATGGCATTCATAGCAATTATCATCTGGAGAGGGGTGAAGAAGGTTCCATCCTTGTCTGACAACTGGTCCAAGATGTATGGAAACAAAGAGATCATGGCAACAATGGCTAGAGACCGCTTCCAAAAAATCATGCAACACCTTCGCTTTGATTGCAAGGACACCCGGCATGAGCGAGTGCAGACAGACAGGTTTGCAGCAATTTCAGAACTATGGGAATCATTTCGGAAGAACTGTGTCAAATTCTACAGACCTGGTCGGCACATCACCATTGACGAACAGCTGTACCCATCAAAAACACGTTGCCCTTTTTTGCAGTACATTGCCACAAAACCAGATAAGTTTGGAATAAAATTTAGGGTGGCGTGCGACCTGAAATCCAAGTATATCTGCAATGTTTATCCCTATGTTGGCAAAGACCCCAGTCGTCCCAAAGAAGAGAGACTGTCTGAGAGTGTGGTTATGAAGTTGATTGAACCATTTCTGGATCAGGGCAGAACCGTCACAACGGACAATTTCTTCACGTCAATTTCACTTTCCAAAAAGTTGCTCAGCCGGAAAACCACCATCATTGGGACAGTCAATAAGATTCGCAGAGAAATTCCTCCTTCTGCGAAAGTGAAAAACTGCAGTGAGTTCAGCACTCAGGTGTTTACAACAACTAACGCCACATTGACTGTTTACGCAGCCAGCCGGAAGAAGACGGTCTATGTCATGAGCAGCATGCATGGGCTCATTCAGACTGAGGACACACACAAAAAAAAACCAACCACCATCACCCAGTACAACAAAACAAAATGTGGGGTGGATTCCATGGACCAGATGGTGCGGGAATACTCCGTACGAGCTGGAACAAGAAGATGGCCAGTGGCTGTGTTCTATAACATGGTGGACATGGCAGCCCTGAACGCCTATGTGCTTTATCAAGCCTGCACAGGAAGAAAGGAAAGGCGGCCAGATTTTTTGATGCAGCTTGCCAGTGAGTTGGCCGCGTCTCACGTGACAGCGAAGCAGATTGAAAGGGACAACGGTCTTCGCAAACAGGCTGCTGAACCAGAGGAACCTGCCAAAAGGAAAAAGTGCCAAGTCAGGAACCAGTGCAGAAAGAACCTTGCTGCAAAAAGATGTGTTGAATGTAGCAAGTTCACATGTGGAATGTGCAAAAAAGAAGAGCCATGGCGCTGCAAGGTCTGCGCAGACTAAGGACAGTTTATTGTGTTGTGTTGTGTGAATTTTTGGATTTTCTGTTTTGTTTAAACTTTTCAATAAACCATTTGAAATAAGCAGTTTCTAGTTTGTGTTTTCATTCTCTTACTAAATTGAACTTTTATGTAGTCCAATCTAAGCAATGCAAAATATTTACGAAAAAACCAGGAAGATTCAAGCTCTCAAGAGGAAGATTGGAGTCAGAAGCAATGAAGTTAGTTTGAGTTGCTATAAAAACTTGCTGCTTTTGTCTTCACATTTGCATTTGCTCTGACGATCGGCCATCAACGCCCAATAAAGCAGTGCAACATTGTTAGCATACTGGTTAGCATAATGGTCGGCACAGGTTCAAAACTGGTCCGACTGGTTCTGGAGAGGGGTATCAAAGTGATACCTCTTTAGTAGTTAGGGTTATAAGGTATCCAATTGTTACCTTTTAGGTTTTCCAGTGTTATACCATTAGAGTCTCTGTCAACAAGCACATTCTCCTGGTCACTGTTTGGGTCAGCTGTGCTGAAGCTTCCCATGCATGGGAGTCATTGAGGTGTGGATAAAGGAGTTCTCCTACAAAGTCTCTCCTCAAAACTATATGTTTTCTGCTCCTCATCTTCTTTGGTATTGTGTGTGTGTGTGTGTGTGTGTGTGTGTGTGTGTGTGTGTGTGTGTGTGTGTGTGTGTGTGCAAATATTTGGGCAGTACTTGGCTGCAGAGGGACCTGGTAGACCGGTGAAATTTCCATCACATGGACCTCACACACAAGTAGCATCAGTGACGTTTTACTGGAGTGAAAAGAGCTCATCCGATGTGTGACTAGGGTCCTCTGTGGTCAGCTTCTAGCAATGACCATGTTTTAAAGGCTTGACTAAAAAGCTAAATAGGTCAGAATGCCAACTGTTTTTGTTTTTCTAAGACCCAAATCAACAATCACTCAGAAATGACCTTTTACATGTGAGATCTTGGATAACAGAGGCAACATATCTCCAAATCTGGTGATCCACAGCAGAGAAGAAAATCACATTCCTCCACAAACCTTTCTGTAACAAAGTTTTTCTTTTTTTTTACTTTCATTGGGTACCCTCATGCAGATTGAATCAATCCAATACAACACTGATTTATGGATCAGTATTTAGACCCTTTACTTTAGTAATAGTACAACGTAAAAATGTTTTATTACAAGTATTTAAAATAATGGAGATTTTTAGATTAAACAGAATGGGGCACTTCTTAGATACAAATATTACATTATCATGAGTACTGATTCATATGTTATATGTTAGTAATAACTGAGGGAATAGGAGGGGGTGGAAATATGGACAAGGTCAGACAGATGAGGAGGGAAAGGTGATGGATGCTTTGAATGTGTACACAAGGATTTTGATATCGGCTTAAATTTAATGGGGAGTCGGTGAAGCAGCTGTAAAATGGGTAATGTGGTGAATAACGGGAGTTTAAGGGATTATACAAGTGGAATAGTTTTTAAATGATTGTAGCTCATGGAAGGATTGGTGGGAAAGACCAAATAGGAGGGTACTGCAGTAATCAATATGAGAAGTGACAAAAAAGGGAAAGCAGGCACAAAGTGGTAGTTACAAAAACAATAATTCATTAAAGAAAAGATTAAACAAAACAAAACAAACAACAGCAAAAACAACCAGAACAAACCCTTCCGCCTGCACAGAATCCAGGTGATCTCTCAGCACAAGCCTGGGCGACACACTGAGTCCACGCTGGTGAGCCTTTTGACTAGGTGGCAGAGCACACCTAGCCCAGGTGTGGCTCGTGTCACTCATCACCAGAGAGGGCACCTGCAACACAAACTTAAACAAGTGGAGGTGGTGGGGCCGTCACCCACATCAATGTCATGCTTCAACAACTGAATACAGGTTGGAACGTCACCAAACACAGGTAACCGTTAACGGTTCAGACAGATCAGCCCGGCAGCCTTCAGATGAATGCTCAAAGAAAGAACCCAGATTACAAGGAATCTCTGAATTCCTCAACCTGCAGTATCCTATTGTCAGGTGATGTAACCCCATCATCCTCCTCAGGTACAGTAAAATCCAGAGATCTCCCCTCAGTATCTGCCATTAATTTGGGTTTAGCTGTGTGTGGTGACCTAAGTTAACAAAGTGCTATTTACAAAAAAGCTATTTATTAAAGAGAAAAACAAAGCAAAACAAAAAGAACAAAACAAACCCTGCACAGAACCCATGATCTCTCATCCCAAGCCTGGGAGACACACTGGCCCTCATTTATCAAACAAACGTGGGAATGAGCGCACATCTGATCGCAGAAATTATCTTATGATAGGATTCATGTGTGATCTATGAAACATTATATCTGACTGATCCCAGCATAGGAATGATTGGGCCTTAATAAGTGCAGAGACTGAAATCCATCGTCATTTACATGTAACGCCCTTATTTATTCATGGTCCAGAGGCTTCGCCCAGTGAGGTCAAATCATGAAGAGGAGACATTCTGCCAAAAAAAAGAAAAAAAAAAAAAAAGAAATTTTTTGGAGGATGAGATCAAGAGCCTCACTTGTGAAGTAGAAAAGAATAAATAGCTGCTGTTGGGCAACCTAAAAACCGGAGTCAAAGGAGTGCACACAAACACTACATGGAAGAGGATCACAGAGGCAGTTAGCAGCCTTGCTGTTGTTAATCCGACTCCTGCTGAGGTATGAATAAAACTCTCAATAAGTAGCATACCATATATATGCCCATGATTAATGTTTTATTAGTTTTATTCATTTTTAATTTGGAAATAGCCGATGCCTGGTAACTGAAAGTCACAATTCATTACATTGTACACTTGAAAATATAAACGACATGCTAAGACATCAATGAAAATATAAAAAAAAAAACAGTGAATAAAACTTTTTCAAACCACTAAAAGTTATCTGTGTTTACTTGCATTATCTAAGCATTATTGTGTTTAAGGCTCTGGTATATGAAGCCATCTTTTATAGCTTTCAAAAAAGAAAATTAGTAGCTTATAGCATTTTCACCAGTCCAGTAAAGAACTACACATTTTAGTGCACAGCATGGGAAACATTAGCCTACTGATTAAATAGAGTAGTTTTACAACTTTAAAGTATAGACTACTTGTTTAGAAAAGACAGATCAGATCCAGCCTCCTCTGTAGCCCCCAGTGTGGAGGCTATGCTGGGCAAGGTGGTCTTTGCTCCTCTTGCTGAACCAGGGTATCAAAATGTTCCATTAGCCAGAGCAATATTGAGCAAGACTGCACCGGAAAGAATTATGTTGGAGACTTTCTCTAGAGAGTACAGCACCATTCCCCCGCACGTCCGAAACACATCCACCTGCCCTTCAGCAACCCAAAGCATGGCTCCACCATGCCACGTGTGTGCACACTGTTAAACCTGCACTCCTGCTCTGTGGCAGTGTTTGCCAGTGGGTTGAATGTTCCAAGAGTGAATATAGATATTTATCATTATTTTAAACTGTACTGTATAATGATTTATAGGCCTTTTTTTAAATTTGAGCTATTCTAATTGTCATGTGTGGGCTTAGGCTGTTTATCATATTTGTTATTTTCCCAAATCATTTTAACTGCATCAGTGTGCACTCCAAGCAGATCAGTAAGTTATTTTATTTTATTCGTTTTGGGAATCCATTTCTCCACGATCTCAGACCCGAGGTGAGATTTGATCATATCTACACATTCACCTCCAGAGCGTAGACTCTTGACTCAGGGGTAGAGCTGTCAACTGATTGAGGAGTTTTCATTATATCGAACTGCAACATAGAAAACGTTTAATTTACCTTTGTTGAATTAACCAGTCTATAAATGGTTCACCATAAACTGGCAATAGTATTCTATTGTATTATATTTCTGTTCAAGAAGAATACCATATAACATATGACATGTAATGTTTACTTCACATAATACTTAACAAAGTATATATAGTTAATACTTATAAATAATATGACTTGTTTTATTGTAAAGTATTGGGGCTGGGATTCGGTGTAAATAAAAACTACTGTAAATGGTTATGCTGCAACATTGCTTGATTAATAATTTCAAGTAAGCATGCTAAATTCTCCCTAGGAGAGAGTGTGTGTGTGAATGGTTGTTTGTCTATCTGTGTTGGCCCTGCGACAGACTGGTGACCTGTCCAGGGTGTACCCTGCCTCTCACCTGTTAAAATGCTGGGATAGGCTCCAGCTCACCTGCGACCCGTAATGGAATAAGCGGTCAAGATAATGAATGATGAATAATTAAGCATTTTACTTTTTAGGAAAAAAATGTGACTGGGTTGAAAGTGCAATCTTTTTTTAAAATCAGCTACACATCATGTAGACCATGCGACTATGCCACGACTATGGATTGAGACTGTGCTGATACTCCTGTCTCAAAGTTCATTAGTATTCTTGGGCTGTTTCAGTTTGGCAGTGACCTTTAAAATTTTGATTCTTAACATGAAGTGTTATTTATTGAAATTATTCACTCGTCTGTTACATGAGGTGGTACAAGTGTGGGTGAGAATAAATGAAAACCTTTGCCTTTGCAGCCAAATTGCTTGTGCCATTTTGAGCTTCAGTTAAAAATAAATCATCCAGGTTATGACCTGAATACTTACAGCAACTTGTTCATTTAGTTTGTCTTCATGGTATACCTTTCCTATATTTTCCCACAAAATACAACCAGTGTTTTAAGAACAATATATTTATCTTATTATTTTTTATTTATTTATTTATTTTGTGTGTGTGTGTGTGTGTGTGTGTGTGTGTGTGTGTGCGGATCCTTATTCTAACCCAAGTGAACAGATTGTCTAAATCCAACCAAGAAGCAAAAATTTGTACAGCGTTGTCAGTAATATGTATGTATACATTCAATAAACCATGAAAACCAGAGATTGAAAAACCAGTATCATGTTCTGAGTAAAATTAGCATCCCATGGTTAAAACCATTATTTAGTTGTGTTGTTTATGTTCTTCCTTCTCTACAAGAGGACCTTGTAGCTTTTAAAATCACATTTGAAATTATGTTTGCTCCTTTTAAGGTTATTTTTTTAAGGTTATCCTGTAGATGTAGAACTAGAGTCTGTCAATGTTTACAATGGAAAAAACAAAACTGAAAAAAATGCACTATAAATACCAATAGCACAATGGTACTGATTAAGTGCGTTTTGACCTAAGAAAAAAGTAAAAATAGAAGTCATTCACTTTCAAATGGAAAATATTGCTTGCTGTGCCACTTCCAAAGTATGCTAAATTCTAACAAACATGGTTAATTCTGGTCTTTTGACTGGTGACCTGTCCAGGATGTGCCCTACCTCTCACCTGCCAAATGTTGGGTTGGGCTTCAGCTTCCCTCAATGGACCGAGCGGTATCTAAATTAACTAATGCATTCTGGTCTTTACAGCTCCAATCACATGTTACACCTCAAGCTGTGGACTTATTTCTCCTTTGAGTTACCAACTGGTTTTCCAGTATTTACGTGTTCAGCCACTTAGACATCACTTTCAGAATAAACCTTTATTACCAAGCTGTGGAGCTGTATTGAAATTTCAATATATTTTATATTTATTCAGTTATTTTAACATTATGCACTTATCAAATCTCCTTAAAGAATGTGATGTCTAGCTCCTTGTTGCCTGGGCTTTGTCTTTGGAGTGTCATGATGGTGTAGTTTGCGATGGTTGTACTACTTAGGGACAGAGTCTGGATAAGGCCTAGCTAGACATTTAGACTCTTTTCTGTTGTGCTTGAGTGTCATATAAACAGCAGCATGCCATTTGACCTGGGACACTCCTGAGGACTGCTGTGTGCCTTCTACTGACCATTGTGATCAGAATTATAGAAATGTACTTTGAAACTTTTACTTCACTTGTCATTGTGTCTTTGTTAAGCAAAATTTCCACAACATAGCTCGGGGTCTGTTTTTCCCCTCCCAGTATGCTGCAACAACAATCTTATCTGGCTGTATTTTTATTTTTTCTTTCATTACAGATGGCCAGGAAAGAAAAAATAACATCAGTGGTACATTTCAAAGGATTTTCCAATTTCATTTGACCCTAGCCCCATGATGTGGAAAATCCAGGAATAGCTCTCAACATGTAACAGGATATTTGTCTTTCAAGGACTACAATGGCAGCGGCATTGCCCTGCACTTCACCTGCATCTCCAGCACAAATGCAAGCTCGCCACGGATCCCTTTCTTCTGCTCTGTAAAGAGCAGATCTGATTTCACAACACGCACTTCACATGTTTTATTAGCTGTTGTACAGTTATGCTTCCCTCTGACCTGAAGTACATCTTCTCACCAATGATTAAATGTTAGAAATAAGGTTGGCCTGCACAAATATGTGGCAAAGCACCATCAACACAAGCCCTCTTGTATATCAGCAGTGCATTGTTTTCTCTATAGGTCACAAATTTAGAAACAACCCACTCAACTCTATCTAGTTTTCACACCACTTGTTATCATCTGGTAACAGTTTTAACATGGGAGGTGAATTGATAGTGGTCTACTGAGATCATATTTGTAAGCGTCTTCTGTAATTAATACATACAAGTGTATTAGTCTGACACAGGTGTGGAGGCTGGATTAGTTTGATATAAATAGCTGTTACTGTAAAACCTTAAACTCTCACATATTTAACTTTAACACTATAGTCATTAATTATATTCCAAATGTTATACTATTTTAAAAGAAATGCAACTTAAATGAATAAATAAAACTGTATTTATTAGGAAAAAGAGAATAAAACTTAGTAAATCTCACATTTTAAATGTCTTAATAACCTTAAAACAAATATGCAAAACAAACAATGCCTGCAGGTCTGAACTATAAAGCAGGTTATGATGCTTATTGTTTCAATCAGTCAACCCAGGTTCAGACTCTGGATATGAAACTGAGTTAAATAAATTAAATGAAAAATACATTATCATTTCTGTGGGGATGCTGCAGCTTAACTGGATCCATACCTCTGATACCAGGTATTTCTGTTCTAGAATCAGTTTTTATTTAAAAATGATATTTTAATAATTTGGGATAAATATGTAGTTTAGCACTGAAATACACTGAAATGCATTCATTTTTTTTTAACGCATAAAAAACAAAAATATTACTTAGATTACATCAGAAATCTGAATTGGTCATTATCTTGGTGAGAGAAGCTGATTTTGGGCAAGTAGGTTCTTAGTCACAGTAGTGAACTGAATCCAACGAAAAACACTTTATCCTCCTTATTTATGAAGAACCTGACATTTTTTAAGCTGGTTCCAACCCTGGCTTGGCTAGGGAAAGGGGATGCAACATAAAGATGCCCAGATGTGCTGCAAAGTAACAGGAAATTTATTTCCCCATGTGGCAGGTGGACACAAAAAAATAGGAATACGCGGAGGGGATGGGTGGGTGGTGGCCTACCTAACTTATCATTAATAATTACAATAAACATAAACACAATGGAAAGTAACTAAACTATCCACCTGCTTTTGTCATATGCTAAATAAAGCATAGCATCGTAGCAGCATGCCTATCGCTGACTGATCAGTGATCAACCAGTCCAAAGCGCTGTGATATTTGGAGACATTTCAGCTCCAAAAACCCAGAATAACGTGCAATTTGCTGTGTGGGAAGACCTCAGACACCCTTAAACATCTGAAACTCAACCAGAACACAGAAGCAGAGATAATCTGAGGAGGAGGAGAAGGATAGGTGCGAGACAGGCGTCACTCTGGAGTCGTTTGGAGCTGCAGGCAGATATTATCCAGATACTATCAGGTATCCAGGTACAGAGGGAGAAAATGTGGAGCTGTTGGAGACGTGTAACACTGTAGCTGATCTTTAGTGAAGTCATTTCCATCTGTCTGCTAGGTCAAAGTTTTTGTGCTGATAATCACACAGGAGTTCCCTGCAATCTTAAAGCTTCCTATTTTGCTCAAATGTCCAGTAATAAATATGGTTATCATATAAGTAATGGAAAAAGTAAATGCTACAATAAAAAGCTGCATGAGTTCAGCTGGGAGTGAGAAGTTACTGTGATCATAGGTAAATATTCCTGATATCAGCTCACATTATTTCAACAAGTCCAGATAAGATTGTCTGCAGAGTAAATCACAGACCAGCAAACATTAAAATGTTCACAGCTGTAGGAATAAAATGGTTAACTGAGGATGGATGGATGGATGGATGGATGGATGGATGGATGGATGGATGGATGGATGGATGTGGAAGGACATTCAGAGGGAAGTAGAAAGCAAAAAGAAGAGGACAGAACAGATGGAAAAAAGAGACAGGACATTAGCAAAAGGGAGTGGTTTGTGTGAAACCCAAGTTGCTTCCATTTTAAATAGATTTTCTGCTTCATTTTAGTCTCTTGAGATGTGTGGGTCATAATGGGTGGTGGACCTCGGTATTTCTAAAACCCTGGTTACGGCCTTTCATATATTCCTGGAAGGCTGAAAAGCAACAAAGCTGCTGGCTGCAGCGATAGCAGGAAGGAAAGATGAGGAAAAAATGCAGACTATCTAAATGCATGAATTAATAAGCCGATATCACTGCCACTTCATTACAATATGATTTACAAGTTTTTCAGTTCTATTCTTGAGTTACCTGAGATTCATCAGTATTTATTCTTTAAAATGCAACGCTGTTCTAAATGATCTTATAATAAAGAATAATAATAAAGAGCAAATACAAAGCTTATTCAAACTAGTTAGTGGGTTTATTGTAAACATTCAAGTCAATTAAAAACAAAAAAGTTGAAAACGTTTGAATTCATCCTGGATTTTGATATGAAATGAATATGAATGTGATCATTTGATGCAGCTACAACAGGAACAGTTTCTGTTTCAGGCTTCATTAACTTTCACTTCTGATGACAGTTAAGTCTATAACTGCAACTGTAAACTTCTCATGTGTCACAAAGCTCTGGTTTGATAAGTGACGAGGATAAAGGGATAAGAATAAGAATTCTGGACACTTATGGCCACCGTCCATTTACAACTGTGCTTTGCATTTCAAGTTATTTCTATGCCCATCTCAACCACTAGATGTCAATCATTTTTACATACTGTACCTTTAAATTAGCTTTATGGAAAACAACTTAGGTTTATTTAAGATTTCCCACCCCAGGCCACCTCTGGATCATCAGCAAGTGAAAAAAATTATGAATGGGTCAGCAAATAGATTTAGTATCAGGGACATATAATGATTTCCTACTTTTTGTATCCTGTGTGCCTTCAGACAGTTGTTCCTACACATCTGCTGTCATCATCTACTAAACAAGACCAGAAGAAATTGTTGAGAATTTCTCCCTGAAGAGAACTAAAGTAATAATTCATGAAAACAGGTTGAGAGTGATTTTTTTCTCCAGAGGAGCAACTAGTAATTTTCCAGAACTGACTGAAAAGCACTACATTAGGTCTTGGAACTTGAATTGTTAGTATTGTTTTTATACTTTTTTATAGATTGATCTTACCCTTTTTACGTGTCCATGGTTGTATTGTGGCTGTTGATTTTTTTTTTCTTGGTTGTCTTAATTGTCCCTTTTATGTTGTCCTGCACTGCAAACAAAAAATTCCCCCTTGAGGGACAACAAAGTAACTGAACTGAAGTGAGTAATGATGATGTGGAAACTTTACAGATCAGATGGACTGTTAGGAAGCAGTTTCCCTCCCCACCTGTCTGCTATGTGACAGCTCCTCCTGCAGCAGCTCATGCTACCTGTGTTCAGTTACAGTGATTGTACTTGTTTAAAATATGCAAGCACATCCTATTGTAAACCGTGACTGTGAAACACACCAAAAAACATAAGAGTAAAGGAAAACATAAAAAGAGAGGTCTATTGAAAATGTTACAATCAATTAGGAGAAGTTTAGAATATACAGAGTCAGAATAAATAGGTCAGAATCAAAGATGACTTTCCTGTTCATTGATGCATATAATAATACAGGATTTGGTTTCACAGACTTAAGCACTCACGTCCAGCCAGACGGAGAGAGCTAGCCTTAATGCATCTCTCACCAGTGCTTTGACTGCACACTGTAATGCTTCCCCTATTCTCCTTTGGTTGTAAGAAGAGGATGTTCTCACCTGTACGATCAGAGGACCTAATGACTGTAGACGAGAGGGAGGAGAGTTGCCAGTGAAATGATGATGAATTACTGTCTTTAATAAGCTTCTCAGGTGCTCAGTTATTACATTTGTACACCTACACTTTTTAGATAGATGAGATCATTTCAGATTAACTGTGTGAAGAAATTTAATGTCAAGAAATAACCACAACTCTCAAAGTTTATAAATTGTGGAGAGCCAAGTAACATTACACAGGGCATTGCTCACTTCTCTGGAAATGACTGTGCCTTCCACAAGGTGTTACAGTCTCAAAGGAAAAGGCACCATGTTCCCATCCCCACAAAGACCTGTTTATCTTAACCTAATCATAAAATTGGCAGCTGGTTCAAGGTCTTCCAGACCAAGGTGAGAAACTTCTGCATTTTGCTTTCCTCTAATGAAGCAGAAAGGCAGCGTTTTTAGTGTGAGGATGAGGAGTGTCATCTTTCAGATGAAACTGAGTGACTGTGCATAAAGCTGCAAATAGGATTGCATTGGCTCCATCACGATGAAAGGTTTCTGTTATAACGAGACTTATTCTGACTTTAAAAGCTCTGCCTTCAAACTGAAGATGACTTCACATGACTCTTTATTCTGCTCTCCTGTTTTCGATTTTTAATGTGAAAGAAGGATCAATAAAGAACAATGCCTGACTACTTCATTATCAGGTATAAAGGTTTATTAATTATCTATATCCTTTAATCACACCAGTCTTTTTTGTTTACATGCAGTGTAAAGTAAAATTTCATCGTAGTAAACTCTCTTTTTTTTACTTCACTATAATATTTGAAGTAAGACTGTCTGCAGGTAAATACATCCAAAACTCAACATTATTTCAAGTCTCCAAAATCACACAAGAAAACAAGCACAGTGCTAAAATGCTAATATGGTATGGGTGTAAAGATAACCCTACATCCAGTTTTCATGTTACATTTAAATGAAACATGTGGACCCCCGAGATTATATAAAATGTACCATAAACCATTTGATGGCCCACTTTTATTGTTTGAATAAGACTTTGGATTCCAAGCAGTTAGTCAGTTGTTAGCTCGATGTTTGCCTCTCCAGTGCTAATGCCAGCTTCTCCTTGCAAATAGATGGTGCTTAATCCAGTGGATCACCAGGCTAGACAAACTAGTCGTTTACCTGTCCAATGCTTATGCACAAAAAAAAAGGCAACAGACAATAGATGATGCAGTGAGTAGACATATTACAAACAGTGAGTGCTGGCCACCGGTCCATATCATTGATCAGATCAGCAACTTGCTGCAGATGGATGCAGTCTCCTCTTACAAGTCTACAGCCACCACAAGGTGCTCAATAGTCACATTTAACCCTTTAATGCCATTGATACATACAGTTGCTGATATCTTTTGCATCACTTCATGGTAAAAACTTTGCTTAAAACTAAGGCTGTCAAAAATAACGCATTAACGGCGGCAACTAATTTATATAATTAATAGCATTAACATTTTTTATGCATTTAACACTCGCGCAGCATCCGTCATTTATGACTGCCGCGGTACAAATTTGGCCTTCCAGCCTGTTACGTCTGGCCCTCCACTTAGATATCAAAACTATTTTGAGTATGTCACAACTGAAATATTGACTCACACCTTAATGACATACTCACCATGTCAGTGAGCCAGGTGCAGACTAACATTGACAGGCTAGTGATGTCCAAAGATCAGCTTCAGATGTTCCACTAGGGTTAACAGTTTGCTATGTTGAACACTGACATTTTGCACTATATTTGGTTATAATTTAGCACTCTAACTATGCATCTATTGTTATTTTGCCATATTAATATTTGTAGTGTGTTATTTGCACTGATGGAAAAGAATTAATTTGCATGCATAAACAATAATTAAGAGAACTATGATTTACATTTATTTGTGTTTCACCTTTAAATTGCTGTGTTTGGCACGTGGCTCACCCTTGGAGGCACAAAGTTTGGGCACCCCAGCTATACAGTCTGTTTTTAACCAAGAACATGATTACCCATGAGTCTTTATGGTTGCACTCACATAGAATGCTACAATATTATATTGTTTAATTCTTCCTAAGCATTCATTACTAGTTGTTCCTTACTTGGGATGAAGTAAAATTAAATTAAGAATATTTTATTAATACACTAAGATAAAATTATAAGGTTATTTTTAAGTAAGGAGCAGCAACGTTTCCATGTCAGCATCAATTAGTCTGTAATCCGCCTCATTGTCCTTTCGAAGACAGCCATGATAGTGTACTCAGTAGGATTACTTATACCTGGTTTGCCTTAGTTGCTCCTTCTTCTTCGTTTGGCGTTTATGGAATTTATTAATCTAGGATCCTCTGACAAGGCTTGGTCAAGTCCCGCTATCTTCTCTTATCCAGGATAACTAAATTCTACTCTTGTGAAACAGGCCCCGGATAACAAACACTGACATGTTGACAGCGCACCATAAAATCTAAAGTTGGGAAATCATTTGAATGTTATAAGCAGGACAGAACATTTGAGAAGTCTATCAAGCATTAACTAATCTGAGCGTTCTCCTGGTGAGACAGCATGGTGAATCCATCGGGGCAGTTCGATTCCTGCTTCATCCCAGTCAATCTGTCAGCATCGCTAGTGCATGTTGAATACTGATGAATGTTCCATGGTCGTGGGAGAGGCTGTTAGTATGGATTAGCTGCCATGTTTCTGTTAGTCTGCCACACAGCAGCTGTGGCTAGACATGTAGTTTACCACCACCAAGTATGAATGTGGAGCGAATGAATAATGTATTCACTGTAAAGCATTTTGGATTCCATGCAAAGCGCTCTTTAAATGTAATCTACTATAGATGCTAATTCAGCTAGCACAAGCAAGAAGAACAACTCAGCATGTAAAGACGGAGATCTATAACTGTCATGGTTCCTGGGTTTTGGTGTGTGTTAGATGTTGATCATGGTTTAGGATTTTGGTTTTTGTCACGTTGAGTTAGGTCTTGCTCTTGGTTTATAGTTCTGGGTTTTTGTCATGTTCAGTTTCTGTTATGTTCATGCTTTAGGTTTTCAGTTTTGTCATGTTTAGTTTGGTTTTCCCTCTTGTGTTCCTGTTTCTGGCTCATTAGTTCACCTGGTCTAATTACTCATTCACTTCACCTGTTCCTTGTTACTCCTCCTGTGCATTTATACGCCAAGATTTCCAGTTTGCTCTTGTCAGATCTTTATTTGGTTAACTCCCTGGTATTTAGTTTATCCCTATCATGTGTAGTTCCCTGTTCTGAGATTTGAGTGAATAAACCCTTTACCTGCACCGATTCTGCCTCCTGCCTTGACTGCCTTCATTTGGGTCCTCACCTCCGCCGCCATTCATGACATAACAATGTATTCAACTGCAACTGAGACAGGACAAGTTAGAAAGTAGTTACATCATCTTTTGCCCTTTTTTTTCTAAAGATTTCTGATCTTATATTAAAGTTGATATAACCTCAAAGTACCTAGGAAGTATATTACTTGACCTTACATGGTTAGTTTTAGCAAACAATCCTGATTATTGCTGAAATACATTCTTTTTGCAAGGTGACCACTTGATGATCACCGTTTTGCTTGTTGTTGTTTATACATGTAAACATGTAAAGTTAGTCACTTCCTGGTTAGGTTTAGCCAACTTCACTGTTACAATGTGTGTTGCAAACATAATTACAGCATATCTCTCCCAGCAACAAATGCATGGTAGGGAGGATTTTGGATGGAGGTCAGTCTCCAATGTTCCATTGTTCAATGGACATAAAATCAGGACACATTTAATGAATTATTATTAAACTCATTTAAAAAAATCTAAGCAACTGAACCTTGTAATATAATACCCATGTGACTGTGTAATTTTCCACTAGGTGTTTGAAATACTAGCAATAATTCCTGTTTGCATTTACATAAATGATAATTTTATTTTTAGAAATTTAACGTTAAAAAGCATTAATTTCCTCTAAAAGAATCTAATTCTTTTAGAAGAATGTAACAGGTCAGGCCAAGGGTTAGAAAGTATGCTATGATAGAAACCAATGAAGAAAATACACTGAAGAAAGTGAGCTATAAGGGAGATGCATGGACAACATGGTTTACATACTTTATACTTAACGATTCTTTTATAAATTTATAATTCTAGGGTTGAGCTGTGATGTGATGAGTTGTACTTGACTCATCTGTTGCAAGCTGCAAGCTTGGACAGCACCACTAATCATATGAGATGACCAGACCTGGATAATAGCCCACAGCTAATCAGCATCATCTAGTGATGAAAGCATCAAGGCTACTTTGCGGCACAGACACACACACACACACACACTTCTATTGTATCTGCTGGATTTTCATTGCAAAACATTTTTCACAATCAATAAAATCAATTTGAAGCACACTATGTGATCAATTTTAATATATTGCCTCTGGAATGAAACTGTTTTCATCTTCAGAAAGAGCCTTGACAAGCATGCCCAGCCCAGGACTCAACCTTGCAGCAATTCAAGGTTGCATAATGCAGGATCAATGTCCATGAACAACCTGACTAACAAAACCAGAGGTGAGGCTTAGAGTAACCTTTTGTTATAAATATGAGTCCCTGATTAAAACTACAAGGCAGGCAAACAAAGAATTCCTACTTAAAATGGTTAAAAATGTAATTAATCTTGTTTTGTTTTTGCTTTTTTTCTAGTCCACTTTAGCCGTCTAGCATGTAAACTTCATTCTGTTTTACTGGATGAATGTTTCAACAGTTCAGTTTGTAGCTTCTACAATGTGCAGGGACATTGCCCTCATCCCTATCCTCCTTTCAACCTCCTGGTTTGATCTGAGCAGGCCGAGGAGAAGCAGGCAGAGAAAACAGAAAAATAAAACTTAAATTAATAATGTGGCCTGGGCCTGTTGGCAGTGCGGTGGAGTGTCTTGCAATATTGATGTGTTGAGAATGACTCATCTAAGACTGGAAAGGAGGGAGAGCATACACAAACCTCGAGACTTGTACATTTTTTAATGTTGGGTCTTCAAATTATTGCACACCTTCTGACTGTAAGGAGTTTGCAGAGAATCTCAGCCTTATTCATGCCGCAAACTCTATGCAGCACAAAGTTGAAAACTAAACAAAATTTTAATTCTTGTGAAAGGAACTAAAAGGGATGATAACACTGTTGTGATAAAATAGTAAATTTGACATACTTTGGTAAGACTGCACAAATAGCTCCTCTATTGATTAGGAATTTATAGCTCTTTTCAGAGCAATTAGTTTTCGGTCCTTAAATCAGCTCATTTTACAGCTTAAAGCTTCAGGCTAATGTAAATTTGGACACAAGTTACACTTAATAACCCTTGAAGCATGTTATTAACCAACAATAGCATTTAGTAGCTAGCATAATATCTCACACTTGCACAGAAAACTGCTAAATAGTTAAAATTATTTTCATACTTAGTTTCCCCTGTCTTTACTGTGGTTAACTTGTACAATCATTGGTCCGTGAATACGCAAAATAAAGCAGAATAGTCCAGTTGGTATAACATCTCACCACAGACTAGCTGATTATTACAGTGTTCAATAGATCATGTTGTAATCTTTCCACCATCAACACAAATCCTTGGTTTCTATTGTCCATCTGTTGTTTGCTTTTTTGTTTTAAATTTGTTGAGTCTGAGTTCAAGAGCTGTTACTTGAAGGGGAAAAGTGGCAGGACATTATTACACTTCACTGTGTTCCCAGGTGGTCAAAGAATGAATGAGAAAAATGCATAAGGTTATAAATACCTTTTGATTTAAAAGCTACTAAAGTTTGAGTGTAAATGGTGTTTTTGGGCACTCAATAAAACCTCGTTTCCACCAATGAGTGAGGGTTGGGATGGGATGGTTAGGGCGCGGATATGGTTTAAACTTTAATCTTGTTGGTTCCCACAGCCAACCGTAACCTTTCCTGAGAGGCGGAGTATCAGCCAGATAGCAATAGATGCCTCAGCTACGTAATAGCATGATGCCACTGGAGCGCAACAACTGTATAACCAAAACAGGACTTAGAAACAGAGGAGAATGGTAGTCATCCAACATCCGACAACAACAAGAAAATCTCTTGCTGTAAACAAGGAGCCATTCCTGTTTTGTTTATATGCCAGGTCGCACGGGAAGAGACTTTCCTTTTTCAACCAATCAACGAATTGCAGTGTGTTGAGCTCCACCCTTTTAATTCAAATTGTTTAGATTTGTATCCCAATGGAACTGGAAATTAGGGTACCCTTCCCAGTTTTTGTTTGTGGAAATACAAAAAATGCATCCCAACTGGCCCCACCAGGACTAGCAGAAACAGGGCTTAAGATCCAGTCCTCAAATAGCATGTTCACTTTTAACCTTTTAAAATGTGAGGTAACCCAAAGGGAAGACTTTGAAAACACTGTGGAGACCTCACTTGAGTTGACTGGGCAATAATCTCGCTAAATTATGTTCTGCTTCACTTATCAGAGCTGACCCTTGCAGAGATGTTCACATATTCCACTATTATTATTAGAAGTTTAGAGTTGCAGCTGCATCATTTCAGAGATATTGAATTCAATTCAGCTTTATTTGTATAAAACCAATTCACAACAGTCATATCAACACACTTTACAGACATAATCGATTCAACTGTCTTCATAGAAGCAAATTCATAAAAAATAATTAATCCTGAAAGTTTTAGTAGAGTTTATATTGAGCCTCACTCTTAAAACAAACAAACAAAAAAAAAGTGCCATGTCCCATCTTCTTTTATTCTTCACCAGTAACACATAGACTGATACACATATTAAAGAAGCACTATGGAACTTTTGCTAATTTCCCAGTGATGAGTTCCCTACCAAAAGTTATTTCAGCCTCCATCCTACATTTGGCCTCCATCCTCCTCCATCCTTTTACATCCTGACGAGTAAGCCAGTCCAATTTTGACTCTTGTCTTATCTCTTGCTCTGTCCTTTTCCTTCTTTCTGTTCCTTGCTTCTTCCAATTAAGTCTTCTTGGATTTTTTTGATGAATCAGCCATGGTGCGTGTTCAAAACAGCAGGTGCATTGATATCCGGCCCTAACGTGTGATATAGTACATGAAGCGAATCTCAGCTGTAACATGACGCAACGTCCTGGATGCAAAATTTGTGCTGTTTTTCAGCCTCAGGACGCTATTTGGTCAAAATATATATATCCTCATTTCATTATGAGTGTGTAATTCTCGGGCAGATGTCTAAAAATAGACACAGGGCTCAATGGGTTAAACTAAAAACAAAGCAACTGCCTAAATTCTAACCTCAGTGTTTAAGAACTGCAATCCTGGGTGACATCATGGTGGATATCCATCCAGTCTATGCCTGCAACAGTCTTAATTTAAGGTTTTCTGCTATAACAGTTCCATGCCATTTGCATCGCCTGTTTCTTTATAAGTGCAAGGCATTGTCAACATTATTTTGTTGTCATCATAAATAACCACGTGCAGCAGTTTATGATTGGCTGTATTGCTAAACTAAAAGAAGGACACCTCAGAGATATGCTATGAATTTGTTACTGAAAACATTTATTACATTTTCTGGATTTTGGAGCTCTGCTTTTCATGAAACAAACAATGTTAAAAATTATTGTTTATAATTGCAGGCTCACCATAAGGTTTCCTTTTTTTTTAAATGTGTTGTACTTGTATTATTTTTTTTCCTGCTTGTGTGTCTTAAAAAGCGCTTTATGAACAAAATGTATTATGATTATCAAATTTTCATAGTCAACGCAGTCTCCAGGAACAAATGTGATCCAAAATATGATTGATTTGATAATTAGATAACTATAATTCTTCTTTCATCATTTTAATGGCATAACCATCACATAGGGAATAAAAAAATGTGGTGGAATAAATAAGATGCAACTGAATAACCTCACTGACCCAAACCTGAGCTCAAAGTACTCAAACAAAACCTCATGTGTTTGTTTTAAAGTAAAATGCTTGTGCTCTGCAGCAACAATGAAAAAGACCAGGCCATAAAATCAGAGCTGCTCAGATGATCAGTCATCAAATTTATCAATAGCCATTTGTCTTCTGTCACTTCCTTGTAGTTTCCATGCTGCAGCGATGTCCTAAGGGAGGTTATAAAGTGGACTATGTGAATGCTAATGGAAAACCCAGTATTTCAAGATCCGTAACTAAAACCTCTTGAGGTTGAATGTTAAGTTGGATTGTAAAAATCAAACTGGAGGTATTTGTTAGCAATGATGGAATACAGGAAAAATAGAGGACATTAATACGAATAATTGTTTTTTATTCACTAACAGTCAGGCCTGCAATTAAATAAATGTATTTAAAAATCTAAAACAACTTTCAATATTTTATAACAAATACATACCATGTAACCCATGTAAAATATACTATGATGTACTATGCTAAGCTGTATTTTTTGTATCTATGCACACATCTTTTTCATCCAATTGTGTGGACCCACAACAGTAAAACAAGAACCTGCTGTCAACCTCATAGAGGTATTATGATGAAATCCACATGTAATCCTCATAAAACCAAAAGTACATCTTGACTCATCTTTCATTAAAATGAATCCACGGCTGTATTTTTCAGTCAGACCTTCAGTGACTAACAAATCCTTGAATTTCATCCTGGTTGGGTCAAGAAACTGACTGATTTAGGGAGTGAATGAACTCTGTGACCTCCATAACACACTGTCAGGACAGCACCTGTGATCTAAATCTTAACCTCAACTCCAAAACAACAATAAAATATTAATCCTATACTTTAAGTATAACCTAATTTTTCATCTTAAAATTCAGCTACAAGTACTCATGATCCTGCACTGCATAGATAAGACCATCCTTAAAAGAAATTTCCTGTTTATGTTCTTCCTGCTTTTCTTTATCTTAATTTCATGCCTGTGTTAACTCAATAAAACAATACCAACAGCAAACACATTAAACCTTTCTTTGGTTTAGAGTATAAAAGATAAGACACTTTGCAGGCACACACACCAAACAAAAACTTCCCAAGTTTGATGAATGCCTCCTATAATGAGACTCATTCTTGTTTTATGCACCAAAATTAGCATAAACTGCCTACAGCTGCATTGCACAAAATTTAGCAATAGTCATCTTTCAAAAGGAAAACATGAACGTCAGAGTCATAAATTAATCTTAAATGATCCAAATTTAGTGTGAGTATATCTGTTTTCTTTTCAGTATTACAGTAAAGCCTTAAAATCGACTCCTCTGTCAGCATAAGGCTGGCGGTACACGCTGGTGTTATAGCAAACAATACCAGCACGAAATCTGAAATTTTGTCATGAGCTGTCTGGCTGTAGCTATGTCTCCACTTTGGTCTAATTCCCCCTCCTTCTCTGGCCAGCCCTCTCATGTCTGTTTTAGTTTGTGTGCAGGTGTGGATGTGGATTCCTGACACAGCTGCTTCTCATCATCTTGTTCTGATTTTGCTGAGGATTTAAAGAGTTGGTGTGGGTGTTCAGTTATGTTTGGTTCCAGCACATATGGGAGTTGATGGTAACGAGGAGGCTGACATAACTGCAAAGAGAACATTGCATTATAACGACCAAGAAATACTGTAAGCTTTCTTTGGAAACGGGTAACTAGGTCCATTTATGCTCGATGCAGAAGACAGATACAGAGATGGATGGACAGTTTGGTCGGTCTCCTGCGTTGGTTATGCTTAGCCATCTGTCGCTTCACGCAGAAAATGGAGCAATACCACCGAAAATCGCAGGGGCGGTACTGAGCAGAATAGGTGACATGCGACCAGAAGAAGAAGAAGAAGAAGAAGAAGAAGAAATGAACAGGAACACACAAACAGCAGAAGAAGAATGAAGATGAGCACAACTAATTTTTAAGAAAGGCTATGCAAGTGTTCAGGGTTTGCTGGGCAATTGGTGTCTGAAACTGATGTCAGATTGCGGGAGTGAACTCTGAACTCAGCCCACTAGTGGAGGAATTGACTGAACACCCGTGGAAACGTAAAAGATGCCTGGAAGTACAAGGATGGCGTCGTATGATGGATGTCCCTACAAAACCTGGATATACCTTTCTGCATCGATGGTGCCTTTTCAAATGTGCAAAGTGCTTATGCTCCACCATAATATTAAATATTGCACTGAACCATAATAACAAGCCAGATGGTCCCTCTATTTTCTAGTCCATGATTTACACACAGAATGGAAGATTTTGATTCACTTAGTTACAGATAACAATTTTCCAATTTGCCTCTATTAATTTTAAATTAATTTTGGCCCAGAGAAGTTTCTGGATGATGCTCACTTACAGCTTGTTTATTAACCTGTGTTTGTAGATGGCACGGTGAACTGTGTGATTTCTAGAAGAGCTCCTAAGCCCGTGCAGTAACTTCCATGACAGTATCATGTCTGATTGTTATGCAGTGTTGTTTTACTGTCCAAAGATCAGGGACATTCAATACTGATTTTCAGAATCTTAGACGATAATAGGTACTGTGGCTTATGCGATATTGCAGGTCTTTGTAATTTTACATTGAAGTACATTATACTTTTTGCACATTGCTAAAACTCCAACCATCTTTTTGATTCACACCAGAGTAAAGCAAACAACTTAAAATAAAAACAATAGAAAATATAAAATTGCAGAGCAACATTCAAATCAATTAAAATAGTAAAATGGGAGACAACCCTTGCTCTTATGGGAACAGCTCCCAGTTTAAGTTCAGACACTCACTCTAAGATTAGATAAGAAAAGGAACATAAATGGGCCTTAAGTCATTTATAAGAAAGGCAGCTAGGGATGTTTAGCAGAAGAAATGGGATGTTTGTTTTGGGGAGAGATGCAGAAGAGAGGAGGTAAATTTTTAAGATCAAGCCCATGTCCAAACATACAAAGGTATTTAGAGAAAAACCCAGATTTTTTCCTGCGTTCACACCTGTAGTTCACATGCAAATAAAGTTTTGGGGCATGGAAAATGAACTTTTGAGTAAAACACATTTCAAGGTGAAGATTTTAAGATAATCCTACAAAAACTTGTGTTTTTGGACTTGTGCTACTTGTGTTAAGTAGCCATGTAGTTAGTCCGGACATAGTAACAGGCTGGGCGGCTGAGTGCTATGGTAGGGATTTATCTAGCAAGTGGACTTTGACTTATAAGAGGAAAAATTCCAGTTTGCTAATATTTGGCCCATTTGAAAGCAGATTATATACAGAGTACAATAAAAAGAAATAATTTGCTATTAAAAAACAAAACAACACTTATGCCGACACTTAAAATAGGATCCAGCTGATATCAGCCATGATGGATTCAACAGAAAACAGAACATTTCATATATGAATTGCAAAATCAGTCTTATCTCAACCTATAATCAGACGTTATCATTAATACACACTCTGTCTTGGGGCCAAACAAAGAATGTAAACATCGATATTATGAGATATACTCAACGTATATCTCATAATATTGATGTTTACATTGCACCTTGGATCATATTTTAACATAGAACACAGATGCTTTTATTACGATCTGGTCACTCAACAAACTTCTACATTTCAGTCAAAGAGGAACCGTGTTGGGATGCAAACAACTAACCCGCACACTACGTCAGTTTATTTTAGATAAAAGTTACTACTCAATCAAACTCATCCTGTTTGATTTTGTGCAGCTTACTGCAGCTCTGTAAAACATCAAGGGAACATCTGTAGCAAGCAATAATCTAACATACTAAAATTGTAAATTCTTAAAAGAAGGATCAAACTTGTGCAGTTATTTTAACATCATTTAAGAAATGTTTCTAAATCATTATCTATTTTAACTTTGAAAGACACAGAGACCATTTTACATGCTTTTATAACTGGCTTAGACTATTGCATCACCTTTTAACATGTCTCACTTGAAAATCAGATTGTTCAGAACTCCATAACAAGCTGCCAGAATTGTAACTAGAACCAAGAAGAGAAAGTACATCACTCTGTTTTAGCTTCTTTGCACTAGTTCTCAGTATGTTTCAGAACTGATTTTGAGAATATACTGTGGGCTTTTAAAGGACTTCATGGCCTTTTACTCTTCTATTTATCAGACATTTTACAAACGCATAAGCCTGTCAGAAGTTTGGGATCTTCTGTAAAAGGCTTTTAGGTATCCCAGAGACTCGATTGAAGACCAGAGCGGATGAAGCTTTTGCAATTAAAACCCTATTCTGGGATTAGATGCCTGAGGAAATCAGCTCAGCAGAGTCAGTGTCCTTTTTAAATCTCTTCTTAAAACATACTTTTATCAGAAAGCCTTTCCTGATTTTATCTGATACTACTGATTATATTTGCTGTAGTATTTTCTGTTCTGTAATTTTCTTATGTTTTTAATAAGTTGTTTTATTTTATTGATGTTGTGTGAAGCACTTTGTAACATTTGTTTAGATAAGTGCTATAAAAGTAAAGATATTATTATTATTAATACAGCTGCAGATGTTTCCAGAGGCAGATCATGTTTCAATACTGTTTTTATCCATTGTTTTTTCTTTTTCCTCTTTCCTTTGTTTTTAATGTTAAGTTCTGCTTCTTGTATTTTGTAAAGCACTTTGACCCTAATATTTGAATTGTGCTATACAAATAAACTTGCCTTACTTATATAGCACTTTTCCAGTCATATGTTGACCACTCAAAGCACATTCACACACACATTCACTTTTACACTTCACACTTCTTTTGTTATTATGCTAAGGGCTTTTTACCATCACACACATTTACTCCTCAACTGACACATTAGGAGGTAATGTAGGTTTCAGTGTCCTGCCAAAGGACACATCGGTATATATGTTGTGTCCTCCACTCCGTCAGTTGATAGAGGTACATGATTACTTTAGAGCTAATGAAAGATGGAAACACAGCCGACATCTTCAATCCATTTGGCTTTTTTCCAAAAAACACATACACTGTGGGAGCACACAGCACAACTCTCTGCTGGTCAAAAGCAATTGATTCTGCAATCATCAAACTTATCAAATTGTAAATATTGTACATAGTCTTTATACTTAGTATGAAGTAAGTGTTCATTAGGAATACTTGTAGTTGTAACAATCATGAAAAAAATAATTGTAAAATATTCATGTTTAACCCTTTTAACTTCACTATCAAATTTTTCAACTTTGTATGATACACTCTTTAAATATTTTGATCATTTTTGTCCTGTCACATATAGACTGGTCAGGAATTGATCCATGACGCTCCAGTCAATAGACGGATGCTTTTCCTCCTGACCTACAGCCGCTCCATGAAGCTAGTCACAGACTGAGCTAAACTGAAGCACAAAATATGTTCTTCAAGTTATTGTGGAGACACACATACATTATATACACACACTCAACTTGTAAATATCTGTAGAGGTGAATCTTGAAGAATCAAGTTTCAAAGTGTTCATTATCAGTTGCCCAGTAAGGAAACAGTTTTCCCGAACAATGAAATTCTTACTTTGCCTTCCACACTGAATGCCATAAAGGATTATAAAATAGAAGAAAACAAATTAAAAACTAGATGAGAGATAGATAAAGATAAGATAAAAGAAAAAACTCTGAATAAATAATCTATGTACATAAATGTGCCCTGTGCTTCATAAACTGTTGTGCCACATTCAACAATAAATGATTAGCTTTGCAAAAAACTGTCATGAGGTAGACGATAAGATGCATGTGCAATATCTGTTATAAGTAATAACACACATAAAACAGTAGACCAAATATTGCAGTTACTAAGGTTGATAATATAAAGTCAGTGTGCAGGGTACAGGCCGTTGTTATGGACTCCTATCAGCTGTTAAGGAGTCTGATGGCATAGTTTGGCACCATCTGTCCTCAAAGTCCTCAGGTTTTGAACAGTTAAACCAGGGGTGCCCAAGTTCGGTCCTCGAGATCTACCATCCTGCAACTTATAGATGCAACCCTTCTCCAACACACTTGAATCAGATGTCATCTGCATGTCATTCAGCTCTGCAGAGGCCTGGTAACGAGCCAGTCATTTGATTCAGGTGTGTTGGAGAAGGGTTGCATATAAAAGTTGTTGGATGGTAGATCTCGAGGACCGGACTTAGGCACCCCTGAGTTAAACGCACCTTTACACAGATGTGTGTAAAACACTGGTACATCACTCCCACATCAGATTTGCTGGAGGCTGCAATGTTTGTCGCCCCTCTGATTAGCCAGCATGTCTTCTGAGGTGGGGCATTTTTTTTTTTTGTCTTTGTTTTGTTTTTTGGAAACAGTGCGATGTGTGATGTGGCTTTACTTTTTCTTTTCTGGTAAGCCTTGTTTTGTTTAATACCCATGTTCATGTGGATATAAAGCACCATGCATCTCATTTGCAGCTGAAAACTTCCAGCTTTCAAATCAGGGAATCAGGAAGGATTCCTGACATGCAAGACAAACTAATCATTCCACAGACCAGGGCCACCAGAAGAGAGACATTTATAGGTGGATGAAAGACGCAAGCGAATACAAAAGTCTGCTATAGTCAAAATTGCCCATATTAGACAAAGCCATGGCTAATCTAGAGTCCTTCCTTGCAGTCAGAAAACATAACAGCCTTAATAATGGACATATATCACATTTGTCAACTATAAAGTCTGGACAGCGTTACTTATTAGATTTAATGGGTAAGGGTGTACAAACTTTTAACTGGTAGTGTATATATTACAATCTGGGATCAATACCATATATAAAAGAAATGAGAGTTGTAGGTAAAGGTGGTGGATGGTAAAATAAACGAGGAAAACAGGTTATTTTTTTATTTATGTGCAGCATTGGCTGCAGCATGCATTAATTTCAGTCACAAGCATTTGACATATCCCTTTACACAGTCGGCCCAGCCACAGTTCTGCGAGGTGAATGTGGAACATCAATTATAGAAGGGAAGTAATGCACACTTTGCCTGAGTGCGTTGCCGAGTGAAACCATTAAAGATGAAAATATTCTGGGCTTCATTCATTACATCAATTAATTACTTTGTTCGTTCTCTTAAATTTTGGATAGTCTCTCCAAAGTTTCTCTTTCCTCTAAGGGTCACGAGGAGTGCTGTGATGAAAATATAAGAGAGAACAGGAGGACTTAGCTTGATGCTCAAGATAGTGATCTAATTAATAAATCTCTCTATTGACTTCAAGTGAGAGCTGCTTGACCTGCAGCAAATCTGATCCCTGTTCATGTCTTTTATCTCCTCGTCTTTTATTTCTGACCTCATTTTCCTGTTATGAGGAAATGTTGTCATATCCGGTACTCTTATTGCTTGCCTCCAGTCCCCTCTCTCAACTACGTTTTTTGGGGGATTTTGTCTTATACGTTTAAGCCTTTTGCCCCAATACAATTTAAACTTCTTACTGTGACTCCAACTTACTCAAACCCTTAAAAGTTAGGCTTGAAGGACTATGTAATGTTTGTATAACAATGCTTTTTTAAATTTCAATCTTTAGCTGTTTCCATTACAGTATTTCCTTAAAAAATAAAGGCAATATTTCTAAAATTTCAACAAAGTGCAATTATGATTTGCAGGTGTTTCCATTTAATGGTGTTTACGCCAGTCATGGTTCAAAATGGCCAATGTTTTTATATCCTTTTACTAGAATGTGATGCGAGACTCGGCTGCAATTTGTTGAAAAAGTTTTATAGTGCGGTTTCTTAGCCTCGGGATGCTGCTGGGCAGCGACAGCTACAGAAATGTGCATGATAGATGTCAGTGTGCCATCAAAAGAGTCCGAAATGCAGAGTTTTAAGGTCAGAAAGTTATGCATCTTTAAAACTGAGGCCTTTTACCATTTAATAGAAAATAATAAGTAATTTTGAATTTAATTTCACAAACATACCTAAAAAATGGTTGGAATAGGGCAACAAAACACTGGAAAAGTAATTGGCACAAATCAGAAATGATTTTTGGAGCATTTAAAAACTAATTAACTGGCGACAGGTCATGGTTCAATCTAAAATATGTGATCCTACCCTTTTAGAAACATCCCACTGACATTTGACATAGAAATAAAGACATTCCAGGTTCATTATCATTTCATTTCAATTAAGGTTTATTAGAATAGCAGTCATCATAACAGTCATCTCCTGACATTTTCATAAATACTGTCCAATTCAATCCAGTTCACTGCAGTCCAATTATAACCCTGTTATGAAAAAATCCATTATATGATTTGCATTAGACCTTTTTATAATAACTGTGATCATATAAGACAATTTGTAAAGAATAATTATCCTAGCTAATCAACCAACTGATCGTATTAATTCTTTTGGCCGATTCATGGCCGATGGTGAAGAGGAAAAGCTTTTTTAACAGGAAGGAAAAACCTCCAGCAGAACCAGATTCAGGAAGGGTGGCCGTCTGCCTGGTGAAGAACATATAATAGAACTGTTGAGCTGGTTGACAGTTTTTTGATGGTGACCACGATTTATTACAATAAGTATTTGAGGAAATGTATAAAGTAGTACTAATACACTGAGAAAATTGTTTAATATGTTTCTGAATAATATGAAAGACATCTTTATGTGTATAATAACAGAGCGAGACAGAGTCTTCTTTATTATTTCACCAGCTGTTCTCCCTCCCCTGCTAAGACACCTACTGCTCCCTCCATTCACCTAGTTTTTTTCCCCTCATTGTCATTCTGTTTTCCTTTTGTCGCGTTTCCTCCGTCACGACTCAGATTTCTTTGACTATTTCAATTTCACGTCTTCCTGTTGCCATTTTCTTCTCAACACCTTTTCGACCCCTTATTAGCCATAATTACATTCTCTGCGCCTTCACTGTCTATTCTTACAGCTTCAATTATGTTTTTTTTTAAATAAAGATTTTCTTGAGAACATATTGTAACTGGATGGATGATTTTTTCTCTATCACCTATGCATCTTTCAGTGCATTTGCACAAAATATAGTTTGAGCACATGTGCACACACTGTGGCTTGGGGTCACAGCCTGCCTCTATTTTGTTCAGTGCTGCGGTGCAGAAACTGATTGCTATCTGCCCATTTGCTTCGTTTAGCATGCAATAAAAGGCTTTCGCAGATGATCAGCTCAAATTTACACACTCTCTCACACAGATGTGGGACAGGGATTTGACAAAACACAAAGGATCTCTTTTCTTTGCCAGAAGTCAATACTAAGCACTTTGCTATGGCAACCACTCTCAAGCCAGGCCGTAGCAACAGCCCCAACATGCCCTTATAGCCTGTCCTTGTTTCTCTTACACACCAGTGTGCATGCATGTTGAGTATATTAAAAAAAAAAGAGTTGTGATTATAAAGAGAATATAAAGAAAGTTGAAGAGTTTGAATATCTGTGTTAGGCTCTGAAAGACATCTTGATTTCTTTGGGTATTACCTGGAAATAATTTTTATTTTTTTAGTCTCGTAGGAACCTGCTAGGACACCTTCCCTTCCAACAGATGAGGCCCAGATCTGAGGAGAATACCAGGAGGGAGACATTTTAATGAATTAATATGCATTGTCCCAATTAGCCTCTGCACTGCAATAATTATCACAAGCACACACGAAAAATCGGGACATCCCATTGCGTAGCTCTGACAACCCAAAAGGATTGTGTGACTTATTTTTAAGCTGGAGGAGGTCAAATGTTTCCGATTTGTTCTCTCTGCACATTAATTAGCTGAAATTCACTTGCATAAAGAATGTGATGTGACAGATGAGTGGTTTGATAAGTAATTCCTCCAATCTCACTTCCAAGGATGTGGGGGCAGGGATTATAGCAAGTTGTTAGAAAGCAAAACAGTTTGTCTGCAACATGTGATTAACGTAATCAGCTTATGTTCATGCTCTAGGTGACAGTTAGGAAGATTTTTCTTTTTCTCTTTGTTCTTTGTTTTAATAGTCTGAATAACACTGAGACAATTAAGTAAAAATGTATGCTGCTAAGGGAAGTGAGACAGAAATGAGCCTCATTCAGTGTTAATTAGTCAGGCGCAGCTGAGCTTAAGTCTTATCATTCGCTGAAACTTTTCTTTTAAAAAATTATATAGTTAAAAAGAATTTTTAGCCTTGCATTTTCATATGTGAATGTCATCTTTATTAACCTCTCTTTTGGGAAGAAAACTTTTTAAAATCCTTGATACTTTGATACCTTCCTGTACTATTAAGCTAGCCACCAGCTCGTCAGTACTGCCCTGTTTTAAACCAGCAACCAGCCCTGCTGCACTTGCTCTATTTTGACCATAGTTGCATATTTTTTAACTTGTCATTTTATCTGGATCGTTTGCCTCCTAAGCTGGTGTTTCAAAGGAAAATTTTAAACCAGGTGCTGCTGGAAGATTGTCTGCCTTGTTCGATGCTAACCTGGCTCATGTAGACAGATTAACTGTGTCCTTTAACAATCATTGTAAATCTGTTTCAGACACTGTGGCACCTCTGTTCAATATTTAAATTCTTGTCCCTGAGGAAATTAAAATATTTCTAGTTTTAGAGGCCATCATTGCAAGTTAGAACGCTTGGAAGGCTTCTAAGCTTGAGGTTCATAAAATGACCTGTTAAAAAATGCCAGAACACAGTATTTTGGAAATGTTATAGCTTCAAAAAAGAAAAGAATCAAAAGTGAAGTTTAATACAATTAAGAACACTGTGTTTCCTGACATTCACCTTATTGCAACATATACTAAATTTGTGTGCAATGAGTTTTTGTAGTACTTTGTAAATAAGGTCACTGCCATCAGGTGAAGTATTTCTCCATCTCCCTCTCATTGGTTTCTTCTTTCAGACAAAGGTTAAGGTAGAAAATGTGTTCGCTGTTTTACCTTGGCATGTTTTGGCTGGTACCTGCAGTCTTCTTTAGAAGTGTCATATGACAGCTGTGACGTGTTGTTTATCAGCTGATACTCCTAGGCGTGGCCAACCTGACGAACTTGACGGATCTGATGACGAACTGCACAAAAGTATAAGCGACAAAAGGGAACCTAATCAATTTTACAGATGTTTTAATTGAGGTGTTATTAAAGTAAATATCTCAGGAATCCATCAGCTGGTGTCGATGATCAGAGTCAGAAAAATTGAGGGATAGCCCCTAAATTCACCTTAGAAACACCGTGAGGATCCAGAAAGAAGTGAACCAGAAGAACCCCAAGATAACATACTATAGGAAGAGTGAATACTTCACACCTCACATAGTTTCTGTCCAGCAGTCATTAGACAGATATCTTTATATTCAGCAGAGTCTCTGCTTTCACGCTACATTGCTTGTGTGATTTGAAAATTACCAGATGCTCTAAAGTGGACAATGCTGTTCTAATGTTTTTGTTACATTACCATATAATTGCTTGGGGTTTGAACTGTGTTCCGTTTAGATGGCAGGATAGATATCCTTCATGTTTTTCTTGTTTATGTGCTCAGCATACCTGACTAAAATGAATGGGTCATTGTGAAGAAGTCGACAAAAAGTTGGATCGATTTGATTGAATTCAGGTGTGTTGGAGCAGGGAAACAACAAAAACATCAAGGACAGCGACCCTCGAGGACCAGATTTTGACACCTCTGGAATAAATGTTAAGAACAAAAAGATATGAAAATGTTGTAATTGTTTGATATTTTCATTAAAACATTAATAAAAACCAATATAAAAAGAATCCTGTACAATTGAATGCATTTGACACTTATACTCTTACTTATCCCCCCAGAAAAAAAAAAAAAAAAAAAAAAATTTGATTAGTGGAAATTCTGACTGACTCTATCAGCCACATTACATTTACATGGAGCACTTTTATTTCAATCGAAAATCCAATCAGATCATCTGATACGATTGCCCTCGATTGGAAAGAATTTTCAGTTCGATAAAGGGAGTCGGATTAAATCTTTTCACAATCGGTTCAGAAGGAAAAGAACAACCATGTTTACACTCATTCCGATCATTTTGTGAGTCATGTAGTCTCTGCACATGCTTGAAACAGGTGGGGGGTTATAAAACAGGTGGGGGTTATGAAACAGGTGGGGGTTATGAAACAGAATGAGTTCCAGGGAAGACTTGAAAAATGGTGGCAGCAAAACAGAACGGGACTGTGGCGGATACAACATTTTTGCTAGAAACTGAAAGAGATAAGGATTATTGTGCATTTCAATGGTCAAAAGGTTAGAAAACAACAAAACAAAAAAACACTTCTTCTTCCACTGCGCATGTCACAAGCTTTACGATCTTATTAAATCTGTCCATCATGTAAATCGGATTACTTTATCTAGCGTCCATGTAAACATGTTGGCTGGAATCTTCGATTAGATTGATTTCAATTGGATAGATTAAATATTTGTCCATGTAAACGTATCTACTGACAAGTAATCAAAATAGTTTATTTAGAGCCCTGATCATAGTGCTCCATCAAAATAGCCGAAAGGAAACAATTCAGCAGTTTCCATTCTTCAGGCAGCCACTGACCCAAAAACATCGGATCCTGTTTTGCTACTAATTTAATTATTACGTCTGATGCTCACAGCTAATCTGAGCAACAGTATGAGTGGTTAGCACATATTTCAACTTGTGATGGGTTTCAAGTGTTAGGACCACAGCCTCAGCAACATGCAGCCCTGGTGGGTGGAAATTTATTGAACATATCAACATCACCATTCTGACATTTCAATTGCATGACGTATTGGAGTCAGAGGCGAGAGGGCAGGCAGTGTCATCTGGTGATGGACAGAAATGTATGCAGAGCCAGATTAGCATATTTCTAGATCCCCATTCACTGACTAAAGAAAAAGGAGTCACACTCAGCCCAGCTAAAGACTAAAAGATGCTTTAAATAATGGCAAAAACTTTTAAATAGATCGTCTGAGGGACAAAGGTGAGTTTTTAAATAATAAATAACTGTTGGAGTGTGACTTTAAAGGCAGAGGGAGAGAGGGAAAGGAAACAAAGAGAAAGCCCCACATGAAAGAGGCGAGGATGGTTTGATGGAAGGGAGATGTCTGTGTGAGCAAAAGCAAACATGACAGCACAGAGTTGCAGGCAACCAAGAGACTTGCTGACTGGCCTTTGACATCTCACACACTTTAATTAAAATAGATTGATGATGTGGATGAAGGGGTGGGGGAGGTGGAGATGGGTGGTGGTGGTGGTGGTGGGGTACTGTAACCATGGAAACAAAATTTGGGTAGACTGAAAGTTGGAGTCATCTCGAAGAGATGGAGGAGAGCTGTGGAGAATATTTCACATGATCATTGCTGTTAATCTGCTTCCTTTATAACAGGGATTTGCCAATTGAATTGAAAGTTGTTAAACACTTTAAAAACAGCAGGATATCTTTTAAAAAAGAAATTGTAATAAAGCAAGCTTAATTTTCTACTGAATTATATATTTGGCAAAAGTATGAAGACTTAATAACAGAGATCATGATAAATTGAAATGTGTGTGTAAATATTTTTGACTATTACAGTCAGGGTATAATGAACCCAACGTCTACTAAAGTGTAAGTAAATATGTGATTGTTGCTGTAATGTGCCTGCTGACACAGACCACAGTGGTGTCTGGCACAGACTCCTCACCCCCCTGTGGAGCCTTGAAGTGAGGCAGGGAGTAGTTCATCACTCAACACAGGATGGGGCTGATTACTTGGCTACTGTATTCTGGGTATTGGATCTAAATATAGTAGCACTGTTACACAGGGGCAGGGCCAGGCTGCTGGGAGGCTTATGATGAAGGCATGTGGTCATCATTGATTTAGCAGCAGGGCGAATGCAGTTTATTAACATTTATACAGACAATTTACCATCAGAGATATAAATCAGGAATCACCATTGATAAGTAAAATTCAATATTCTGTGAATTTAGTGAGGAGCTCTTGTAAAAGTTTGCTTAAAGCAAGCAGTGGTAAAGGTGATAGATTGTCAGTACTAATTGTTTTAAGCAAACTTAGTTTTGCAACCCAGATTGTGAAGCAGGTTAAAGCTGTCTAGGTTCTTTTTTTTTTTTTTAGTGATCTGGGTAAAGTAACCCTAACAATGGAGGGCTTGTTAAATAGTGCTAACACTGGTTATCAACTCAGTCAACTCAGGTTTTCTGACTCTGGACTTTTGTGCAATGCAAAAAGAGGCTGAGTTGACAGCAGATGGCCACAGCAATCATCTATCCCTGACAGGCTGCAAAGTAACATGGCTGCCGCAGCCAAAGCAAGAGAGGAATGTGACAATAAGGACTGCCTATGGCTGTTTTCAAAACCATCTACTACATACTATGACTACTAGGTACTGCAATGTATACATTACATACTGTGTCCTATGTTCATTGCATGTCTGTTGTTGGTCCATGAGGGTCAACACAACTGATTCAAATTAGATTGATTTCTTCAACAGCTTGTTATTATGTACTACTCAAGACTGTTATTGCTCCAGTTCTCTTAGCCAGGTGAAGCAGGGAACATATAAAACAGCAGCCCTTGAGGACCAGAACTGGACATCCCTGTTATCAGCGCGTTACAGCAAATTTAGCTCGTTCTGATTTGTAAAAGTGTAAGTAAACAGTGGTGTAGCTGCATTTCTCTTGTTTATTGTTTGTAGAAGAAGTTTAAAGAATGGGCACGAATCAGGCATGAATACTGCTGCTTGTGTTTTTTCTGAGCCTTAGGTGGGGTGGAACAGGTTCCCGGAAGCTTTGGGAGCAGTCCTTCTGCTCCTGCTCCCACAGCTGTTTTTCCATCTGCCTTTATCAAGACTTCCTTTATGAGGACTGCGGGAGCAACCAGCCCTTACCACACTGCCTTACTGTTTCCGTGGTAAATCAGGCTCTCACCAGTGTTCTTTTGTGTTTCTGTCACGGGTGGCAGCGTGGCCCCGATAAAGGCCGCCTCCGCGGGTTTTTTTCGGATCAGGGGGAGCAGAGTTAAAAGCCACACTAAAAAGGGTAAAAGGTTTACAAAACAGTTTATTAAAAAAAAAAAAGAATGTGAATCATCTTCTAGTCTTGGCCCTTCAGGTGTTCCGTACTGTCCTCACGCCTCTTCTCCATAGTAGGGCCTAGCCCACCAATGTCCTGTAGAGAAGCGGGAACACACACACGGCAGTCCTCTGTTTCTCTGCGGGATACCCCCACCCCTTTCCGCCTACCCCACAGCCGGCACCTCACTTCAAGCTACGGTCACTGACAAGAAGATGTACTCTTTTCCCGGGCCGACACAGTGTTCCTGCGGCCCAGGGCTGAGTCACTGTGCCATGGGTTATGGGTTGGCTGTTGTGCTCCTTACCCCAATCCGCCAGCCATTCCTCTGGAAGTCCCGCGGCACCTTGCGTTCTCGGCCGCCTCCGCTTCTCTGTGGTCCCGCCTAGTCGCCCATTTCCCTGGTGCCTTGCCGTCTCGGTCGACTCCGGTTCTAGCTGCTTCTGGTTTCGGCCAGCCATGTTCTCGACCGCCTTGCAGCCTCGGCCACTGTCTCCAATCATGGTTGTCTCTCTCCCAGCAACATCCCTTGTCTCCGTTCCCCCCGCTTCACTCTGTGGGCTCTGCCTAAATCCTCTCAGGACTGTTCGCATCTGTCTCTAATTGGGGCTTGATTGGCCTTAGAGGGTGTCAATAAAACCAATACAATATACTGCATAAAACCAAGGGTATAAAACGAGTAAAACATGCGATTAAAAATATAAATAAATAGCACAAATAAAATAACATGCAGTTAAAAAAATAAATAAAAATAACCAAATCCTCACTTTTTCCATGTAAGTTTACACCCCTCTGGAACAACCCTGACATCCTGCAAAACAAAAAGCTTATCAATTTTACTCAATAGAAAAATAAAGGAATAAAACAGTTAGAACATATAATAGAAAATGGAAACTTCTTATCATTTAATATTCTCACTTCACAATATGGAATCAGTAACAAAACATTTTTAGAATATCACCAGCTTAAATCTATTATATGTAAAAAATATACCATTAATCAATTAAACTTACAGCTACCTATTAGGGTGGCAGAATTCATGAATCTCAATGCCCCAAAGCTATTATCAAAAACATATAGACTATTATCTAAACTAGAAGACTCAATCTGTCTTCCAACTTCAAAATGGGAGGGTGACTTATCCAGTAACTTTAATAAAGATAAGTGGTCACAAATATATGTTTAAACACCTTTAAAATGACTAAAAACTCAAATATGCAACTAATACAATTCAAAATTCTGCATAGAACTCATTATACAGGACAAAGGATGTTCAGGATGGGTCTGTCACAATCAAACATCTGCACACACTACAATGAAAACACACCAGATAACTACCTCCATGCCTTGTGGTCCTGCACACCTGTCCGCAGGTTCTGGCTTCAGGTATGTGTGGACATGTCAACATGGTTTAAATGTAATATTCCTACAATCCCCGCACTATGTCTACTAGGTGACTTGGGTGACATTAATATGGCAATTAACTCTGCACACATGATACGCACAGCATTATGCATCGCAAAGAAAACTATCCTTGTGAACTGGAAAAACAAAAATAATCTGTGTATTCAGCAGTTTAGGAATCTCTTAGTTGACCACATCAGTAATGAGACAATGTCTGCCTCCTTAAATAACTATTCGGCTGAATCTCATTCCTTCTGGTCCCCTGTGCTTAGTTCCATCACTTAGTGTAGGTGGAGGACTGTGACCTCGTTGCTATGGGGGTTTGAGAAATGGCCGGGAGTGACTGGTGGTCGTGGGTTCTTTGTGGTTGCCCGTGATGCGGGACTGGGCTGCTCTGCGGTGGGGGTGGCTCTGAGTCTGTCCCCGTTGGGGGCTGTGGGGGCCAGCGGTTGGAGTCGCCTCGTGGCGGGGGGTGAGGCCACTGGTGGTGCCTGGGTTGGTGGGCGTCGGTCCTGAGCCGGGTGGCCGGGCTATTCTGGGGCGGGCTGGGCGGAGGTTCTGGGCTCTGGTGCCTGGGGGTGGTCCTCCTCCCTCCGGGGTGGTGGGCTCCATATGTGCCTGGGGTCTGGGCCTGCCCGGATGTGCTGCCATGGTGTGGGTTGGTGCATGCCCTGGTGTCTGGTTGACACCCTCGGACCCAGGGTATGGCCCGGGGGCAGGGGGGGTGTAGGGGTTTGAAGGAGGGCTGAGTGGGATTTGGGGGATTATAGGGGGAGGTGCTGGGGTGTGAGACAGGGATGCTTGTATGTTGTGTGTGTGTCTATACTGTGGATGTTTGTGTGAATGGGGGGGTATGTTTGTGTGCGTGCGTATGCATGTGTTAGGATGAGTGGGGGTGTGTCTGGGGAGTGAGAGTGGGAGGGTTGGATGCTGTGCGAGTGTTTATATTTTTTGGGTGGGGCTGAGAGGGCATATGTGAGTTATGTGGGGTCTGCCGCTGTCCCCATCCTCTCATTCCCCGTTAGGGGTGTGGGAGGGTGGGAACTTTCTAGGGTGGGTGGCGGCTCACTGGCTGCGGTCCCTGAATGGCCCGGTCGTGGGGGGCGGCCTCTCCTGGCCTGTCTTGCCCTGGGGGGCCTCCTGGGGAGCAGGGGTGCCTAATGCCACTAAAGGCTCATCATCCAGAGGGAAGTTTGCTTCAGTGGTCTCCTTGGATGCACCCCGTGGCTGCTCGCCTCTCAGTTTTAATTGCACCAAGACACCAAAACACAAGAAACACAACACACAAACAACACCTGGGGGGCATGGCCCGGCTTGCGGCTCATTGCAGTCACTGCCCCTCAATTTTAATTGCACACAACACACACTACATAAACAGTCAGGAGCGGGGAGGGAGAGGGTATTGGGGACCTCTTACGCCCCTGCTCCTCCTGTGTGTGGCTGGGGGTGGGGCGGGGGGGGGGGGGGGGGGGGGGGGGGGGGGGGGGGGGGGTTGCCCCGGGGCCGGGTCCCGGGATGGCTGCGCTGGTGGGCTGCTGGCTCTATGGGGGTTGGGGCCCGCTGTCCGCTGGTCAGCCTGGGGTGTCCCCCACGGGGCATGGGGGGAGGGTTGTGGGTGGCGTGATTGTGTGGTGGTGAGCGATTGTGGGTGCGGCACGGGGGAGGGTGTGAGTGTGGGGTTATATGGGATGCAGGTTGAAGTAGATGGGGAGTGGGGGGAGGGGGCCGATAGCACCCTGGTTCCCGGGGTGTGCGGCTGGAACATCGGGGTGTGTGCTGGCCTACGCCGGGTGGCTGTCTGGGGGGGCCTGGTCCTCCTGGGCATGTTGCGGGCCCTCTGCCTTTGGGGGGTGGGGCGGCCGCCTCTGGGCTCCTGGGGCCCTGGGCCCTTCGCTTGGGCTGCCCTGGGTGGGCCGGTCCCTGGCGGGGCCGGCGGCCGCTGATCTTGGCCCACTGGGGCCTGTGCCCCGGGACCGTGGGGGGCTCTTGCTGGGGCTCTCCTCTGCCGCCCTTCGGGTGGGGCTGGAGTTGTCTTTGTGGTGGGGTGGCATGGGTTGGTGCTCCGGGTCTGCTGCTGAGGGCCTGGCCCAGGCCCTGGTCTGCCTCTGGCCTCCGTGGAGGCGAGGTCGCATTTGCATGATCTCACTCACCACTCTTCATCACTGATCACTCCTTGTTTCTCATGCTCTGCATGCTGACACAGTCACTGAGTTGTCTAGTGGGTCTTTAATGTTAAGCGATAATTATTAAAAAAGGGAAAAAAAAAGGAAGGAAAAAAAAAAAAAAAAAAAAATTAGTATTTTCCTGTGAGTTAGTATCTGGTCACTGTTATGTCTTTTTGATTTGATTTGGTTATACTCTTAATGACTGGCAGCCCTTTTTTTTTTTTTTTTTTTTTTTTTTTTTTTTTTTTTTGTTTCGTTGTTTGTTTTTTTCTGTGTGTGTGTTTCTGCTTTTGTAAAAGTTGTAGGAAATTTTCTGGTGTGTTCATGTGCAGGTGTAACAGTTTGTTGTCTGGTGATGGTGTGGATTGAAGGGTCGTTTTCCTTCTGTCTGTGATCTTTTTGTCTCCTTTCTTCTTTCCCTTTTGATCTTTTCTTGCTATTTTCCATCTTTTTCTGTCCCCTCCGGTCAGGTCCAGCAAGATTACATAGATTCCGTGATTCAAAGTAAATAAATAAATAAATTAATCACATTATCAAGAGGAGCCTTACCCATAGGCCTCCCCTTGGTAGAGCAAATTTGTTCAGCACGATACAGCAACCAGATTATCATTTTGCTTGCTATGATGCTGGACAGGACAAGTTAAAAAAAATAAATAAATAAATAAACCATGTCCTAAATAAAATAAGTCCCACACCCTCTTTGGCCCCGTCACACTTCAAGTAAGTTACCTTAGCGTGGGTTCTTCTCCACTCTAGTGCTACCTTGCCTAACAATTCCCCTCTCCTCCCAGAAATCCAAATACCTGGACCCCTTGTTCTGACTTCCCTACCACCCATGAACAATAAACCCAGTCTGTCTTTTTAGTTCACGCGTCTGCTATTGAGTCTTTACTTCCATTATTCTGACTGCTAGCTTCTAGCCGTGATACAGCACAATCTGGCCAGTGAGATGGACTCTGGAAATCTGCCTTGTCCAGACAGACAATCATGCTCGGTGAGCATGAGAAGGCATTACATTCTGTGGATGAACAGGTTTACACTATATGATTCTGTTTGACATTTGTTTATTTTAATAAGCATCACATATATTCTAGAACTGGCGCGCATTTTGGGGTATATTGTTGTGTTATAATTTGTTATAATGTTGTTTCAGTGGCTCCAGTCCCTTGGCATGGGAGCCAGCAGGTGGCCATGGGATGGAGCCAACTAATTGGATCAGAACACACACCAGCATCAACCGGGGAGAAATTGGGTTTTCTTTTGTTAGCTTAGTTAGGTTGTTTGTGTGTTACCCCTTTGTGTCTTTGTGTTTGAGCTGATCATCCACTTTAAGTTTACGCTTATGTCTCAGTTGTTAGGTCACTTTATTTAATTTATTTGTTTGAGTTATTCTGTCACAAGTTATTTAAGCAGAGTTCTGTTATGTTAACCTCTTTTATGGGTTGGAATATTAATTGATTTAATAATTGTTTTGGATTACTTTTTTGGGGTTAAAATAAAAACCCCTTTTTTTGGACTTTAAATCTGTGCCTGACTGTCTTTCACTGCTCGGTCCATCACACCCTGGCAACGGCGTCTTGTGCAGATGTTGTATTCCCAATTGTTTTGAATCAGGGATCCAGTATTGTTGTCATTGCCAGGACACAAATATTTTCACATTGGCTCCTTGTGTGTAAAAAGTGTTGCAAGTGTTGTGTCAGCTTAATTGCTGTTAGAGTTTGTAGTACACTTGATTTTCTTAGTAAGCTTATGTTGCACCATTCGGATAACTGGTATGACTTGACGCCAACACTGTCTTCTCTGAATTAAGGTCTGTTGTTGCTAAGTTGAGTGGACTGATAACCTCTTGGCACCCACCAATGGTTTCATATTCATGACATGAAAGGGGAGTGACGTCAGTGGCCAGAGACGAGACCATGGTTCCAACCGGTTCAAGCTGCTCGTGAAGGTGCATGAAAATGGTGGAATAGAAACGTGCTCTCTTAGGTGGCGCTGGCTCTTCCTCAATTGCCCTTCCTCTCCATCTCACTTCCTCACACACCAGACCTTTCACTCAGACACAATCTACACACCGTCTATTTCAGCCTTTTAAACACTCTCTACACTTATCAGTATATAAATATATATATTCATATATTAACCTAACTATATGTATATGTATATGTATATGTATATCTATATTTCTATGTAAGGCTGTGTCCAAATGTACACCCTACTCCCTATATAGTGCCCTATATAGGGGTCACTCCATTTTGTATGGGTGTCCGAATGTCCAGAGAGCAAAAAGAAAAAAATACCAACAATGCATCTTGAAAAGTAGTGAGCATCGATGGTCACTAGACGGGTCAATAAACCAGCATGGGTGGCATGGCTCAGTGGGTAGCATGGTCATCTTGTAGCCCAAGGGTTGCTGGTTTGATCTCTTGTCTGTCGAGCGACTCCAAATTGCTCCTGATGGGTCGTGGTTAAGCGCCTTCCATGTAACAGTACTATATAAATACAGACCATTTACCATATCACTTGCCACACCAGTAGCCAGCCAGCTGTACCAGTATGACACCAGCAGCCAGTTCAAGAAAGTGCCTTAAATTGAAACTCTGAGTATGTTAACCCTGAGTTGAGGGAACTTCTGGGTTTCCCATTCCAGAAAGCAAGGTAAGCCTGTTACCATGATATCTAACTCTGTTAAGTGAACCGCCTCGCTGCCCAGTTCTCCATAAATAACCCTGGGTTTCTACTTGTCTCCTCCCACCTGAGGCAGCTGTCAGACATGGGTTGTCTGGGCCGGACCAATACGATTCCAGAGATTTTGAAGCTGAATTAATATACAATAATTTACATAAGTAGAAAATGTTCAGAACTCAGACATCTTATCATTTCCTGATCAACATCTCTTCACGGTACTGTTGTGCAGTCACTCGGATTCTCTAGCCCAGGGGTCTCCAACTCCGGTCCTTGTGAGCTACTGTCAAGCTGGTTTCAGATGTCTCCTACTACAACACACATCTGCACAAGCCTATTAATGGCCCAGTGATTTGAGTCAGGTGTGTTGCATCAGGGTAGAACCCAAAACCTGCAGGACAGTAGCTCACGAGGACCGGAGTTGGAGATCCCTGCTCTAGCCGCACATAGAACAAAATAGAAATGGCAGTGTGCCTACTATGACAAATCAGCCAGAGATCTGGACATGCCCAGGTGACCATGAGTAAGTACAGCCACTTGGACCTCATACTGTCTGGAGAATGGATAGAGTGCTGAAGCGCATTGATGTGAGATCAATTGAAGTCTAGTTGAACTTTGGCAGTATTCTAAGGAGGAACCGAGGCACTTCAAATATGCGCTAGACCCACCTTGGAGCCCTCCTGTTGACATAAAGACTGTTGACACCACACAATCAGAAACTGTGGTTCCACAAACCGCCTCAGAGGGACACACGGACACACACACTGGCGATAGCACATCAGTCACCACCAGGTCTAGCTGCATGGTAATCAAGCCACATCGCTACAAAGACTATGTTACTTAAAAAAAGGGGGGAAGAAGAAACAAAAATGTGCATGTTCATAGTGTTAAAATGTTTATAACAAATATTCTGGATTAGGCATTCAGTTAATGTTTCTTAAATGTTGAACATCAAACTTTTAAGTTTTTGACTGTGAGAGAATGAACCAATTCTGTTATCAATAGATGGAAAATGAGCTTTATATTGACAGTTTTGTTATATTATTATGAACAATGGAACTTAAGTTTCATAATGCACAACAAGGTAAGAAAAAGAAAAAATATGTTGTTAAGGCATATCAGAAAGGAGAGGATCATACTATTATTTTTCTCTGTTCAAAAAGAGAAAGGATGTAACAATAGGAACTATTGTTTTATGCTATAGCAAAACGGTCCACCTGTGTTCTTGTTGCTATATGAACTGGGAAAAAAGGGACACACAGGAAGTGTACAAGCATGAATGTGAGCACATGTAACCAAGTATGTAAAGTAAGTGAATCATACTACCCTGTTGGGTGGGACCAAGTTATTTTAAGTGTGTAAGAAAGACATGAAAACACCCCCCTCGGGATTTTTTTTCTTCTTTTTTTTTTGCGCTCCCTTGCAAAAAAAAACGGATAATCTGACAGACAATGATTACACAACTAGTGTGCACAGCCAGTTAAAACCATTTTACTCAGTTTCTTTAGGTGTGTCTGGTCTGCATCTGTCCCTCTCAGCATTGAGCCAACATAACGCACATACACCTAAAATCCTTATGTCCATGTTAACAGAGGAAGTATGTTGTTGTAACGTAGTGCTTCAACAAATTAATTACAAGTATATTACAGATGTTTAATGTAATCAGAGACAGTATTAAGCATGCTATTGCTTTAATGTTTTGACAGTTTGTGTTTAAGCTGTAAAGTGCAGTTATGATTTTCATTCATTTTCAAATCTATGAATCATTTAACTGCACGGTAGATTACCGTTTATTATTAAGAATTAAGACATTGTTAATTGTGTCAAAAATACATCATAATACATAATGCTGGCTTCTCTTTAGCTCTACTGATTAAAAAAGGATTTTTTAATCTTCTTTCTTCAATATACACTATCTTGTCTGCACTCTTTCTCAGAAGCGTCATCTGAAGGCTGTGACTTGTCGTTTATCAGCTGTGAGGCAACCCATAATGCTAAAGTCATTGGAGAAGAGACAGACAAACACTAAAGATGAATTAAGGAGGCAATAGAAATCAGAAAGCGGGTCAAAAACACCATCAACAGGGATGAGGAAGCTTTTATGCTCTCACACAGAGTCCATCAGTGAGGCCAACCTCATAGATCTGTCTGGTGACTAGCCCATATATATACATATATATATATATATATATATATATATATATATGTGTGTGTGTGTGTGTGTGTGTGTGTGTGTGTGTGTGTGTGTGTGTGTGTGTGTGTGTGTGTGTGTGTGCCTTAATAAATACACATTACAGCTTTTAAGTGTTTAAGCACAACATACTGTTTTCTAACAAGGTGATTAACCACAAACAACAGAAGTGTCTGAATCATGATTCAACTAGATTCTGGTTCAGTAACAACTTGTTTTCAAACAATTCTTCTAATCATACTGTTCACATTTGACATCATCAGACCAAGACGACACCAAACACATAACAAGTTCAGACATTGACGTTTTATGTTGTGATATACTCAGGGCTCAAATTACACTGGGGCTTTCGGGGGAGCCTTATTTTTGCACATGCACTGCGACTTTACATGTCACATGCACACACATTTATATTAGTGCATGTAGCGTGGTCAAAAATATGGTTACTTATAAAAAAAACTACTATATAGACTTGTTGTGTGGATGCTCACAGCACACAACAGACAAACGTTTGCACATCTGCGTGTGGTCATATACAAACGGGGTTTTAGGTTTGGCAACGTCACTGTCTGCGAAAAAAATACTCTGACGTCACATTTGCGACCTTTGTTTGGAACAGCATGGATGTCCTCAAAACTGGGTTGACCTTATCCATTTTCCAGGCGCTTTGTGTTTGTTTTTACAAGCTCAAATCCTGCTCTACATAGACGACCACAGGCGAAGGACGAGATTAAGGACAATTATTGTCCGCCACCTAACTATCATACGTCCAAGGCATGTTTTCCGTCAAAAGGGTCGACACCGGTTTTGGGTCAGACCCGGACGCACTGCCAGCTGGTGGGAGAACTTTGAGCAAGAAATCGTCCTCCCTGAAGAATGCCGTGAAAATTTCCGCATGTCACGGTCCTCGCTCTTGTAGTTGGCAGAACTAATATGTCCTCACATAGAAGGGCAGTCTACTGCCATGCGATCACCGGTCAGTGTTGTAAAAAAAGTTGCCTGCACACTGTACTATTTAGCTGATGAGGGTAGATTACGCAAAACTGCAAATGCATTTGGATTGTCAAGGCAGATTGTATCAAAAATTGTTCGGCAGGGTGTAAAGCTATAACAGTGCACTTGGGACCCAAATACAGCTGCCAAAAACTGAAGGTGTGGTGCATTCACTTGTGGAGAAATTTGAACAGATACATGGCCTCCCTCAGTGTCTAGGTGCTGTGGATGGCACACATGTGGAAATAAAGCAACCATCAGCCAATTCCACGGATTATCTGAACCGAAAGGGGAAATTTTCCCTAAATATTCAGGCCACTGGTGACTACAAATACTGTTTCATGGACGTGGTGGTAAAATGGCCAGGAAGCATACATGACGCCCGTGTTTTTCGCCAGCTCGGCTATCAAAGACTTTTTCGAGAGTGGAAAAAACCCTCCTTGTCCAAGAAAGATTGTTGCCAACAAAGCACATATCCCAGTTTATATTTTGAGGGACCCTGCCCACCCCTTGCTACCGTATCTAATGAAAGAATATGCTAACTGGGGAAGCCCTGCTTAAGAGCAGTATTTTGGACTGGCTTTGTGCAGAGCACACATGGTAATCAAGTGTGCATTTGGAAGGCTAAAGGCCCGTTTTGGAGCTTTGAGAGAGCCATGGACTTCAATCTGCACGAACTGTCATTTGTCATTTATGCATGTTTCGTGCTGCATAATTACTGTGAGGCGATCAAAGATACAATAGATGACAACCATGTTACTGAAGCCATTCAGCATGACAAAGAAAACCAGCCAAACTCAGAACCAGACATCAGAGGTGACGGCTTGACAGTTGAAGGGAAGCGGGTGAGGAGAGTCCTCACCCAGTACCTGGATCCATAAAAGGGACAATGTTGTCGGGAGAAGGAGAAAACTAATGTGGGGCAAAGACAGGTTATACCAAAGCTACACACAAAATTGCATCATTATATAAATTGTTCTTGGTTAATGTTCACACATGTTTATAATGCACACATTTATTTGCAAAAATGTTTAATGATATTTTGAAAGAAACATTGTGCTTGTCACTGAACATTTGAAGACAATCTATATAAATAAAAATAAAACAACAAAACTTAAATAATGAGTTGTTATTTCAAATAAAACTGTTGTGTTTATCTTTCTCAACTTAAAAAAAAAACGTCTGTTGCAAACCTATTTTTAAACAGTTGTGAACACTTGACATTTTACATTTCCAACGTAATGATTGAACATTAGGAAGGACTATAACATTTAGTTATCACTGAAAAGGGCTTGGGTGTAGGAGAACCCTGTGAGTCCTGTGCTCTCAGCAATTTTACTGGGATGGTTGCATCTTGTCTGTTGATGGTATTGACTGAATTCTGTTGCGTTCCGCTGACAGAAGGTGAGTTGTTTTGGAGTAAATGTTGGATTTGGGTGGACTGATTGTAGAGATCGTGTATGTGAATAACTGTGCCCTCTAGCTTCATACGGCATGTAATGTGGAGGTTGTGCAAGAGGAGGCTGCACGACTTTTCTCAGAAGAGAAAAACCTTCAGTAATGGATGTAGTGAGCATGGAAAGTGTATTTGTAAGTTTAGCAAAGTTCTCAGCAGCTTGTTTTTCTGATGTTTCCAAAATGTCCACCAATTTCTTACACGTTGGTCCTCTTCAAGTGCATTGAGCCACTGGGTCTCAGCTGGTAGCTTTCTCTTCAAACAGTCATGTCGGTGTCACTTTCAGTTTATTTATTAAAAAATAAAAATAAAAAATAATAGTAAATAAATCATAAGTAAATATAGAATTTAATTATATTTTAACTGCTTGCATGTGACATTATGGCAATGAATTAGCCACTTTTGTGCATGCACTGCTAAGCCAAACAGACAAAATTTATAATAATGAGTCAATGCAAATACATACCTAAAGTAGTACTCCCCTCTGTTTCACTGTGGCTGTCATGCTGCTTTCCTGCTCAGTGTCAGTATCGGGTGGCTCTGCCATACATGAGGAGGACGTAGAGGGTGATGGAACAGGGAGGCTATCTTCCAGGTCATTTGTTTCGATGCCAGACGGCATGGTTGTAGTGACAGGGGAACCACCCCATATTTGTTCACACAACTCAAAATAAAGAAGATACCCACTCCTGCGTCTGCTGTCAACAGGCCATTTGCCTCTGATTGCCTTAACTTTCGTGGTCAGGATAGCCCGCGTTAGCTCTCCACTTCCATGGGGAAACTCGTTGGAGGTCTCTGCAGGATACTGCTCCAAAAGAAGTGTCAATATGTCATTGTACTTGCTGTGGCAAGACTCATAATCGACATTTTCTTGTGCCTTGTTGACTTTATATTCCAACACTACATTCAAGAGCAATTCTGTCTCCTTATCGGTCCAAACAAACGTACCAGTAAGTAAAGATGGCGTAGTATGAGTAGACGCAGGTGGAGATGGACATTTTCTTTTACAAATAATTAAAGAAAAAAATATAAATACTATCCTTGATAGCAAACAACAGTGAAACGCAGAGTTTTACAAAGAATTAGAAATCTTCTTCCTCCTGAAAGTGCAGCCTCGCAAGACGATATTTTATGAGAATTACATAAACACCATTCAACACCTGCAAATCGCAGTTGTGCCTTGTCAAGATTTTAGAAATATTGCTTTTATTTAGCAAAAAACTGTAATGGAAACAATGCTACTGACAAGTAATAATTAAACTTTTATATGTAGAATTTAATGGTCTTGTCTTAATTGTAGTTTTCTTGATATTTGATTGTTTTTTAGTTTTGTTACGTGAAATTCAGAAGTCATTATGAGGAGATAATATAATGTATCCAGTATGAAATAAAGTAGATTTTTTTTAATACTAGTGAGATTAGGATCCACAGAGTTTTTTTTCAACTTCTGTGAATATAAATGAAATATTGCAGCATTTTTTTGGTATCTGACACTCTGAAAAACCTTGGTAATCAAAAACACAAAAAACGTGTGTATCAAACATTTATTTTAAGATCTGATAAAATAGGTCAACGTTCAGCTTACTGTGTACAGATACAATTAACACAGATATTTCTTGTCAATTTGTGTCAATGTCAATGAGAGCAGCTCCTTCAAATGGGCTGTGATTACCACTGACTGTTCAGTAACATCAACTCTGTGATGTGGCCTAGATCATCGCTTTGCACTTTGTGAAGAGCTATTGAGAAAATTATATTCATAGTGAGATGAGTGTGGTTTCCACCATGATTTGTGTGATCTGTTGCTAGAAAGCTCATGCAGCTGTGGGCCCAAGAACCTGACTAATTCAAGCTGTTGGCAGGTTGGTTTGGAACAACATATCTGGTATGTTTTCCTTCGGGACAGCCACACTTCTTGTGGGAATAAAGCTTTGCAAGCTGCCTCAGCAACAAACTGGGGATGCTGCATCCAGTGCAGGAGAAAGACCATACAGTTTCTTGTCATATCCAACTTAACATATATGAGTAACCACGTATAATATGTTCATGTAATCATGTAAGAAAGAAAGTAATCTGCATCCTCTTTCAATTCAAAGATTTTAGAGATATAAAAGATAGAAACTAAAACAAAACAAAAAACAAAACAAAAACACTACACTAAGCAGAAGGAGGGAGGCAGGTGGGCTTGTGAGTGTCAGAGCCACTACCCAGTATGAAACAGCAAAGATCCAAGAGTACATCAGGAAGATGGTCCCCAGTGATGAGCTGCTGAGTGAATGCCTCAGGCTGCTGAAACCCAGCATGGAAAAGGTAGAGGGAGTGGAACCATCAGTGGGGGACAAACCTCTGCATGGCATGTATCACTGACAGATTAAAGAAGTTGCTGACATTGAGAAGTCTTATCAGTGGCTAGGAAACCTGGTCTAAAAGACAGATCAGAGGCAGTGATAATGGACGGTTAGGAACAGGAATTTAGTACAAAAGAGATAGTAGCCAGGGGTCTACCACACCAGACAGGTCCCCAGGTGTATGCTGTGAAAAGAGACACTCTGACACAGTCCAGCACAGAGTAGCAGGTTGTAAGATACAGGCGGGTAAGGCATAAGTGGAATGTCATAGACAGGTGGCTGAAACATTATACGGGATCATCTGTACCAAGTTCAGGCTGGAAGTCCCAGGTCAAGATGGGAGACCCCATCAAAGATGGTGGAAAATGACTAAGCTGAGATCCTTCATGGTCAACACTTCTTTCACTTTCTTCAACACTTTCTGTCAGGCTCTGGGCTGGCTGCTTCAAGAAGCTCTGTGTCAGGTGGCTGTCCTTCACCGAATACTGGCATGGTGTCATGTATGGTGTCTTGACAATCTTGGCTGGCTGATGTGAGACACTTCTCCTGTACTCATAGATATTGAAATGAAGTTGATTGTGAATCAATGTCAGGCAATACAGAGGAGCGCTGACACTTGTGCAGAGATAAAGTTGCAAAGATTGGACAAAATTGCGAGGACACGCAGAATTTGAGAAAATTCACTGAATTTGCAGATCAAATTGCAAATTTCTGAACAGTTCTGAAGTGCCTTTATATAAAATGGAAAAATATAACACGTTTTTCCCCTGATATACATTTGAAACTTTTAATCACACATGTCACAACCCACTCTACCACTTTATTAGCGTGTGAAAATTCCTCTTTTGCATCCTCACCTCCTTTCAATAAAAACAGCTAACCTTTTCTTGTTCTTACCTTTCATCCCTTTTCTCTCCTTCCTCAGGCTTTAGAAAACTATGACTCTAGAAGCTTTTGTTGAGCATTTTTAAACAAATGAAAACATTACTGATCAATATGCTGACTGCATGAGCTCAGAGTGTGTAGTGGTGATTATTGAAGTGTTTAATCACTTGGGTAGGCCAAACGTAAACATAGAGACATTACCTTCTTGTAAGAGGAGGCATTCAATATCAAAGCCTCAGGGCATAAGAGGCCTAAAGGGCACTGCATAATTCAATTTTATTGGATTTTACACAAAATAAAGGTGAATAAGCAGTTCTTTCTTTGTTCATTTATTTATTTATTTATTGCTAGGTAGCTTTGCAAAAAACTGCCCAAATCCATCCAAAATACCCACACTAGCAAGTTTAGTGGTCTGTCTCTTTTTCTCTTCTTCACACAAGTTGAGAAATCAGTAGTTCTGTTTTTAACGGCAATAAACATTATATTTAATATTATACTCTATAGTGCTAATATTGATTATGGTATAAACCAGCTCTTGTTTACTGCTTTAATGAGGCTGCACAGGAGTTGTAGCAGTCTTGACAGCAAACTCCAGTCTTAATGGCTCTTGGGCAATGGGAACTACCTCTGGAGTAAAGATCATTTCATGGTTTCTACGTTCCTGGACAGCTGCAGCTTCGCACTCATGCAAACATGACAGCTATCTCCTGACAGCAATTACCGGCCAATTAACTGCTAAATGCTCCACAATGTTTCCACTATATTCACCAGCTGATGTTAAACTCTGGCTCCGTGTGGTTTGTTGCTAAGCAGGTATAAAACAGTGGAGTTTTAGAGCTTTTACACTAAATACAGCTGCATCTGAAGGAAATGCAATGAGTCAGAGTAAGGTAAAACAGTATAGGTCCAGAAAGATTAATAATATGTGAAGGCTTGTTTAAAGTACTGCAAAGCTAAGGAGTTTCAGCAGATATGTGTGCTTGGCTGGGCATTGGTATGCAGTAGCTGGCCAAAAGCATTACTAAGCTGGCAACCATGAGGCAGACATTACACCATACTAGACTTACGCTTTAATTAGCCTGAAAATGCAAGGTAGAAGATTATGAGACACATGGCCACTTACAGTTAACGTGGCTATTATACAGTCTATGGATGCAGTCATCAGTTAAAAGCTAATGGCTACAAGATCTCTCTTGTAAAAGACATATTTGAATAACAAACATGAGAACTTCAGCATGTTGGTCACCAGCCTTGACATGCTATTGTCCAGTCTCTTTATACTAATGTAGAGCAAAGACAATAGACAATCCAAAGTGGTGCTGCATTAGTTGCATGAATTACCACCTAGGGTTGAATGAGTAGCCGCCTTCTTGTTTGCCACCACCTGCCACCAGGATATCAGTGCCAGCTTATCATTGGATGAGTAGCAGGCTTTGTGAGGGATAAAGCCTGTAGTAGAGCTTACTGGGTTGGCCAGCTGAACAGTTTACTGTAAAACAACAAATGCACATGGCAGACAGTTTGCCATTCAAAAGCTGCACTTCTTTATTCTTTTATCATCAAGCACAGCATCCTCAAACTCACCCTAAAACATTGATTCTCAACCCGGGGTTTTAAAGTGGGTCCCCAAAGAGAAGAGAGGGTCTGCAAGGTTTTTTACTGTACAGAGTCTAAGTGATTGTTAAAATGAAGGCCATTTTTGTTAGTTTCGTAAAGGAAAATAGGTTGGGAATTACTGCTCTTAGGGAATATACATCCTCCTCAAAAAGTCCAAAAATATTGCATACAAGTCTGTTACACTATTACTACAAGACTGAGTGGTCAACAGTTTGTTATTTGTTTTTTTGTTTGTTTGTTTGTTTCTTGCTGTAGAATTTGATGACAAATAGAAGGTTGGAAATTCAAACTTCCAATAAGGGAAAAATCTAATAGAGTCGCCACCTAAAGCACCTGAAACAATTACCCCCAATGTTTCTTTTTTTTTTTTTTTTTTTCTGCCATTCCCCAGAAAGATTGCTCAGGAAGTAAATGTAATTTCGTTTTTTTTTTTTTTTTTTTTTGATTAATTAAACATTAGTAAAACACTTTAAGTTTATGTCTTGGGCATAGTTAACTATGAAAATGCTAACGAATATTTGTTGATTGAAAAGCAACAAAGCAAGCCTGGAGGCAGCCATCTTTCTTTTTCCATGAAAAGGTTGAAAATTATATTGTTTAAGTTCCAGTTCAAATCTGTGATACAGTGACTGCAACAGGATGTCTAGCAACAGACATTGTATCTAATGGCAAAGTGAATCCTAGAAAAATAGTTCGTACTACAACAATCCAACCAGATCGCTCTCTGTTTTCCTTAGCAACATGTACCAATAATTAAAGAACTACATATGGGCTGTGTCCAAATGTGCACCCTACTCCCTACTTAGTGCCCTATATAGGGATCATGCCATTTTGTCAAAGTGTCAGAATGTCCAGAGAGAAAAAAGAAGGGCACTCAGAATTATCCACAATGCATCTTGAAAAGTAGTGAGCATCGATGGTCACTAGACGGGTCAATACAGACTACAATGCATTGCGGGCAGAAGCTCAACATGGCGCAAGGAGGCAAAATATTACCTTTAAGCAAACAAACAAAGAATAAAATACAACATAAGGAATAAAAATTAAAATATTTACACACAACTTTGGATTGGATTTGGAATGACATCTTGACGCGGGTTGTGGTTGCTGTGGTGACGGCGGTAGTCACGTGGTTTGCGGGCAGGAAAAAAATAGGACGCTTCGTGTCCTAATCGCCAAGAGAATGAGTCACTATGTAGTGTGCTATGTAGTGCAGCCCTATGTAGTGAACGAGGGGTTAGGGAGTAGGGTGGACATTCAGACACAGCCATGGTCATCCTCAACTAGAGCTCTAAATTAACACCAACCTGTCATGGCCCACGCTCCCTCACATCTCATACTTCCGGATGACCTTATTTGGAACACCGTTTGACACCGCTATCAGGACAGCGCAGCTGGAGGACAGCAGGCTCATCACTCATCCCACATATAAACCCCAGATGGACATCCAGTCTTCGCTGGATTATACTACTCTCTGTGGTAACCAGTCGAGCCCGAAGTCTAGTCTCTATCGTGGTGAAACCAAAAGCTTACCTGTGTTTGTTCTCTCTCCCTCAAGCTTCCGATCTGGATCTCGCCTGCCGTACCGAGAACCCTGTCTGCCCGCTCCAGCCCGTCCTCCAAGCAAACTCACCATAACCATCTGTATAGCTGACAATAAAGTGTTCTTTGACTTTTCAACGCGCTCCCTTCTCCTTGGATCCTCACACACCAGCCGTGACACAACCTACCAAATGCAGGTTAAAACAAATTTCCGTGTGTATAAATGAAAACTTACTGTCAGTTTGGCAGGTGATGAATGAAGCAAATGATTCTGGTTATTTGTCCTGGCAGTGTTACCAGTTTACCAGTGTTACAAAGTTTACGTTTTTCTTGGTTGGAAAGGAGAATGCTGAGAGAACATTGTTTTTGATTCACCCATCATGTGCACTTCCCCCACATCAGACCTGAAGACATAACAATCGTTTGTGTAGCAGTGTATTGGTCATCTAGCACATGTAATACAGTATGTAACGTTTATGCTGATGGATTACACATTACACAAAGCAGGTTTTGCTTTTTGTAGGCCAAAATAACTGTAAAAGATTCAGCAGCACAAGCGGAACATGGATGTCCACCATTTTTGTTGTTGTCATGCTGTTTGCAGGTGTAAACAGAGCCCGAGTGCACAAATACAAGATGATGTGCCAGACGTCATCGCTGGGCCTAGAACTTGCAAGACTGTGGCCCTCGAGGACTGGAGCTGCCCATCTCTGTTCTATACTGCTGGTTTCTGACTGCAAGAAGGTCAGAAGGAAGAAAGGGGAAACATATCTGGCTCTCAGGGACCAAAAGTTTAATCTTTAGATTACATCATTTATTTTTTTTAACTTCCTTATGCCTGTGACTGCACTAATACATGTTGCATTTAGATAGATAGATAGATAGATAGATAGATAGATAGATAGATAGATAGATAGATAGATTTTTTGATACACTTTCGCAGGAGAGATGTGGAAGGACGTTCAGAGGGAAGTAGAAAGCAAAAAGAAGAGGACAGAACAGATGGAGAAAAGAGACAGGACATTAGCAAAAGGGAGTGGTTTGTGTGAAACCCAAGTTCCTTCCATTTTAAAAACATTTCCTGCTTCATTTTAGTCTCTTGAGATGTGTGGGTCATAATGGGTGGTGGACCTCGGTATTTCTAAAACCCTGGTTACGGCCTTTCATATATTCCTGGAAGGCTGAAAAGCAACACAGCTGCTGCAGCGATAGCAGGAAGGAAAGATGAGGAAAAAATGCAGACTATCTAAATGCATGAATTAATAAGCCGATATCACTGCCACTTCATTACAATATGATTTACAATTTTTTCAAGTCTATTCTTGAGTTACCTGAGATTCATCGGTATTTATTCTGTCAAATGCAACACTGTTCTAAATGATCTTATAATAAAGAATAATAATAAAGAGCAAATACAAAGCTTAATCAAACCAGTTAGTGGGTTTATTGTAAACATTCAAGTCAATTAAACAAATTATTTAAAAACGTTTGAATTCATCCTGGATTTTGATTATGAAATGAGTATGAATGCACTCTAAAAAATAATACACTGGCTTAACTTAAAAAATTTAGCTAACAATTTGCATGCATCTTATTGAGTTCTTCAACTTAATTACTATTAAAGGTCCCATATTATACACTTTATTCCCAATCTGAGACCATTCATTAATATCTAAATGAAATATTTCCGCCATGGTATGGACAAATCGACCCTCAGTTTGAGTGCAGCGGCTTCTCTTCACCTCCCTCTTTTTAGCAGCTTCAGAAATGTGCCGTTTATGGTGGGCGGAACCCTGGTGGAGCAGCTCAGCTGTTGGCTCCGCCCATCGCATCGCCCGTCATGAGGTGATTGACAGGTTAGGCCTTAGCGGTAACTAGACGCTGATTACAGCGTAGTGAAGGATAAACAAACGCCGGAACACCGGAACCCATTCCTGAAGCCCCCATTACCGACCCAAACCGCGACGCACGGAGAACACAGCTAGCTACGCTCATCAATCTGATGCACAATGGCACCGGATACAAACAGTAGAAACAGTGACTTGGCTACATTTACAACAGTGCTAATATATTTTCAAGCTATCAGACTAATAAGGCCGAAACGATAAAATAACTGCCAGCTCTTACCTCTCCAGCTGTGTCACGGACAGTTGGTATTGAACCTGGCTTCAGCTTCAAACGGTTGGCGAAGCCTGCTTTCCATGCCCCCATGTTGTGGAAACAATCCTCTTTGAAATGCTGGCCACAGACATGCAAAACCTTTGGAAGTTTTCCGGGTACATTTCCTCCAAAAATAAAATTAATCCACTCAGTCCTCGTGGGTTCAGTGGATGGAAGTAAAAAAACGTTTTCGTGTTCATTTATGCAGCCACAAACAGAACAGTGCTTCTGTCGCTTAGCCATGTCCGCTAACGAGGGTTGCCGAAGAGGGAAAAACACTGGGCGCTAGGTGATTTTTAGAGGGCGGGCTTTGAGAGCCGGTAGACGGGTCCATCGCTCTGTGGGGAGTGGTTATTGTCCCTTATGACGTCATAACGTACACGCTTTCAAACAAGCTCATTTCAGCGCTTACTTCCCTAGAGGTGGAGCAGGGGGGAGAGAGAGCGCCTGAAAGAGTTTCACACTTACGGGTCTCCTACACATGCGGGGGGACCAGTATGACTGTTCCAAAACCATTAAAAAGTGAATTTTGCATAATATGGGACCTTTAAGTAAATATCCAGAGACTCCCATGGTTCTACAAACTCAATTTATTTAGTATGGTCAACATGATTTGCTTAAAAAGCTTAATTGTGCTGATTCAAATTAAATTTTCTTTTAAAATTTAGGTGATTTTAAGTTGTCAAATTACTTATTTAAGTTATGTGACTTTGTTGTTTGATTTAGTTCTACTCAGAAAGGTCCATGCAAATTGTTACCTCAATTTTCTTTAGTACTATGAACTTATTTAACTTAAATAAATAACAAAAAACAAGCAAGTCTATTCTTTTGCTCACTTTATTTTAAAGTCACAGTGATAATGAATTCAAATTGTCAGTTTTACCCCATGTGCACCAAAAAAAAAAAAAAAATAAATAAAAAATAATAATAATAATAAAAAAAAAAAAAAACAACACAATTTGAATGTAATCTAAAAATCTTGCAGTTTTTAGAAAAATAACCTTTGGGCCATTCAGCCTAAAGTGTACACTGATGTAGTACACAAAAATACACAAAAATACAAGAGGATGAATTACTGAAAGTAGAAAAATAGAATAAATACACTTTAGCAGCAACAGTATAAAATAATAATAATAATAATAATATATGTAGACATATAAATGTTTCCTATACATACATATATCTAGCATGTACAACGTATGCAAAGATACATAAGTGCAATGTGATGGGATTCAGAGAGCAAAAGGTGACAGATAGAATTAGACCAGGTGTGTAATCGTGGCTCTGACAGAGGTAGAGGAGTTATAAAGTCTGACTGCAGAAGGTAGGAAGGATTTCCTGTATTAAAAGTACTTAATTTAGGTTATTCATTAAAAGTACTGAATTAAAGTTAGAAAAACATGGTTAAATACACACACAAAACCTTTCTATTTTGGATAGCATAGCTGACATTTTCTGCATTGCCATGGACACCATGTCATGCAGCTGTCATGTAGCCCTGCATGTAGAAAACTGACACTTTGCTACCTTCTATGTTCAGAATTGTTGAAGCAGGATCCAAACCAAGCAACAGTCGCCTGTAGGACAAATTGGGACGGTCTGATGACGATGTTAAAGTAAATTTCTTAAGTCTTGTCTTTGTAGGAAATTAGATGTTTTTGATAATGAATGATGGCCAGAGACAATAGCAAGGTTCCCGGATTCATTTTAAGACTTTATGAAGTTAAAGCCCTCCAACACCCATCGTTCACAAAAGTAATTAAAAAGTCAGGCTGAAAGCATCGTCATGGCAGAAAGTGACAAGCATCTGCTGTGACTTAATTTCTATATAACAAGGCACTGATTTTTCAGCCAGCCCACAGCGTGTTGTGTAAAACAGCGGATGTGGATCTTGTAGGAAGTCACAGTGCAGAACCAACCACATAGCCTACTCACTCCTGAGTCCAGCAGACCTGTTCCAGCTCAGCACTCACACACTCCCCCACCGACCTCAGCATGGTAAGGGGTGTGTGCGTTTGCTTGTGTGACATGCATCCACTCATTCGTTGCGCGTGTTGGCATGTGTTTGACAGACCATCCGTCATGATTGGATCCCTGTTCTGCTGCAGGTGAGCACGTTCACTGCCAGGTGGTCCGCTGGGAGAGAGCGAGAAATGCAGTCTGGCAGTGATGAAGCAAAGTGAACTCGAGGTTGTGTGTGTGTGTGTGTGTATGTGTGTATTTACAGCCTGTATGACGATGTGCATAGCCGCTGGTTTGTTGTGATCATTGCAGTGACAGCTGGCTGCCTCATCTGCTCAGATGGGATAAAAAGTCACCTAGTTATGCAGAGTACCGGAAGCAAATCAATCAGCTTTAAACCTCCCACTGTTCTCTTTTGTTTTCACTTTCACATTTCCACTCTTCATCTCTTGTTTAGGTTTTAAATTGGTAGGCTTCCCCTAATTTCTTCAAACTTACATTAGCCACATCTCCACGCCTTCCCATTAACAGATTCCAGGACATCATCTGTGTGTTGTCCAGCTGCTCTTTGACTCACGTATTTTAATGTTTGTAAGAAACACAGGGCAGAAATAACCATCTAGCAGTTTCCATTCACTAGCTAATCAAATCTAAACCAATTCTCTGAACCGCAACAAAAATCAAACATTTTTATTGCTTCCATTTATTGAACTATAAATCAAACAACAATGTCTTATTACATGAGAAAAACATCTATTACTGGTCCTCACTTATAGAGAAGTAATGATGGGAAATACAGTTATTTTAAAAGATTCAGCTCCTTTGACTCAACTCCCTTAGAAGAAGAAACTTCAGGTTTGTCATAAAGTTTTCTCAATGAGTAGTTCATTAAATGTAAACATCTTGATAATGTACTGTACTTATTTGTGCTAAAACAAAGTGGAAAGGGTGGAGTTTTCATTATTTATAGGTTATCATGCTGTCATTTCCGTGGTCCGGCCCAGTGGGGATCAGATTGTGCAGAATAGGCCATGAACTAAAATAAGTTTGACTCACCCGCTATAGAACGTGTCAGCAACTTATCTCACCTGGACCCGCTTTAGAGATGATTCATTGAAACCACAAGCCCTTTTCACACCAAAACCATGGACTCAGATGCTGGCCTGCGGTTTACTTTGCCTCCCCACATGATTCTGCAAACCTGGAAAAACTTTCTTCACACAGTTATTCAGATTTTCATTGTAAGTACTATAAATGAATTCCTGTTCACTGTTTTCAGTGGGTCATCTGCCTTTCTGGATCAAACCCTCCTGACATTGTGACATTTCCATTTCCTTTATTACTTTAGCAGAGAAGGTGCTTAGTGTTGGTCATCAGAAACATGTTGACATGATGGAACAAGTTGAGTAAAATATTGTGGAGCAGCTTCAGTCTTTGATGTCAGACACTTTCTCTTCTCCAGTGTTGCTCATAGGATTGTTTTAAGCAGAAGTACATGAAACTGTGCTTAAAAAAAACAACCAAATTAAAAAAGAAAAAAAAAAAAAAAAAACAGCAGCAGGACCTTCTTCAGCTGCTGTGAGTGATGATGATGATGGTGGTAGTAGGAGTGGTAAGCTGCACTGCTTCACATTACTGAGGGTCTGTTCTGAGTAAAGAGACCCACTAAACCCAGTAGGTCTGATCCATACGAAACAGTTAGCAGTAAACATGCTAACAGTTAGCAGTGCTGTTTACAAAGTTATGATAAAGTGATGAAAACAGGTCAATAAAAAAGTTGTTTTATTACCACATTAGTTTGTCTGGTTACATTTATTAAGGCAGTTGATAGTGTCAGCATGTCCAGCTTGAGAACAGCTGGTTAGTAAGTAATGTACACTGGTTAGCTAGTTGTGCTCGCTGCTTAAAACGGCAGATGTTAGATAGTTCTTTTGAGTCTTCCTGACCTAAATCATCTTAAAAATGAGAAGATTATTTTTAATCATGATTCATCAACATTAACAGTGACTCAGCAGCTTTCTGGATTTCTGTATTAGCCTGTTTGTTATTAGTTGTGGGCTGATAGTCGGATACTTTGGGGTCCAAGTGTGTTGGAGGCAGCTTCTGTGTAGGGAAGCTACCTCCTGTAGGTAAGCTGTGTAAAAAGTAAAACCCTTTTTAAGATTTTCTTTTTATTATGTTAATACTGATGCAGCTGTTTGCCTCTTTACCAAAGTATCCAGTAATTGGACATGACCAAATTATGTTGTTTTTTTTTTTTTGTTTGTTTGTTTTGTTTTTTGTTTTGTTTTGTTCTTTAAAGAGAGAGAGAGAAAAAATCCCCATTCAACCTTTAGCTGAACCTGGTTGAGACAACATCTCCTGAAGAGCAGGCGGCAGACACAGAGACACTGTTTCTACACTTTGTTTAGGAGCAGTTTTCCCCTGATCCATCATCTCTCATGTCTGTTCTCTTTTCTTTTTCTCTATCAAACACACTGTAGGATGAAAGCTTCTCTAATATTCATTCTGCAGGGGTATCGTTTTATATTTTATTAATAAATTACAATATTGGAGGTATTTATGTGTCTTACTGCATGATTTTAGTGGTTTTAAGGTGTTGCACTGTTAATATTCACATTTAAGAGAGCACAAATATTTGTGGTGTGCATGATCGTATATGGACCAGTCCGGTCCAAAATGCAAGGGCTGTTTTTGTTGTTGTTGTTGTTTGTTTTTCTATTTGTCCTGCCCTGCCGTACAGTGACCAGAAAAACCTTCAGCTACAACAAAACCATTGTGTCATGCATTTCCCAAGTACAAACCATAACACTCTTAACATGATTAGGCTGAATTAGTTATTTTTACAACTAAGAATAAATCTTTGCTTAATTGTTGTTTGTCAAATTTGTCACCATCGCTATTGAAAATGAGTTCTTTACCAAGAGAAACATAGAGCCCCAGCCAATGTGGAGTTTGTGTATCCTGAAATAATTTCATATTTTAATACTGCTCTACTGCATTGTACATTGTTTTAGAACCACATATCCCTTTAGACAGTAAATACTGTAAAATCTATGTTCTGTGCTCTTTTTATTTAATCATACTTTTAATTATGTTGCCGCAAAAATTGAAAGGCGACATTGGAGATTATTAAATATGCCCATTGCTGTACAACAAATTGGGTGTTAGTACTTCATGCCTTTTAAATAATTTTTAGTGTTACCCAGGGAAAATTAACCACATCTGCTCATAATTAACTCCTGGTTTTAACAAAAAAATTCCCACCTGCATTAACTTACTGTAAGCCCAAAAAACAAACTCTTTTGATCAGTCAACAAATATTTAAAAATTAGGTTACACTTTCAGACTTTTTCCCACGATAGTCCCAGTCGGCTGAAAACAAAAGTTTAATATTTAAACCAGCTCAGACCCAACACCCGTCTATGTATGTACGTCTTTGCCATGACCAACATGGCGGACATTGACGTGTCGTGGCAGCGGACTGACGGAAGCCTACAAGACGAACTGAACACTTCACTACTTTCACTTCTGTGGAGTTCTTGCTGCCCTGCGTCACATTACCTGAATAACCGACCAGAGTACGGGAGATAAACGGTGAGTAAAAAGTTAACTAAAAACAAAGAAGTTTGTTCATTAAGCGAAGCTGTAGTCTGCTTAGTGAGTGTGTTAACAAAGTTAAAGTTTTACATCTGCTAGATGTAGCTCAGATTCGCTATAAATAAATAAAGCTGTTATAAACTATGTGGGCTCGGGGATTAAACTGAGCCGCTGCTGAAACATGTGATCTTAAACAAAAAACTTTTCTCACGACTTTCGGTTCTTAATAACTAAAACAATCATTTAAACAATGAAGACAATACTGGTTCTCATGCTGGTGTAGAATACCAGAAACTAACTCGTGCTTTAAAGAGCTCTTGGCCTCTGAAAGAAAAAAAAAAGGAAATCTTTGTTCACAAGACTTTAAATCTGCTGATAAACAGCTGGTTTTCCGATTTAGAAAAGGTGTAGGGGAATGTCAGTCAGCATGAGACACACAGCTATAGTATGATTGAATAAATAAATAAAAATATAAATCATATTGCACAGCTAATCCATTAAACAATATGTTACAGGTTAACGGTAAAGTTAACACTACAGGAGCATCATTAAAACTTGCAACGAACCAGCTGTTTATCTGCTCAGAGCAGGGGTGGGTCTGAATGTTTTCCGGTGGGGGGCCAGAGGAAACAGACTGGAGACACGGTGGATAAGTGTAAATGAGATCTTAAATATTAAAAAATAAAACAAGTAAATAAGTAAAATGGGAAAAAAGGTAACAATTTTAGGAAATAATAAACTGATGGTTACAACTAAAAACAACCAGCGGATAACAATTTTTTTTCATACACAGTTGTTTATCGGTTTATTTCCTGACTATTTAATGACTTTTACAGTTTGGACAAATGTTATCACAAAGGAGGCAGTTGATGAGATGATGCTTATTCTTTTGTTATATTAGTATAACTTCAACCTTTAATTCTCAACATGTTTCTTTTCTGCCAGACAAAAAAAAAAAAAAAAAGTATGAGGAATTTCCTGCCAGAGGGATTCAGGGGGTGGAACTAACCAGTGGAGTGGACACATCCACCTCACACTTTTTTTTATTTTATTTAATCACTACGTGGAAAGAACACACTGATTTTTTTCTCAGTGATGGCACAAATAAGTGGTTTTCCAACCTAGGGTCTCTGACCCCTCTAAGGTTTTTTTTTTTTTTTTTTTTTAATCATTTGGATGTTTTGTTTACATGGAAACAGCATTTTTAGAGTCTGGCAACATTAACTTCTGAAACCAGTTCCCAAAGTAAGCAAATGGCAGTCATCAAAATCAGCTATACTCCAATATTTTAATAGTTTAACCAATACTTCATATACATTTTAGTTTATAAACTTAAATATGCATTTTATTTATATCACAGGACTAGTATAAATTTTACATTATTATTTACATTATTTTTATTTTCTCACACCCTGCAGTGTCTCCAAGTACCCTAAGGGTAAAAACAGGTTACCAGACCTTTGGAGTCTAAGACTATTTTCTCTTGCAGGTATCATCGATCAAAGTTCTGCAGACTAAAGAAACACAGACATGGTTTGGAATTATGGTTTATTGCAGAGTTTCTCACTGTGTAAACATACATTCATATTCATATGATTTATTTGGAAACACATAATTTCACCAGCTTGGAACAACTGGTTTGATGAAAGTTTATTTCATTATTCCCAGTTTAGTTCAGTAAAGGTTAGAATCAGTTCTGTCTTCTGTTCACAGAATAAGAAAGATCCAGAGCTCGGGGATTTGATCGAGATCTACAGAGGAGCTTATAATCACTGGGCTGTTTATGTTGGTGATGGATATGTTGTTGACTTTGTGGAAACTGGTGAGTTCCTCCCGCCTCCTTTTACCCTCACACTAAATCCATCTTCAAACTTGTCCATGTTATCTGTTTGAAAACTTGTTGGGTTTCATGACATGTCCAGTTATTTACATGGTGGATGAGCTGGAACAAAACACTCTCTTTGCTCCTGTCCTTTAAGGGGGTGGTGGTGGAAGCTCCAGCAGTTCAGGCTCTAGTGGTGGACGCTTCTTGAACCTGGTTGGCTTGTCTACTCGTGGGAAAGTGAGAAAAGAGAAGTTGAGGGAAGTGGTGAATAATGACCCGTGGATTGTCAACAACAGCCTTGATGCTAAGTGCACACCTCGCAAACCTCATGAGATTGTAAGCGAGGCTCGTAAACTGGTGGGCAAGAAACTGCCGTACAACTTCATCACAAACAACTGTGAGCACTTTGCCAAAGACCTACGCTACGGGACGGCCGTGTCCGAGCAGGTAGTCCAACCATGTCTCTTATTAACATGTTAGACTCTGACAGGAGGTGGTGATGCTGGTGGAACTGGTTTGTTCAAGTGTGTGGCTTTTTATTTAATCCTGTACCAGGAAAAATAAAAAGACACACACACATCAAAATAAATCAAAATAAAAGATTGAGATTAGAAAACCTAAAGAGGATGTCTTTTTTTTATGTGTAAAGTTTGCTCAGAAGGAAGTTTGTGTTGCAATTTGATGGTTCAGTTGATTGTAGAAGATGTATGGACATCACCACTGTCAGCCAACTGGTTTGTGGACTTTCTAACCAGTTTAGTGTCTTCACTGTCTTGGTCTTTTGAAACTGTAGGCTGAAAGCTGAGAACTGCAGATACTTTCCCCCAGGATCAGCTTGTTCAATCGGAAACAAACCTTTCTTTATTCTCCATTTTACTCGGCATGGGTCTATAATTTACAAAACAGAAGCTCCTCTCTTATTAATTAAGACATGAAGATTACAGTAAAACCCAGAAAATCATCAAGAAAATGTTTACTGAGCTGATAAATAAAATTAAATGTAGCTTCTTCTTCACAGATTTTTTTCTTGGAGCCAGGGGTTGTCGCCCCCTACTGGTCATTAGATAGAAACGCAGGTTTAAGCCTTTGGACATCGTGTTTTCACAGCCTCGAGTTTATTTCACAGCTTGGGGAAATGACTTCTGTATTTGACTTAAGAAACTTTCTTAAATTTAAACTTGATTACTGTAAAGCTGAAAGTTATTTTCTGCTTATCTGTCACATCACTTTGTACTTTTCAGTTCAAAGAAAAATCAGACTGCATCTGATTCTAACTAACTCTTGCAGGGCAAGAAATAAATATACTGTATAAATAAATAAAACCCAGAAAGTAGGTTTAGTGTAAGTCAACCCGTCAGCATCAGCAGCATGTTACTTTTAAAAAGTAATTCATTTAGGGCTGTCAAAGTTAACATGGTAATGACACTTCTATGCAAATTCTGTGTCTTTGCCACTATGCTTTTTTAAACATGTGATTAATGCACACACCGTCTGCATAGTTTCAGGAAGTAAAGCAGAAATAATGTTGTGGTTCAGAAGCAGAAATGGACACAGAATGGGTCGTTTACACGGACAGTTTAGTTTTAAAGCTCTGCAAGATGGTTCTCTGGATAAGACTATGGTATGTTTTAATTACCGTTGATGTAAACAGATTTACCACCATATAGTACGTCGCATCTGAAATATTACCTGCTGTGCAGCACACACAGGATTCAAAGAGCCCTCCTCCTCCTACAAAGACGGTCCGTGATGGAGCTTCCAGCAGAGACGCTTTGATAATTCTACAAGCAGCAACCTTTCAACAGCTGATCTGGACATTATAAGCATAACAAGAGAGAGAATTTTATCAATGCTAGTCCTTTAAAATAAACTTGACTTGATTTTGGAAGATATTGTCACAGGGTGTTCACACCTAGGTCTCTGTCCTTTTACTGACTAATTGCTTCTGTTTTCAAAATGAAGTGTACATATATTAAGTCAGTTTCCAGGTAAATCCAAAGCAGCAAAACCAGAATGCAGCAGATTAATTTGAGTCAGTCATCACCGGGTGTTTTCACTAAGCTGAGGCTTCTGTTACTTGGATGGAATCATTTGAATTGAGTTTTCAATGACATAAATGTTGTGCTCATCATGCTCCCTGGTCTCTGTCTGAAAGATGTTTGTTTTCCTGTTTGCAGGTAGAGGAAGTAGAAAGAGATGGTGTGGCTGGAGCAGTCGCTGGTTTAACTAAGAGGTTTGTGATACGTAACGTGTTGGATGCCTACAAAAATTAAAATACATAAATGACAAGATTATAAATGGTGACTCCGTTTAAAATCCCTGTGTATTTTCAAGTCACGTCACAGTTTATTTTCATTCAATGTGTTCATTGATGGAAGTGTTCTTATGTTCCTCTGAGATATTGAGCTCTTTTCCTCTGACATTTCTTCATGAAGGTTTGGATAATAAAGAATATTTTGTGTGAATCTTGACATTTGTTATTCTTAAGAAGTATTGTCCTGATTAAAGTGCCCACTAAAAAACAAACAAACAAACAAACCAAAAAAAAAAAAACATGACTGATAAGTGTTTAGTGTGTGATAAAGGGCCGAACTGGAATTTGAAGTCAAACGAAGAAACAAAGGCTTTAAGGACCAGACGGACGGACAGTTCCTGCGGCAGTTACGTGCATAATTTGGTTCATTTTCAGGGAGCTTAGCTATCAAAGGGTGTCTGAAACTGACGTTGACTCACGGGAATGATCTAGCACTGCCCACCGGTGGAGGAATTGACTTAACCACTGCGATGCAAAAGACGTATCACAAACGCAACGGTTGAAACGGATGTCACTATTTACATACATAAGGGAGCATAAATGGGCCTTTAAGCAGCTGTGTGACCTGAGTAAACTTGAGAGTTTAGGTTTTAGGTGTTTAGATGCAGTTTATCTAAAAAGAGGCAGTATGTTGTTTCAGATTGAGACATCTGGTCCAAATCACTGTCAAAAGTCTGATTAGAAATCTCTTTGCTGCTAGTTGTGTTGTTTATCATTTATATGCATTTGTTTTATTAAATGTAATTCAGGATGAGAAAGACAATGGCAAAGCATCATATTGTCAGTTCTAAGATGATTACTGTGGACCTATTAATGAAGATGAAAAGAAATATTTTCTGAAGTAAACATAACATATGTCAAATATATGTCAGCAAATACAGGGCAAACAACTGAAATTACAGTTCTCTCAAACTTTGGTGTATGAAATACAAGAATGCAAGCTAATAAACAAAACAAGGACTATCACTAAGTAAATAAAACATAAGTAAAACATAAGTATAAACATAAGTAGACAAGGCAAATTACAGTCAGTACAATGCATGTTTACGGTTATAGTGCAAAAAAGAAGATTGAGTTCGCTTATGGTCTCTTAAAGTGATTAAGATGGCTGTGTGCTTCTTCCAAAGGGTGTAAATAGTTAAAGTGTTGACGGAGGGTGTCAGAGTCCAGGGTGTGTATCTGTGGAAGGGGAGCAGTGCAGGGAGAGAGTTCAGCGTCCTGACAGCCTGGTAAACGAAGCAGTCTCTCAGTCTGCTGGTCCTGGCCCGCAGGCTTCACAGTTTCCTTTCTGATGGCAGCAGTGTGATTGTTTTCTACTTTTTGTTTTGCTCTTCCTTTTTTATGTTTTATCTCTCCTTCTTTCCTCTGTCCACCTTCTTCTGTTGTTACTCCGGTTCAACGGTTATGAGTGAAATTGGTAAGAAGCACGTTTGTTTGATTTTTTTTTTTTTTCTTTTCTTTTTAAAAAAAATCTAAAATAAAATAAAAAGTAATGATTCAAGGGAAGCCCCATATCCAAATGGTTCTCTTAGGAAAGGTACTTTTCCTTCGCACAACACAGCAAGCAGACCATCATTCTGCTGTCATGATACTCACCAGAACAATGACTTCTTAAGACACTGGTCTTCATTTTAAGGCCTGGGATCAGCTCAGAGTCGTGGTGTTGATTCTGGCCTCAGTTTGAAAACAATTTCAGCTGATTGGCGGCTGGTTTATGCTTATCCTCAAACCTGTACATACACTGTGTATAAGGTCAAGAGTTCTGCAGACAGCCGTGTTTGTTACTCCCCTACAACAGTTTATTTGACTTTCAGCTGCCAGTGTCAATGTCAAGTTTATTTCTATAGCACATTTACACAGCCAAAGCCTCCAAAATGCTTTACACACATCAATAAAATATAAAAACACAGGGAAAACATACAAAAGTATTAAAAAGAAAAAAAATGAACAGGGTGCCTGTACTCAGCCAAAGGCCAAAGTAAACAAGTGCATCTTCAGCAAAGATTTAAAGGTGGACAAACCATCTGAAGACTGCACACTTAAAGGCAAAACATTCCACAGAAGTTTGAGCAGCTACTAAGAAGGCTCGGTCTCCTCTAGTTTTTAAGTTAGATCGAGAAACCTCTAAAACCATCTGACTGGCTGAAGGAAGGCCATACAGTGCAATGAGATCAGACTTGTATTCTGGGGCCAGCCCATTGAGATATTTAAAAGCAAATAAAAGAATCTTAAAATCAATCCTGTATTTGACTGCAAGCCAGTGGAATGAGGAAAGATCCAGAACTATGTGCTCATACTCTTTGTCCCAGTGAGGAGATAGGCGTTTGTATTTTGAACAACCTGCAGGTGTTGTCTTAAGAGTTGCACTAAATTCTGATCAAAGGTGGCACACTGTGTTTAGCAGAAAGTTCTGCATTCAGGCACCGGCTCCATTTACACTGTTTAAAAACTGCTGTTTTCATATTTCCTTTAAAGATTTTTTTTAAAATCTTGCACATGTACCTGCCAGCATGTCTATAGAATATTTAATTATTTTCCAATTATTTTATCAAATCAAATTTCAACTTCAGAGCACGTGCAATAATCATTTTACATTACATTTTTTTGAGAAGTGAGAACTGAGGCAAATATTGTGGATTATTGTGTACTCACCCATACTCTAAGGAACAGGATGCATAATTTAGAAGGTCTTGATCACAGCTTTACTAAGCAGAAGTCACTGCACATAGCTAGCTAACTCCAACTAAACTTTTAATTTTGATCATAAACAATAATCTGTATGCAGTAATCACATTAAGAGTTTACATTGTTTTAATAAGTAATCTGTTTAAGGGTGTTTCTGACAGAATGAGGCTAACTTTTCTTCTTTCTAACTGAGCTAATGTTTTCAGGTTTATGGTTCATACTGATTTAACCCGTAACTGCAATTCTTTTAATTTAAAATGATTAAAATCAGAAGTTCATTGTCAGTAGAAATACTGTAGGCCCAGAACATGCTAGCATAGAATTAGCACTGAGATACGCTAGCTAGCATGCTAGCTAATCTCAGTGTAAGAAACACTCACATATCCATGGCTAGTACATTTTATCTTTACACATTTAAATTTTTACATTAAAAATTCTTCATCTTCATATGTTTTTTTTAATAACCCCTCAAAAGTAGAAAAAAAGTGAAAATGAAAATGTTGAGTGTCACATAGAGATGAATCACATCTTAACTGATGGAACAGAAAATGTGTCTTTCCTCTCTCTGTAATAGTTGACTAATATAGACTCACACAGATTACTGTGGCTAATGTGTGCATTAAGGTTGTGGAAATATTATCTCTTTGAATCTTTTTGATATGCAGTGATTACAGTAGATGTATACTATACCAGAGCTGCCATCAACCCGGACTGAAATATCCGAGAGCAGACAACCTTTTCCTTTACCACTGAAGCAAAACCGACAGCATGTTTAACTGACACAAAAACTAAAGAAGAATAAAATCACTGCTGTCTAAAACTTTGGACTAATGGTGAAAAGTAGAGTCTAATTAGCTGAGAAATATGCCAGCACTGGCGCGGATAACTCCAGATGTTATTTTCTCACGTTGCTTACAGTTAAAGGAGGTGTTAATTGACTCCATACTTCACGCTGTCTTACACATTTTCCTAAAAAGTTGAAATAGGTTTGATTTTCTGACACCAAACATTTCCATTTTATATTGCAAAGTTTCAACCATGGTTACAGTCAACACTTTCCCACCAGTTCCCCTCACCTGAGATACTGGCATCTGCTTATCTTATGTAACTAGATAAGTTGGATGTTGCTATGGTAACTATGAGGAATACTTTTAATACCAATAAAAAGACCAGAGGAGTTGTCAAAGTGTAAAAATGTATTAATCTCAGTACATGAGTATCGTTAGCTTTGCTCATTTTATATGTCAACACCTACTTTGATTTTCTGTTTGGCTCATGGATTCCAAATGTGTCATCACATAAAAATATATGTATATATATATATATATATATATATATATATATATAGAGAGAGAGAGAGAGAGAGAGAGAGAGAGAAGGTCAACCAATTAAATTGAGTGCTTATTCAAAAGTAAATCCTTCCTGAAGTGCACTGACCTTTGACATCAACAAGATCCCAGTGTCCCTCCAACAGTTTAGTTTTAGTGAAAATACAAGATCATTGATTCAAATGACAGTTCGTCACACACATTGCCGCTACAGGCATTCAACCCACAGGAAGTGCCTAAAATCTAATATATCTCACCCAGATTTCTAACTGTGATGTCCCGTTGTTAATGACTATAATGAACACGAATGAACGATTTTAAAGCTTGGACAAGAAAATGTTGGCTAAGGACTCATGTAAACCCCATTATTATAAACAATTAATCAAGTAAAAACAGAATTGAATGATGTAATTATATAGATCTATAATGCGTTTGTAGTTAATATGAAAACAGTATAGTGAGATTTTTAAATGGCATTAAGTCCTTCATTATATCTCCGCGTATGGTTTCTAAAATACACAGTTTCGTATTGTTTGTCTTTTGAACATGTATAATAACACACTTACACTCACTGACCACTAATTGCTTGTTCAAACAAATAATCAACCAATCACATGGCAGCAACTCAATCATCTAGTCATGTAGATATGGTCAAGATGACTTGAATAAGCCAGCCCCTTTTCCACACCTGAAGTCATGCTTTAGGTGAGGAATGATATAATAATATAATGATATAAAGTCATGCATTACTGCTGACGCAGCTAATGCTAATGCTAAAGCTATTGCTATGGGATGAGCCTAAAAGCATTAACATCCAACAATGTACAAATGAGTCCCGTATTTTCTTTATTATAAGTGGGTGAAGTGCTCTGCCACGTACATTTGTGTAAACATTTCGTACTTCTCCCACCATCTCGGTATTGTCACTCTCAGGCTCGGAGTCTGGTTCAAACATAAATGGCTGAATTCTGTAAGCGGCTGCTAGGTCAGGTTTGCTCACTATCACTAAGCTGTTGGTGTTTTGGAGTCGGACGCACTGTGCATGTGCTGGGCCAGCCCCCCACCTACCGACATTGGCCTCCCAATCAACCAATCAGCACGCACCTCTTTAACATTAGTCATAAGCTTGCATGAACTCTCACGAGACAAAGTTGGGGTGTGAGCAAGCTTGATTTTTTTTTTAAATAAGCTTTCAAAAAATATTCAAAGACACATAGAGGGCAGTGGATACATTAACCTCCTGAGACCCGACAATTCCTTTTTGTCCTTTGTGAAGGACATGAGTCTCAGACCTCTAAGTGAAGCATTGATTATAGTATGTATGTGATTAATACTTTTCCTTTAAGAAAACATCTTGAACTCTCTTCTGATGCCCCTGTTGTGGGGGTGTGGCCAACACAGCACATGCAGTGTCTTTTCAAAATGGAGGGAATTTCAATTTTTACGTTTTTCATGTTTCTTCGTTTACTGTCTTAATCTTGTTAAGTGGTCATTAAATGAAAGGATGTTTTTAAAAACCCATACAAATAATAATACACTATTATAACTGCACCATTACAATGTGTATTAAGCAAGACATAATAAACATTGTTTTTGAAAAAAAATGTTGCAACATGTTTCTTGTGACCACAATACTTGAAATGTCATAAAAAGATTAAAAAAGAAAAACTTTTTTTCTCACGGGTCTCAGGAGGTTAAAAGACCAGGTGATGACACCTTTAAGAGACTGTAAATGTGGCATGGAGAAAAAAAAGAAAGAAAATAGCCAGTGAGCAGCAGTTGTCTGGACCTAAATGCATTGTTGATGTCAGAGGTCAGAGGAGAATGGGAAGAGTGGTCGGAGACGATAAAGACAACGGTAGCACAAATAAGCACTGGTTCCATCCAAGGTAGGCAGAATAGCATCTCTGAACACACAGCATGTCCAACCTTGAAGCAGATGGGCTACAGCAGCAGAAGACCACACTGGGTGCCTCCTGTCAACTAAAAACAGGAAACTGAGGCTACAATTCACACAGACTCACCAACACTGGACAATAGAAGATGGAGAAACGTTGCTGGTCTGATGAGTCTCCATTTCAGCTCCACATTAAGATGGTAGAGTCAGAATTTGGAGTAAACATGAAAGCATGGATCCATCCTGCCTCGCATCTGAATTTCAGTAATTATATTAAGACAGTTGTGAAGTCGGCCTATTATCACTTAATAGGATTAAAGGAGTGATGACTCAGCAGGATTTAGAAAAACTTGTCCATGCATTTATCTTTAGTAAACTGGACTACTGTCCTCACAGGTCTCCCTAAAAAGTCCATCAGACAGCTGCAGATAGTCCAGAAGACTGCTGCTCGAGTTCTCACTGAAACCAAGAAAGCAGATCATATAAGTCCAGTCCACACTGGCTTCCTGTCTGTCAAAGAATTGACTTCAAAATCCTGCTGTTGGCTTACAAAGCACTGAATGGTTTAGGACCAAAATGCATTCAGGATCTTCTGGTTGGCCATGAACCAACCAGATCCCTCAGGTCATCAGGGTCAGGTCTACTTTCTGTTCCCAGAGTCAGAACCAAACATGGAGAGGCAGCATTCAGCTTTTTTGCTCCTCACATGTGGAACAAACTCCCAGGAAACTGCAGGTCTGCTGAAACCCTCAGCAGTTTTAAATCAGGGTTAAAAACTTTTCTATTTGTGTCCTTTTATCAGAACAATTGTTAAATTCCCACACTGAAACTTTATTTTGTGCCTTTTATCTAGTTTATTTTAGGTCTTTCTTTTTTTCTTTGTGTTTTTATTTAATTTCATTTATTTCTTTTAAAGTTTGTTTTTAATGCACTTGTTATTGCTTCTTGCGCTGTCATGCTTTTATTGTTTTTTGTAACGCACTTTAAATTGTTTTGTACATGAAATATACAAATAAATATGCCTTGCCTTGCACGGCAGTGGTCATGACAATTGTTTCTCACTTTTAACGTTTTTCTAGTGGCTAAAATGTGCTGTTATACAAATCAGAAGGCCGAACATTTCCACTTGTTACACCAAGAAGAGCCGTCCAACAACAAGCTGATCTCAATTATCTCTCTGGATAGTTACTGTAACAACTGAATAACTAAAAGCCTGTTAATGGCTTAATATCACATGCTGTACTCTGACATAAAAACCAACTTTCAACTGAAAGATGAGCCTTAAATATGTTGAGCGATTCTTTGAAATTGATCTCTGTGGCTTTCAAAAACCAGCTCTTATATGTCCAAGGAACCAGAACAAAGAGAATATTCTGTAATTGCAGTGTATACGTCTCTGGTTTGGCTCATGATGCATTGGACAAGCATCCTCAAGATAGCTCATCACATCTTCTATTCCCTTTGATATCTCTTCATTCCCACCCCTCCTCTGTTGCCCTGTTGTTTCTTGCAGGCTCAGTTGAATATCCTGACAAAAGGAGAAAATATTACTTTGAACATGGGTCAGTCAGTTCACTGGATCACCCCCCACAACATGTCAATCACTTTTCACTGATGCAACTTGTACAAACTGCTTATACATCCAGTAAACGCACCAAACAGGAAACACATGAGGAATCTTAAGTAAGCTCAAAAGGAAACCCATAATTTTGTAACTTTAGAGACATCTGAGCTCTTTTCTGGCTTTTCCTGGTCTGTCCAACAGAATGAAAATTCTCCTCACGGCTACAATGAAATCTCAGAGCCTTTCACTTTAACGTAGTAATCAGCAAAAGCAGCAGCTGTCCCACACACTTCACACAGGTATTCAGGTTTGTTCTCCACACACATTAAATCATTAGTTTGTTTTTTCTGTGTAATGCTTTTTAGAAGTAGGATTAAAAGAATATAATTAAAAAAAACAACAATGCTGATGTTATGTATTTCTTTGAAGAGATTTCTTTTGTTGCCAGCACCTTCAGTTGTGTTCAAAGAGCCTGCATTGATTAGAAAGCAGGCCCTTTTTAAGAATTCTGCTTTGCATAAATGAAGCATAGCTGGAAAGAAAAGCAGTGATTACACAGCAAATACAACTGCTGCAGTGGTTATAGCTCACATTTGATTTCAGGACATTTGTTTTAATAATTTAAAGCATAATTTTAATGATCTCTGAACTTAAAGTTGCTGTCTGCTTTTTATTATGCGAGTTACAGTTTAAAGAAACAGTCTGACATTTCAAGAGGTTTTTGCTCTAAACAGAGTTGCACATCTTGATATAATGAGTGGGAGCAGCGGAAAAGAGGCCATAAGATGACAGCTGTGGAATGCAATGCGACGTCTTTGTGTGCAAGCTAATCAACTACTGACAGGAGCTTAAAATGCCATATCATTATGTGGATTTTTTAACAAATTAGGGAAAGAAAGGAGAAAGAAATTAAGATGGTTATAGTTAACAGCGTTCATACAATTATAAAGCTGTTTTGTATAAAGATGTTTCATTCTGGATCAGACGGAATAGCAGAGTTTGTTTCCATACTGTCTACCTTGTGTTGGGGAAACACTTGAAAGATCTGTCCCAGATGAGAAAGCTTATCAATGCTGAGGCTGTAACGTCAAAGTTATATAGTTGTTTGACTTTTCAAACATTTAAAAGCACATCTCTGCGCTGCCTGTCTCATCGGGCACATGCAGGCAAGTCTCAACACTGTCTGCTCCTCTGCAGGATAGAAGAGTTTTGAAGACAAAGGAAAGTGCTGAGTCCCTCTTGTCTGTGCATCACAAGCAAAAACTGAAACATGAAACATCATCCCATCACAACTGTACAGTATTAATTGGATTTAATACACAATTAATCCTTTTGATTCTCAGTAAAGTTACCACATATTTTAAACCAAAACAGAGGCAGTTGTTTTAGTTGCATGAAGTTATTCAGGGGGTTTGGTTTCGCTTGAGTAAAATGCAACATGAATGCAAACCAAAGCAAAGCAATCCCCGGACTACCCTGGTGTGAATGTGCCCTAAGTTTACAAAATGTAAGTGTTATTAGAGCTGAGCAGCAGTCTGAAAATGCATTGATAGTTACCATAGATTAACAAATAGTTTTAACTGGTCTTGTTTTAGCTAGATTTGTTCCACCCTCTGACAACCGAAACAGAAAAATATTTAAATGGGAGCAGCTTTGTTGTGGTGGTGTCCTTTACATCTTTTACATACAACAGATGCAGGAAACTGGTACAAAGCAAAATAAAAAGGCAAGATGGATGCTATGAATATGGTAACCAGTGTGTAGTGTGTGTATATAGTAACATTTAACAGCATTTTCTATTAATTTGAGTTGTATTCTGTTAAGGAAAGTTTGTAACGCTGGCTGCATCACAATGACAAAAACTCTGCTACTGTCCTTATTGTAATGTAAATAAAAACACTGGGTACGTCATGTCACAAAATACAAATCCATAGATTATTTTTTGTGAGTATAATTTCATGTAAAAATATTAAATGATTTAATTTTTGCTTATATATTAGGCTTAAAATTAGCGTAAGAAATCTCTAAAGCCTTCAGTATCAGTTTTGTCTAAATCATGTGGTTCAGTTGAGACTGTAGAGCCACCAAGCACAGACATGGTGAGACAAGGCTGGTTGAGCTTAGCTCTGCTCACATCTTCTATCAGGAAGAATCCATCCATGTGATGAGGCTTTGTGGAGTAAAACATCTCTGCCAGCTGTCTGCTCACTATCTCTAATAGTTTTCCCTCCTTCATCTCTTCAGCCCATCTTTTTGCTCCCTCTTCTATCCCTTTTATCCCTGAGGATCTGTCAGTGCTTAGCAACATGCGTTCAGCCAAGTGTTTGAGATGTGAGTCTACACACAATTCATGTGAGACGTCTTGCACACAAAGACTTGTGTGTTTTGAAATGCCCATGCCAGGCAGAGTTCATGAAACAGTGCACCGCAGTATGTTCTGGATAAAAGTAAATTTATTATTTTCAGAATACTTTAATTCATATGATGTAATCCTATGCATTGTTTTTCCTGTTCCTTTCTGAACATTTTCTGTTTGTTTTTATGTTTTCTTTCCTCTTGTTCTGCATGAGTACAGTTACCTACATTTTCTCTGGGTTACTCATTTACTTGATGTACACACATACACTCAAGTGCAAACAGATACTAGAATATTCTTGCTGCAGTTTCTCTTTTTTTCTTTTGAGAGATAGCCTTAATCTGTTGCTATGGATACCAGCATTGGGGATAACTCCGTCTGCAAGGGAACTTTTAGGCACTTAAATCCCATATGCTCACTTGGAGCAGTTTAGGTGATTACACTGTTTGCTGATTATACATTTAACGCCCCTGCTGCAGGTTTGACTCAGTGCCACTGTCCTGCACATACTGACCAGTTTCTGTATCAACTCCCATTTATGATTTTCATGGTCATTATGCAGTGAAGAAGACACCCTGTATGAATACCAAGAGTTTTTTTTTGTTGTTGTTTGTTTTGTTTTTTTTTTTGCTTTTTTTTTTTACAGACAAATTTTCCTTCTGAATGGTTGTTTGTCTCTCTCTGTGTTGGCCCTGCGATGGACTGGTGACCTGTCCAGGGTGTACCCTGCCTCTCAGCTGTTAAAGGCTCCAACTTCCCCGCGATCCTTGATGGACAAAGCTGTACAGATAATGGATGGATGGATGATCTTAATACCCAAACTTATCCAAGCAACTAATAACAAAAAGGACTTTTTTTAAGTAAAGTGGAGCCTGTTCTCACATTTGTTTTGGTATTTTTTTTAGTAGTAAGAGGATAAAAACCTTCCCTGTACCATTACTTGGGACTGCTAGTGGATGCAGCTACCTGTAAGAACTGAGGGGAAAAAATTGAGAAGGTGCACAGAAACTGCACCAAAAAAAGAAAAAAAAAAGATGCTACCAAATGTCCAAAACACATTGGCCTGTTTGCCACAGCAGGACCTTCATCAGCTGCCATAGATGATGATGATAGTGGTAGACGCTGAGGTAACATGCCCTTTCTCATCTCACATTATTGAGTTCTGTTCTGAGTTAAAAGACCCATTAAACCCAGTGAGTCTGATCCATATGGGCCAGATAGCAGTGAACATGTGAGCTTTTTATGAAGTTATGATGAAGTGATGAAAAACATCAGTAAAACATGTTTTATTTCCACCATAGTTTGATGTCAGTGTTTCCACCAGGAGAACAGCTGGTTACCTGGTGTTGCTCACTGGTTAAAGCAGTAGATGTTAAATTGAGTTATTTTATGTCTTCTTAACTGACTAATCAGTGGGTGGCGTTGCTCAGTAGGTAGAGTGGTTGTCTTGTAGCCCGAGGGTTGCCAGGTTGACCCTCAGCCTGTCGAGCTCATGTCGAGGTGTCCCTGAGCAAGCCACCGAACCCCAAATTCTTCCAAATGCTTCTGATCAGTCGTGGTTGAGCGCCTTGCATGGCAGCTTCTGCCATCAGTGTGTGATTGTGATATATAATGTAAAGGGCTATATAGATACAGACCATTTATTATCTTAAACGTGAGGTTTTAACCATCATTCATCAACATTAACATGGAGTCAGCGAATTTCAGGTTTTCTTTATCAGTTATTAGCTGTGTGCTGATAGTCGGATACTTTTGGGTGAGAATGCCTTAGAAACAGCTTCTGTGTGGGTTTTTATGAATAATATACAGAAGTAACACTTTTTAACATAGTTTATTTATGTTTTTGTCCACTGATGAAGCTATTTGTGTCTAGTCCTAGACCTGATTGAAGGATTATGTTCCAATCAATCAATCTGTTGTTTAACCTGGTTGAGATAACATCTCACAGTTTCTACTATTAGTCCAGGAACAGGTTTTATCTGATCCATCATTTCTCATGTCCGTTCTTTCTCCATCAGACACAAAGTAGGATGAACGCTGCTCTAATATTCATCATTGTGCTCGAGTTTAGACATTATATTACAAATGAAACTATTTGGAAGTGTTATATGTGTTCGCTGCCACTGATTCTCTGCTAACTCCCTGCATGGTGTTTGAGTTGCACAGCTGATATTCAAAGATTTGTGATATTCATGATATGGGCTGGTCAGGGCCAAAATACCAGGGCTGATTTGAGCCCCTGCATTTTACCCTAAACTTAACCAACTGGAATGCTTTTTGTAATTACATGAAATGACATACAAATGACACAAAATCATGTTACTGGGTTAAACAGGACTTTGTCTAGTTTTCAACACAGTGTGAGTTGTTTATTTTGTTTTAATTTCATTGTTTCAACTTATAACTTTTACTTTTAAGGCTTTTATTTGTGTCTCCTCCTAATATATATTCTTATTTATTTTCTAAATATTTTATTTCTAGAGTATTTTATTCCGATGTTCAGCACTTTGGTTAGTGGTTGCTGTTTGTCAAGTCCTTATAAATAATGTTGCCTGGGTTTGGCTTGTGTTCGTTAAAACTGAATTGGGTGCCATATTTATATTTCTTTTATATTTTTAAAGAAAAATTATAAATACATATTGTAATAGCTCTGGGTTGTGTCTAGTAGTAAAAGTAACTCAAAATAATGCCTAAAATACCATAAACTCATTCAAACACAGTGCATTTGAATGTTTTTTGGTTTGAAAACATGAATAAATAAGAAACCATTGTGCAATTTTACCAAAAGTCCATCCACTGTCAGCAAGGGAACCAACAGCTGCACATGCTGCAAGGCACTGTCTGATGACATCATTGACATGACACAACTGAGGCTGTTGATGTATTTTACATCCAATTTCAGTCACCGGTTGGCAGCGGTAATGCGTCGCTACAAAGTTTTTTCCAACCGCCCAACATGCCCTAAACATTCACATATAGTCTTTCTTCAAGAGCTTGCTCAATTTCTACAGTTGAAACTGTTTGTTCGTCTGCGTCAAGCATAACTGGGCCTTCACTCTGACCTGTTTGAAGTTACACGTATTTTAACGTCTAGTGTTAATTATCATTAATCAAATATATTATTTTTCATAACTGTAACACTTTCAATCATCTAAACCTGCCCAGGTTGTTATATATTTCTGTTGTTGCTAAGATAACATCAGCTTGAGAATGTAGGTTTTTGTTTATTTACTGTACAATGATACAAATGTACCTTCTTGATTTAAAAGTTTCACAGCTCCACATGGAGATGGCGCATTCATTCTCTGGATAAATTGCTGTGGTTATTGGTTTTATATTGAACTCTGTTACAACATACCTTAAAGGGACATTAATCAATGGTTAATTTAAAATCAGAACAGAGTTCATTTTCAAATGATTGGGCTCAAATAACCATTTATGCATGGAGTGTGTTCTAGAAAAACATATTAGTAAAATCGTATTGTTTAAGGTTAGAAAATGATCATGGTAATAGATAAAATACCTTCTTTTTACAATGCTACCAGCACCCATGTATGTGACATTTTTACATTATTATATGCACAACCTCTAGAGGTCACATATTTTGCCAAAAAAAACACAATAATTTAGTTTTGATGCCACAGCCTTGAGCTCACTTGTTAATTATTCTGCTATCTCCAGATCGCAATACTTGTTTACATATTATAAATAAATTTTTTATCATTATTTTAAGAAACTGGTCTTTTGTTTTCTGTACAGTAACTAGTTATTATAACATAACAAGATTTGTTTTTAAGGGAACATAAAATGATCAACTTAAACTTGGAAATGAGTAAATACAAACAAACCTATTTGATTATTCATGCAACTGGACAGAATCCATAAGAGTTTATTAAGGCATGCAAGTGTTATTTGCTTTCTGGGCACAGAAAAAAAAAACTTTGTCATCATTAAAAAAAGACAACAACAATTAAACTGAGACAAAAAACAAGAAAAGATAACTAGGTAGTTAACTCTACTTCAAGACAATAATGTTAAAAGGATTTTCAGACATGGCTGCTCTTGGTTTCCATATATATGCTTGTAGGCGCATACCAACATGTTTTTGAGTCTCTTATCTCTGCAGACTTTTCAGCCTTGTCAGGAGCAAATGCTGAAAGGACAAAGACAAAAAATGGTGTGTTGCAAGACACAAAACATATTTTGTGGACTTGTCTCACACTGTCGAGGCCTCACTAGTCTGATCAGCCTCTCTGCTAAGTCCACAGTGAGTTACCCATCTTTTCCCTCCATGGGGGGCACTTGGCTTTGTAACAAAGAAGGAAAACAACACTCTTCTTATGTGCGTGTTTGTTATAAGTGCTGCTTTTCTCTCCATCTGTCTCTCTTCACTCTGATGCATTTTTTTTCCTCTTGCTGTCATACTCTATTGTGTTGTTTTTCAGCCCTGATAAAGGCTGACTGCAGCCCCCCCATTCACCCTCCCCACTGTAGGTCACATCTGGCTGTAAGACTGCTTACTCCCACATCTGGCCACCCGAAGCTGATCGTACATTTCTATACATCCAACTACCTCCCTCACTCTGTTTATTTCTCTTCTTTAAACTGTTGCACCTGCATAATATCCCATCTTGACCCTCAGACCCCAATTTCACTCAAATCAAAATGTCTCAAAACACTTTCTCTTTATACTTGACTTGAGCACCTTCCAGCAGTTATATACTAACTGGGAAATGGTTGGCAGGTTAATACAGTCATTTCAGTCCCCTGGGCAGTCTTAATCTGGCACGACGAAGCAAAGAACCACCCTCTTTCACCCTCCTCCATTTATGCTGATAGTTATTGTCTGTTTGTGGATGCAGCTGGCAGCATGCACGTGTGTCATTATAAACTGAGTGTAAACGGTCTTTGCAGATTTCACCAGCTGGCCGTACCTTATCTAGCTGCTGCTGTTCTCTGCAGTAGGTTACCAGAAAGGTCATTAAACTGCTATTTTGGTACTTATAAAGTCAGCATTAATATGATGCCATCAGTCTCAGTAGCCAATCCCTGTGCTGCTGCTTAAAGTACTGCCACGGAGTTCTTTGCTGGTTGTTTGGGCTTTTAGGTTTTTATGATCCAGTTCATCTAGAAATTGTAAAGTTACTGATATTAACACATTTATCATAGAAATGTGAATAGGGGAAAGTAAGTGTGAGTAGTAATACAACTCTGCTCACTTTAATGATTTATGGATTAGCATGAAAAGATAAAGGTTGTGTTTAGTAGAAAGGGATTAATGTAAATGGGGAAAAAGATAAAAAAGAAGCAATGGAACCATAAAGAAAATGTCAAAAATTGTGATTAATGGCATATTAAGCAGTTGACTCAAAGTCAAGTGATCATTTCCCCCCATTGTCATGCCTGTGTAGTGTAGGTCAGTAGTAATAGCAGGTTCTTTCTCATTGCATTGCTGCCACCCCATGGTGGATGGAAAGAGTGCACACCAGTTAACCACACCGCATAGATTTAATTCTTTGCTAATTCATCAATAAATCATGCAAGCACTGCAGTTTTAATCTTTATTGAGTCCATGTACATTTTTCCTACTGCAAAGCCATTAATAAATAAACAAAAGCAGAAAAAATGTTCAAACTTTGTTGAATGTTGCCATAAATTCTAGGCTGCCCTGATTAATTCACCATACTGAAACTTCCCCTTCCAATAGTTCAGACACTGATTTATTGATTATGTGTTTTGACTATGAGGTCAAACACATGGTTTATCGTCCCTGAAGTCTGTGATCCAAGGCTGATGAGCCGTAAAGAAGCATCAGCGTCTGGAAGCTGTGACAGACAGATGTGAAATGGACTGACATTTTCTAAAAGCCCTTTTGGCCATTTTGTCAATGAAAGACTACTATTTTTTTTTTTTTTTTTTTTTTTTTTGTTAACTGAAATGAAGTTTGACTGAAATAAGATACAGATTGTCAGCCAATTATCAGAATATCTCTTTGACTTTCCAAATTTGAGACCAGACTGGACAAAAATAATCTGGAAAGAGTTGTCACCATGTGTCCACATCTGGTCTAAAATAACTTAGTCTCTTCTCAATGGCTATGGGAGGCAGAGGCTTTGCTGCCATTTGTCCACTTGTATCACAATATGTTGAAATACTTTTTTTTTTTTTTCAAATTGATAGTTCTCTACAGAAGAGTTTTAGGGCCACTGAAGAAAAAACTCTACTCCAGGTTTAATTAATAGAATATTGACACATTATAGTTATTACTAGTGCTTTATTATACTCTAAACCTTTAAATATATCACTGTCCTCTAAATAGGGGCAACAATCTAAAAGTAATTTTGAATTGTTTTAAGAGGGTAGTTGGAAAGGTTTGTAAGGACGTAACGAGCATCTGCAGTAGGGAAACTTTGGAAAAGTGCTTCAGATAATTTTCTGTCTAATGTGCTCTCATATATGTAATATACATCACAATAAGGTATAACATAAAATATTACTTCATTATCAGGACTGGCAATTCAAAACAAGGCCACATAAGTAAAAAATGTCATTATTGGCTGCTTATCTGTTAGTCACCCTTTTGCTCTCATTTATTTACATAAATCCCAGTTAGTCTGACAACAACCGAGGATCACTCTGGATGTTATGGTTACAAGGAACTGTGGGAATTATCCACATTCTTTTTTATACATATTGTCCTGTCAATATACAAAAGAAGAGCATGAAGGAAGAATTGGAGGTGCTTTTCTTAGCTTTTATAGAATTTTAGTTAGCTCTTGACTCACTTGCTTCAAGGTCATTACTCCAAGGTTCCTAAGCAAAAAAGACTATTGGATCAGGTCATAAGTCTTAACCAAGCTTGTAAAAGTAACTTGACTGATTACATGTCAAGAACAGTGTTGATTATATTCTGTTCTTTAAACCACTGGAGCCTAATGATCAGACTTTTCCCTCCAGTTTCCTTCGTTTTTAAGAAAACTAGCCTTAGCTCATCTTTGAGAGCTCTGAAATGAACATGTTAGCATGGCAAAGCATGTTAACATGGTCAAACAGGCTAAGTTATTACTTGTTGGAAATTAGTTTAGTTGTTTTCAGTGGTTTTTTTTAAATGAATTCAAGTAAATTAAAGGTAACCAGTAAAATCTAACAAGGAAATAAGGAAGAAGAATACATGTAAAATACTAAGAAGATAAAGCTTATCATGCTAACGTTAGTTTGTACAGATGATGCTATAAAGAGGAAATCGAGCTTCTAAAGTGCTCTATCATGTTCACACTTAAACATGTACATTTCTGAACACCACAAAGTTTTCATCAAAACAAATAGTATTGTAATTTTCTAAGATACAACAAAACTCCCTGCAAGGAAGGTTGTATTGTGACTGCAGGTAAGAGGCTCACAAGTGTTCACAAGTATATCAAGAAATCAGGTTGATGATTCAGATCCTGCCGGGTATAGGTTTAAAATTGTCAGAGCGTTGTGAAAACAGTAACGTGCCAACGGACATTCCAGAGAGGTATAATCCCATTCCTAAGGCACACAACGGAAACTTATAGCTTGTAAGAGAAGTTAGTATACAGTGCACAGATTTTTATATATATATATATATATATATATATATATATATGTATATATATATACATATATATATAGTTTTTACATTTCTTTTAAGTAAAACTACAAAATAACTAAAAGTAAAATTACATTTAACTCTCGTGCTACAGTACATCACCATAAATTTCTGCCTTTTGCTTATAGCTAACCTTTTGACAACATACAGTGCAATGGCTCGTTTGAGCAGGAGTCACTTAACTCAGCATACTCCAGTGATGCAGCACTGAAGAGGTCTTCTTATTAAACACTAGAGGCACTGAGAAAAATACTCAGTTCACCATGGCAATCGAGTGCTTGTAAAAGTTCCATTAAGAGCAATATTTGATACAGCTTACCAGAAAAAAGTAGACTAAGGCCTTTAAGCGTGTACCTGATCGTCATGTTGGCATTCAGGTCATCTCAGGTTCGGTTCCAGACCTCTACATGACCCTTACGCATTTTCAAACATTTAACAGTATAAGTTAATCTTTTCATTTTAACAGAAACCTTCTCCTCCTCTTAAAGATGTTTCCCAATCATTTCTTTCGTGTCACTAACATCTAAAGTCCTGATTTTTTATTTTTTTATTTCCCCTCAGTGGTTTTCTGTTTGGTGTTATGTTTCTGTGCAATGCCGTAGGGAACATGGGCAGCGATGGTACCCATCTCCGCTGCTCCCTCCACATGAAACATCTGATCATCAAAGTAGATGTGTGGCCTGATCTTCTCCAGCATGGGGCCCTTTGGTGCACCTGCAAGGAACAGTGCCTCGTCGATCTCCAAACCCCAGGCCCTGAGCGTCTTCAGTGCCCGAATCCCAGAGCTCGCTGCACTTCGGGCTGTGACCAGGAAGGTGCGGATGGGGCAGTCCAGGCGTTGGCCTTTAGCATAAAACTTTTTCTGGAGCTTTCCCAGAACCTCCAGGAAGCCCTTTAAGGGACCCTGCACAGAGAAAGAGCCAATGAGATTGTTTTCTGTTTAAATGTTTTCTCCTGTGTATTTTATGCCTTGATTATCAGCTGTTGTTCTTGTGACACTGATTGCACAGCAGCACAGACGCCTGAACAGCAAATTTAATAAATTGCCGCTTGTCTGTTGCAATGACAGACCTAATGACAGCCTGAAACTCAAAGCCCACTGAAGCTATCTATCATATAATTTTATTTTACATAATATATTCATGGAATAATGAGTTTCTGAAATGGATTTTAAATGTAAAAGGATCGGTGTAATAATTTACACATCATTAGGGGTGCATGGAAAAGCCAATGAGAGGTTAGAAACCTGATTAGTTTTCTTAGCTTATGTAAGGTTCACCCATGTATCACAGCTTAAAAAAGTTCCCACCTAGCATAACAAGTAACCTGTGATGTTTAGAAAAGAAATATACACTGAGTCACAATAGATTATACAAACATGATCCAGCAGTCTGTCCTCGTTTTCTCTCTCATGTTCGAAGAATTTGTCCAGCCCGTGGGCCTTGAATATGCGTTCAGACTCGTCGGAGAAGAGGACGGCATCACCATCAAACGCCACTCTCAGCTGGGACTCTGACACCTCCGTCCTCTTCTCCGGCATGAACATGGTGGCTGCTGCAATGCCTGAACATAAACACAGAGATATAAAAAAATTAGGGGCTTGACTTGCACTTTGTTAAATGTCACTATCTAACATTTTATTGATTTTCTCTGCATTTCACTTGCTCATAGGACAGACAAATATAGAATCCACTTAACATCTAGGGTTTATTTGCGTCTTTGCAAGACGTTTATACATTTAGAAGGTTTTTAATTGACACTGTTGTGGCTGCAGTGGTTTAAAAAAAAACAAGTACTTTACTTTGGCCTCCAGCTTAAAAGAAGCATTAGCAAGTGTCTTTTAAGGTAATCTAACCCTACAAAGTTAAGTGTCACGAAACGTTTCATTCTTGACGTGTTTGTTTGTGTGTGTTAATGTGTGAGATAATGTTAATGTGCTTCTTACAGATTTCCTGCTCTGGTGACATTACCCGTGTTAGTCACATGAAAAATGACTCAGAAGTTACCTTGAGAGGCACAGAGCCGTGGTGTGATCAGTCAGCACCTCAGTTAATTTTCCTTCAGTAGAACAAAGCCACAGTGTGGAGCAGTCAAGAGGGAGTTTGTTGTTTTCTACTAGAAACTTTCACTGAGCAGTCTGTTCTGTTTCAAGGTACACTGACCGGCCACTTTATTACTGCCATGGTTACTTCTGGATTGAGATCTGGTGACTGTGGAGATCATTGGAGTACAGTGAACTCATTGTCATGTTGGAGATGATCTTAGCTTTGTGACATGGTGCATTATCCTGCTGCAAGTAGCCATCAGAAGATGCTACACTGTGGTCATAAAGGGATGGACATGGTCAGCAACAATACTCAGGTTGGTGGTTAAATGATGCTCTGTTGGTTCTGAGGAGCTCAAAGTCTGCCAAGAAAAAAAATCCCAGCATGACACCACCATAAGCTGTCTGAACCATTGATACAAGGCAGGATGGATCCATGCTTTCATGTTTTTCCGCCAAATTCTGAGCCTGCCATCTGAATGTGCAGCTGAAATGGAGACTCATCAGACTAGGCAACATGTTTCCATCTTCTATTGTCCAGTGTCGGTGAGTCTGTGTGAATTGTCGCCTCAGTTTCCTGTTCTTAGCTGACAGGAGGCACCCGGTGTGGTCTTCTGCTGCTGTAGCCCATCTGCTTCAAGGTTGGATGTGTTGTGCCTTCAGAGATGCTATTCGGCATACCTTGGATGGAACCCGTGCTTATTTGGGTTCCTGTTGTCTTTTATCAGCTCCAACCAGTCTGCCCATTCTCCTCTGACCTCTGACATCAACAAGTCATTCTGGTCCAGACTGCTGCTCATTTCTATTTTCAGACCATTCTCTGTAAACCCCAGAGATGGTTGTGTGTGAAAATCCCAGTAGATCAGCAGTTATGAAATACTCAGACCAACAACCATGCCATGTTCAAAGTCACTTAAATCCTATTTTCTTCTTCATTTTGAAGCTCATTTTGAAATTTAGCAATCGATCTTGACCATGTCTACATGACTAGATGCACTGAGTTGCCGCCATGTGATTGGCTGATTAGGTATTTGTGCTGACAAGCAATTTAACATGTATACCTAATAAAATGGCCTATGAGTGTGAGCTTTTCTGTACTGAGCTGTAAAAGTGCAGCATTAAAGCTGTGCTAAACCGAACAAAAGTAAATCGTCAGCAGCCATCACATCTAGCGCCACAAACCCAACCAGCAGCACACGGATATCTTCAAAGTGTTGAGCCACAGTCAGAGCAAATTAAATGTTGGAATTCTTAGTTTACCTCATGATATATCACAACATGCAGGAATGTGCATCTGAGTAATGTCCAACTAATATGCAAAGACATACTCAATATGCTGATTTATGGTAATAACACTGTAGAAAATGTCAGTCATTGCTGCTTGTTATGCAAACAGGATAGAAAAATTTCACACGAAATACCCAAAATGATTTGTGTGACTATGTGGAAGTGTGTCTAGTCCTTCCTTAAAGTTTTTGTGTTTTATGATGAAGCATTTTTGTAAGTTTTGCATATGAGGAAAAAAAAATCTAAATGCCTTTGGGTGGAAAGTGAAGACAGTGAAATCCAGTCCATCTTTGAAGTGTTTTCTCTTTTTGTAGTTGCATGACTATAAATAAATGGACTAGGGAAAAAGAACAGATAGAGCTGCTCATCAAAGAGCTCCCATATGGCATTTTATTTTCCTGTTTCAAAAGTTCCAGGTCGTTCTTCAAACTATTTGTTACTGTGTGTGAAGTTTCAATTTTATACCCACAATCCATCAGGACTCATTCTGCATCATATCTGTGCAAAAACCTACAGAAAAACCCCTAGAATCTACCTGAACCCCCACCAGTACAGAGAGTAAATTAAAATATTTTGTGTTAACTGATCTTTACCTTAGATGCCCAAGTGCATGTGAACGCAGCATGTGCAGAAGTTTTATATGTAGTTCTATACAGCCCTGTGATGGACTGGCAACATTTTCCAGGATGTATGTTGTCTCTCGCCTAATGGCAGCTGGGACAAGCTCCCGCCCTCTGCTGCTCTGCATTGGAATAAGTGAGTAAAGACAATGGAAGGATGGACTCATGTTGTTTTACATGATCTACATCAACACCACCACTTTTGTGATCATAACCCAGCATTCAAATGGCACCATCTTTCTATCTGACTACACGAAGGATAACTTTGTGTCCACACTGTTCAATTTTACACTCTTTTTTTTATCACATCTGGTGGTATTATGTCTTCTGCAACTACTTCATTAACTGAAAAATGGACAAGAATTGATTAAGTTTATTTTAACATAAAGACAAAACAAAAAGGGAAATAAAATAAAAAAAAGGAAACACAAGTTGGTGGAAGCCTAAGCATCTGTAATCCCACCACGAAATGCTAAAAAAAAAACAGATAAAAATTTGTTGTTTTTCTTCATTGCATTAAAGTGTAAGGGCATATTCACACCAAAACAGTCTGGGGGACTGGTTAGATGTTAATATTTTTAAATAAAAAGCAGACTAAACCACTGGAACTGTGTCATGCTGTAACAACAACTGCTTGCTAGGGGTGGTTAAGATGAAGAAAAGGCAAAAGTCGATTGGCCAGGACAGCTGCTTCAGCTCGTTCACAGGAAGTAAACCATGGAGCAACGGCAAGTTGCTATGCAGTCCTGGGGTTTGTGTTGGTGTTCAAACCTGATCCAGTTTTCAGAAGAAGCTGTTCCAGTATAAGCAGCAGGAGAGGAAGTGAGATATTCAGCATGTTGCTCTACATACCCTCTACTTTACTAAATTTCATGGATGCTCCGTCTGCTTTCACACTAGAAGCAAACCGCTCCAGGTTTCACTTGCAAGTAAACAGAGACCCCAGTTTTCAGCCAGACCTGAGGTTCTGCACCAGAGTGTGAATGAGCGTTCACACTGCTCCAAACTAACAGTGGAAACAGACCAGGGTTTGTTTAAAGCGTCCAAACAACACCAGAGCAACTTTAAGTCTGTGCAGCAGCAATTAAATGCGTATAAAGCTGGATCATTCTATTATTACATCAAGGTCTCGCTTACACTGGCCACCCTTTCCCTGGTTTATTCCCCCCTTTCAAACATTATATGGACCCATCCCTGCTTTTCAACTTCCTCCAGCAGCCCTTATTTTTCCAGCTTGTCATGCTTCTTCTTGATGCTGTCATTTAGGATCACTGCTTCTATCACTACTACCCTCATTGGCTGGTTAGCCATCACCAGTTTATCAGTCTGGATCAGGGAGCCCCACAGGATCTTGACTCTGTCATTCTTCACCGCCTTTGATGGTGTCTCCCATTGTTCTTTGGGACTTGGTAAACCAGACTTCCATTTGGGTGCATCATTCACTATGTGCTGGACTGTCTCAGAGGCCTTTCTAATGCTTCCACCTCCTTTTCTTTCTCCATAGGTTTCAGCTGCCTGAGGCAGTTCATCACTGTGGGCCACCTTCCTCCATCTTTGTTGCTTCATCCTGGAACTGAGCTTATTTATAAAAACTTTGATAAAGCAAAGACATATTTCTTTGTTAAAATTAAGGAAAGTCATTAACCATTTTCATTTCCAATTGAATTAGGTGCTAACAACTCATTTTTCGAGCTCTCATCATCGTGTTATCTTGTGATAAGCAGTCGGTGTTTATCTCGAGGAAACAAAAAGGGCAATTTTTTGAGATAATGAGAAAAATTAACTTATCACATGAAAACGAGCTTTATGTTTTTTGAGATAACAGACTAATTAACTAGTGATCCCGAGATAGCAGCATCAAACATAAATAACTGGCGATGATGAAGTTTTTTGTGACATACCTGCACTGCTTTTAACAAATCAAAAGTTTTAGAAAGGAGAGACCAATCCCACTGAGTGTGCAGCGTGTGAGCTACGATGTTCATTTGTCAGATTTAGACAGAAACACTGCTTTGTGCTTTTATATCTTCTAGACTGGACCAGTGGTTCTCTAACTTTTTGAGCGATGACCCCCAAGATAGCATATAATGGTATTTTTGAATTAAAATAATCTGTAATAACTTTGTTTCTGGAAAAATATCAGAAACTTCATAAATAAGGAAGATAACGTGGATTTTGGTGCATTCTGTTCACAGCCTACATGCCTAAAATCAGCTTTTCTTGCAAAGTTCTTTTAGATTAGTACTAATAACAAGTAATTAAAATTAAGTTATAGCCATAAATTTATGCTATTAAAACTAATGTTATATTTCAGTGTGTATTTTATATCTCAATCTCATTCTCATTGCATGTGCAGCAGTGTGTTCTCACCTTCAGCCAGCGCCTCCCTGACTTTATCAGCATCAGCAGACAAGTAGAGGTTGGTTTGCCAGGCCTTCAGGTAGCCAATGGGGCTGCTTCCCCCCGTCATGCAGAACCTCTCAATGAACAGATCTGGAGGATGAGACAAACAAACAGCAGCAAGGTTTTTGATTTCAGTACTTCCCTTGGTGTTGAATATCAACATTCAGTACATATGCAGCATTACAAACTCGTTACCATATCTCCGCAATTTCTTGTTTAGTTGTGATTAACTTGAGATTTGACCGATATCATGTGACTTTAAAGACCAGCTGAAATGATCCATGTTTGCTGATTCTCATGGTGAGTCATTTCAGGAGTCATGGAAGGTGAACATACAAGGGGAGGTGGGAGAGGATAAACTTACAAGTACTTAAAATGTGGACAGGGTCCAAAGAGGGAATAAACTACTTAGAAGAGGACGACCCTGCAGGAGGGCATGGTTGTACAGATGAGAGGTGGAGGGAATTAAGACGGCTGGGAAAGTGTCTGTTTGCATTTTTTGTCGGGTGAAATGGAGATGAAGGGGGGGGGGTCTTAATTTGTTGCTGTGGACTGATCCAAACAGCACCGGAGAGTTGGTATGTGGATAATGAGACATAGGGTGATTAGATCCATGATTGCAGAGCAGTAGATGATATCTGTGTCCTCAGGCAGAATGAGACGATATTTATGAAAGAACGGGAGAGGACAGAGCTGGAAAGGTCACAGAAGTAAACTAGTAGCCTGATACTGGAATGAATGAATTTAAGAAGAAAAAGAAACAAATTATTAAAAATGTAGGTGCAACCCAAGATAAATATTTATTCATGCAGAGGAAGGCTGATGAAAAGCATTTCCTGCTATGGCTTCAACCGTTTAACCCTTTAACGTCACAAATTTGCATCAAACCTCTTCTGGCATTTGTTATGATCTGTTTTATTCATTTATTTGGTTTTATTCACAAATTTTTATATATATATATATATATATATATATATTCTATATTCTTTAATTATGATTCATATTTATTCATTGATTGTTATTAATTTAATTAATTCTAAATTATAATTTATTTTGCTCCAGTCTTTTTCTTATTTTTTCCAGATTTTTTTACCTGTATTTATTTCTTCATGTGCAGGTATGTTCATGTGTTGCATCACGTTGTTGAACTTTGGTCAAGTTTATCTAATTCGTCGTCCTTCCTGTTTGATTTAGATGTTTCTCTCTGTATTCTGTTTCCTTGTTTTACCTGATATTAACAGTCTAGATTTCCTACATGAGCTTGACTCCTGCCTGTAGTCCTGTGTTTGGGTCCTCCTTTCTTGTCTCCTGTCAACCTTAACTTATCTCAAATATAGTAACTCAAAAGTTGATGCAAAAGAAGTTTAGATAGGAGGATTTATTTATCCACTTTCTTACTAACTCGTCCAAAGTAATTAAATATGAGGTTCCAGATCAGAAAATGCTGAATTGGTAAGAAACAGGAGAAAGAGAGACATTTTTGTTGTTGCAGAACCCAATATATTTCCCATTTTGTCCTGTTAACTTTATCAAACTTGTTAATATTTATCTTAGATTCAGTCAAAAAAGTTTGAACTTGGAAATTTATGCCAAATAATGAGGTTTAAACAAAGCTAAGCAACATCATACAGAAGATCTCCAGTTTGTCAAATTCATAAAGAATATTTAAAAGCAATGTTATTTAACAGATTGTAAGAAATGTGCAGCTTTTCACTATAGTTCAGATTATTAATGAAAGAATCATCAAATCTAAAGAATTTCAGTGTATAAGAGCCTGAACGTGAAGCCTTTCCATCCATCCATCTATCCATCCATCCTCTAGGTTTTGGATGTTTCGTGCTGCAGCACACCTGAATCAGATTGATAGATCAACATGATTGGGCAGAACTTGACAACAAGCTGTTGAGGAGAGCCATTTAATTCGATCCAGGTGTGTCGGATCAGGGGAACATCTAAAACCTGTAGGATTATGGCCCTCGAGGACCGGAGCTGGACACCTCTGCATTACGGCATGTTTGCAGGAAGAATTGGACAAAATCACAACTCTTATGCTTCATCATCCAGATTCCTCAATGCAACATCTTTTAAATGATCCAGGAAGAAAAAAACACTAAAATGAGATAAAAGTCTTTTTCCAAACTGGTTTAGTTTGTTTTGTTTTTTAATCAAAGGTAGAGAAAATTTGATATTTCTTCAATGTGGAACTTTGTCAAAAGCTTAGAAAAGAAATCAGGATCAAACAAAGTCTTAAATTCTTTTGCAGCAGCTTTTTTTCTGATTTGAGGTTGATAGAACAAACAAATTATAAAAACGAAAAGAAGCTTTAATATTCTGTGAAAATGACGACCTCCTCACCTGACCTGCTGCTGTGACTGGCAGGTGGAGGGAGGGGAGCAGCACATCCAGGTTGGTAATGATAATAATGACTGCAGTACTATTATGTTTTATAATGTTTTTTTCTAACAATTATTAAATACCAAGCAGATCTAAATAAAGAACACTGAATGCAGAAATGTCATAAAATGACCGAATACAGACAGACGGTGGTGGCCGGTGGCTGGAAGGGCATGAGGGAATTATCTTAATAACTAAACCACTTTGTGTTACTACTTACACATGCTTCAAAAATTTAATTTCATTGCTTGACTGACTTTTTTGTTTTACATAGTGGAATTACTTTGTTTTGTTTATCATAACTGTAGCCTTTTTGATAGTTTAATGTGTTTTTTGCTTGCACATTGTTCTAGAATTTGCACTTGTGCCATGTCTTGCCCTGAGATTTTGCAGTAAATGTTATTAATTTTAACTAAATGTTATTTATTTTGTGCTATTTATCATTTTTGTAGGGTTTGTTTAGAGTGTTTCAGTGTGACTTTGTTTTGTTTGTTAATAAATAGACAAAAATTTGTACATTAGTGACAAAATGTATGAGACTAAGTAATGTAGCTTCAGTTTAGGTAAAAAGTAAGAACATGTGATCCTAAACTGACCAATCACATGGGTGCACGTCGCCGAGCCTAGGGCGGGTACGCAGACGCCGCACAAGTATAAATTTGCCTTTACTGGGTACAGCAGCTGAACAAGATCAGTATAAAAAGGATCCAACACTGTGATGAAACATCAGGGCAATGCACTTCTCCATTAACAGACAGTCATCAAAAACCATCTGCAAAGATCATCCTCCTTGTTAACCTTGTTTTCTCCCAAAGGTACATTACTTAACTCTCATATTGATCTCACAACAAGGTTAAGCACTTAAAGCTCTAAAAACATGAAGAAAGAAAGATGGACTATGATTCATAAACAGGCCTGAAGCAACAAAGGGGAACGGGTCTAAAAGAAACAGAGGAGCAGAGTTGCCTCAAGCATCTCCATGACACCAAGAATTAACTGTCCTCCAAAGATTTCCTAAAAGGTTTATTTAGCTTTGTAGTCAGGCCCTGGTGAGTTCAAGCTAAATCCCCCACCCACCCTTTACGCTGTACAGCACCTCATCTGTTAAAACCTGTAAAGCATCGCTTGCTTTTAAGACAGGCGCTGGAGCGTGGGAGTCTTTCGAAGAAAATGTCCTCACCATTGATGTTTTTGTATCTTTTTTTTCCCTGCGTACATTGATGTTTTCATATCATGTATCTCTGTTTGATTTATTTGCTTGTTTAGAAGATCTAAAACATGGTAATAGAGTAGCAGGAAATCAGCAGGACTGCAAAGAACAAGCAGCATGTAGCCGTGCGTCTGTGTGCTGTAGGATGTTGTATGTGTTGATGCATTAACAAGGTTCCTGTTTGGATTTCCTAACCCTAACGATAATGTCATCAAATGACCTTTCAGTTTAATGCACACAAGGTACATTACTGAGTATTAAAAGATGCATCATACTGTCATTTAAAGCCACGTGCAAGCTAGCAACTTCAGTGAGCTAAATGCAGTTGAACTTGCTTGGCTAAAAATAGTGCAAACAAATAATTTTATATATGAATGTCTCCCATAGGTCGGAAGCTAAATAAGTGTTTTTGTCTTAATCATTATATTTTTGCTGGAAGGAATGATAAAGCTCTTCTCGCTTTGATCAGAGCAGCCATGTTTTCCTTTATTTCTGCAGAGAGATCAGAGGTTGAGACATAGTTTGAGTGCACTGGGCCTCCTCATGCAGAGAGCCACCAGAGAGATCTAACATGAAAGCATCCTGAAGGCTCTGCGTTGGTTTAGCGACTTCGCTCAGACCTGTTTTTCTTTCAAACCCCCTCAGATGATTCTTCCATCCCAGAGGAAGTAATCTCAAAGTCAGGCCGGCCTCAAGGTTCAGGGATCTGAAAACAGTGGAGGAACTGCACAGGAAGTGGTCTGTGTGGAGAATGTCATCACGGGGTCTGAGACCTACCCTGGGAAGGGTCCTTTCAATCAGCTGTTCATACACGCCACTGTTTGCCTCTCAGCTGAGCTTGCGTCAGCGTCTGCGTCTTAGATTTCCTCAATACACAGAAACTGCTTTTGTTATGCTATTGTTCATAATTTTGTCTGAAAGTTGCACATCAGCTCTAAAACCACAAAGGATGGAGGCAGCAATATTTACAAAGAGGAAAAAAGAAACTTCTCAAATGAATTTGAAAAATAGTCAAATGTTTCATGCATGCAGATAACTTCAGAGCAATCCAGCTTAGACTGAAACAGACAGAACTGTAAACCCATTAAACTCTACAGTATTTCCTCCATCGTCTCCAAGAGCATAGTTTAAATATTTGAGAGCAGGCTTATATTTTTCATGCTTAATTATCATTCTTTTCTTCCTTAAAAAACTTCTTACGCACTCAGCAAGTCCCTGCTTACATCCAAATATGTTGTGCTTCAATTCAAAACTCTTCTCATATTTACTGTTAAGGGTGCAAATGTTCTGTGCTCAAGCCCAATATTTCTCACAGTCACAAAACTTTTGCCCTTTTTTTCTGTGAAAATGCACTGTTATGGGCTTTCTACAGCACTGGAGGCTGCACTTTGAGGACTTGAATTTTAATGCCACTTTTGACACTTTTCATGTATCATGTATTCATATTTCATCCTTCAAGGGGAGATGAAGGTCACCACCAGCATCTCAGGCTGCATTCAGACCAGGATGGTCTAGGGGAATTTAGTCTGACTGGGCAGTGAATGACGATAAATGTTATTTGTTTTGTTTTGTTTTACACTGCATGTGACTCAAGAAGCCCAAACCGCCTAGACAATGTCATGAAGTTAAGACTGTTGGCTAGGGGCAATAGTTTCCAAAACAATCACTGATCAATAGCAAAAAATAGTAATAAGAGGAAGAAAATCCAACTTATCTACTGGCCATAACTAAAAACGGAAATCTTTCACTGTCCACTGGCTCGTTTTCTGCAAACAACAAAACCTTTTTTCAGTCTTGAGATTCTTTTCTTTTTACTTTGGGGTTCAAACTAAACATCGTTTTCACAAGAATCTGACCAATACAAGCAGCCCCAGATAGCAGACATGTTTGGGCTGAATTCAGGCTTCTTTTGCCGCTTACGGCTCAGTTGTGGCATGGGTTGTGTTGGCCAGTAGTGGACCAGATGTCACTTGGCGGGCTGGTTTGTATTATGGCAATTCTCATGTGGGCCACATGTAATGATCATGTGACTGCATTTTGGCAGCTACACTCACATTTAGTCAAAGCCATTAGTCAAGACCAAACAAAAATGCACATTTGGACCAAACATTTTCTGCTATCCGACTCAGGAGAAGCAGCAGGCTTTTCAGCATGTTACTCTACCACACATGCTACGTCACTTCCTGACTTCCTGGGTTTATAAACCTTTGCTCCCTGCTAAAGAAGTCTTTGTTGGAGTTCAGTAAGGAAGCCCTTTCTACTTTTAACCAAAGGTTTATTGTATAGCTGGATTTATACTCGCGTGGCTTAATCACATGCCGGCCAGTCACAGGGGGGGAGTACTTCCATGTAACCACGCTGCAAGCAGGGGTGGACATCAGGTCTGGAAAAGGTGTGTGTCAAGCCCCCGCAGACCTACACAGATCATGCAGCAGTGGCGGCGTAACCGCCCGTATGCAGACGCTACGCAGATATAAATCCAGCTTATTACTCCTGCGTTTCTGTCTTTGTCACATTTTTCCCACACTATCAGGCTCACTTCATTCTTAATTCTGGTGTCAGTGTTCTGGTCCGATAATAATCTTTACTGCTTTTGTTTGAGTGACCTAACCTGATCCCTGTTTTTTAAATCTCATCCTCATTCTGTATATTCTCCCTCAGGGAGGTACAATGACTGTATCTGAACAATCTGCATGATTCCCTTTTACAGCGTTTTATTGAAGTCACGTGACACCACATCCATCACCTTTATCCGTTATTATCCTTCCTTTGTTCATGTAACAAAACATGGATGTTGTGAAGATCGATTGGAGTCTAATCTATTTAAAATCCATTCTTCATTTATCAATAAATTTTGTATCTTTTTATATCATTATTTCATCTTTTCTTAATTTTTTCAGTGTCACAAAATTAGTCTTTTTCTTAATTTGTATTTAAACAAATCTTGTTTTTTTTATTTTTGGTTGTATATTAAAATATTAAAATATATTTTGAAATAATTGAGCATTATATTATTTTATAAAACTGTTTTCTTGCTCTTTTTCCCCCCTCAAACCTAACTGTAACCATCTGGGACCACCAGCCAAAAAATCATAATAAATGTTTTTGTAAACAAATATAATTTCTCCCTTTATTTGAAATTTATCTCCCTTTATTGAAATGCAGTGAAGGTGAATTTTGGCAAGAAAAAAAGGAGAAAAAGCTCATGTTGTATCACAAATTCAAACTTGTTTGCATAAATCAACAATCAGAGGTTTGTTTAATTTGTTGCTTAGATGTGAAGAAATTAAAACCAAGTAATCTAATGCATTTCTTCTATTAATGATCCTTTAACGTCACCAGACTCACTGTGATGATTGATGGTGTTGATGAGTCGGATTCCTACATGTGCGTGGTTGTATGTCACCAGGACGATGTCGAACAGTTCCTCACTTTGTGGGTAAAGCTCCCGCAGGCAAGTGTTGACTGCCTCCAGAGCCTGTCAGGAAGGAGCAGCAGTCAGCTAACAAGCTTCATACATCGCTCAAAAAATGATGTGTCTGTTTGGGCAACTTCAACCTTAACAAAGGGGAAAGCAGGTCCGGGTTCAAAGGGTTCATTCTCGTGCTCGATTTGGTATCTTAGATATTCTTCCACACCTTTCTGCTCAAACACCTTCTGCTCACGCTCAGTTCGAAACAAGACCCGAGAAGAAACAGCAATCGTCACTGCGTTCTCCGGCTTTGGCTGCAGAAAAACATAAAAAAGGTGGAGAATAGAGTGATGACAAAAGGAAGGATGAGCCATCAGTAATAACCCATTAAAATGATAACACAGGGCAGGACGGAGAGGTTATGTCAGAGGAATAGATGACCATAGATTTTACCTGAAGAAAAAAGAAATACAGCAATAAAAATAGCTAAATGTTCTGCTGTGTCTTTTTAACTTGAAACCACTGGAGCATCGTAGTTAAACTTTATGTGGATACAGTTTAGGACTCATTTCAAAGATCACAGTTTATGAGCTGAATGCTTTATGCTTGTTACATGTTTTAACGTCTTTACATCAGCTGGAACTACTGAATGAATGAAAATTTATCCAGTGTCCTCTTAATCCTGTCATTCGTGTATCAGGGAAATGTTCTCTGTCCTGATGACTCCAGCACAAACCCAGAGCATGGTCAGCCCACCCCGTGTTTAATAGTGTGGGAGGTGTTTGCCCTAAGAAAGAAAACCATAATGTCCCCGTGTGAGAACCTGAAGTGATGCATCTAGTCACTGGGATTTCTGCTGATTTATCTTTTAAAACTGTTCAGCCTACATCAAACTATAACAGTTTGGCTTGTGCACATCAGTCTTTTAAATATACCACTGATTCTCAGTCACACTGAGCTCTGAGCTCTTACAAGGCCCATTTAGATGTTTTCCTTTAAAGTGTAGTTGTAGCAGTAGGTCTTGAATTGTTGTAAAGGTGAAATACTCTAGTCCTTCCTTTGGAAGACCCAGTAAGGTTTTCCTCAGCACCTTGTCTATATTTAGCACCATCTGCCATTCCTTCAATCCAGATCCATTTCACAGGTTCTGCCAATGTAAACTATCCCACACCATGATGCCACCACCGCTATGCTTCACTGTGGGGATGATGTTCTCAGGCTGTTGGACTTACATACAGTATATATTTTGTGTCCTCCTGGAGTAATTTTCCACAAACGCCATCTTTGCGGCATCCAAGCAATACCACAGAGACTGTGAACTGGACAAATACTGGTTTTAAGCAAAGAAAATAGTTAAAAATTTTCTCACAGTTTTCCATTTCCTATTCTTTAGGAAATGTTACATTTTTTAAATAAAAATTTACTTCACCAGTTTTGATTATTTAGTGATTGTCATCTACATGCAATCCAGAAGAGTCCATTTAGATTACAATTGTAAATGTGGATAAATAGAATAACAGGAAGAAGGGGAATACTTCTGGAAGAAAAAATTCAGACTTTCTTACACAAATGATTAACGGTCTGATCAGTTTGTACACTCAATAAATGAGGATTTAGGTCTTCTGGCACATCTAATGATGAAACCTTTGGTGGTCACATTTGTCACCAGATATCACACAGTGTAAGAAACAGGATTAGAGTAGTAAGGAGTTGCAGCATACAGTGATTGCAGCACTTTTCTAGTGACTAGTGGATAATACAGATGAATCAGCAACCTGTGGGTTACAACCTGTTTTACAAGTGAAAAGTGCACTGACATGCTTTGCTTGCCATGAGAACAGAGAAGAGACATCATGCTAAGGTGCGTGCTGAACGTTTTATGGATGTTGTGAAGATGTGGAATGATGAAAATCAAGTAAGAACACTTAGCATAGAGGGGGCATGATATATAATTACAGTAGCCTAGAAAGCCCTGAATCATGGTCTTTAAAAATTATTTTAGTTTAATCAAATTTAAGGGTTACATATGTTGCAAATAAGCCAAACTCAACTAAGCAAAGTTTAATCATATATTTGTTTGGTCATGGTTTTTTTAGGTATTACTAGTGTTTTTCAGCAAATAAGCACCACAACATTAAATCCCAGTAGAAAATTGCATTTTTTTTAAGTTGCATTGGTGTCCTCACATAGAAGTGAATGGTTACTAATCATGTCCTGACATTGGGGTGATTACTTTAAAACAGTATGCATGTAATTTCAATCCACCACTCTGGTCCCAGATTAAAAGTACTCAATGGTGTTTTGGTCTCATGTTACTTAATGTGTGTTTACGCTGGTGTTTGGAGGCTGAGGGCAACATTCCTGCTGGGGCAGCGGGCATTAGTGCCCACGGTGGGCAGCTGCATTTAGATGATGAAAACAAAGAGAGGGAGCTGACCATAATGTCCATGTCAAAGTGTGTGTGCTTGACTTTGATCAAGTGCTTTATGAATGTGCTGTCTGTAAATCTGATTCTTTAAAAATGACTTTATGCTGATTATTTTAAACTGTTATTCATTTTTGTGTGTTAAGGACTGAGGCAGGTGAGGCAGGTGCAGTGAGACATTGCAGTGTTTTAAGACATCCGACATGTTTGTGTTGTAGCCCTCATGGTTGTATGCTTTTAAATAGGCCACTGGCCTGTATTTAGTCATGTTCCATCACAACAAAGCTGCCTGCTGACATGTTACCTACTTACCTGCTAACACACACACACACGCACACGGCTTTGCCAGGATTAATCCAGATCACATCTAAATATGAAAGTTAAAACTATCTCATTTAAAAATCTCTCCTTTCAGCATTGCTGTGTTTTTATTCACTGAGCTAAATTACTCTGCTTGCACATTTAATTAGTTTTTATAAAACAAACATGTCAGTCTTTCATTCATTCTGGTGCATTTAGAAAAATGTAATTAAACTCTCCATGCGACCCCATGCAAAATAAACACATGCAGAAAAATATGACACATGACACTTTATGAACACTTCCTATTTAGAAACCTTTGCCACACTTCAACTATAAACAGATGTGACATCGCTAGAAAATATATTAATCTGTGGCCACGTGTTGCTAAATCGCAGCCACAGATCACTCATAATAATAATAATAATAATAATAATAATAAGAGATAGTTAACTTCTGGCCATGTGTTAGTTGTATGTATGGGAATTTAGGCCTTTAGACTGCATTTAACATGGATAACTGTTATTATTTTTTATTTAATTTTAATATTGCGATGAATTATTGTGACATAACCACGCTTACTGAGTTTGTCAAAATGACTTGCTACTGACCAATAGACAGCAATGGTACACCCTTCAACGCTGGCTCTATGGCCAGCACTCTGCCTACCCGATGGTAACCCTAAAGGGACATATATCCAGTGTTGGACAAGTTACCATAAAAATATAATTATTTATAATTACTAGTTTATTCTACTAAAAGTAACTGAATACTAAAACTACTTAGTTACACAGGGAAGTAACTATTCTGTTACTTTAAAACATAAAACTTCTAAATCTTTCCTTTAACGCAACTTTAAAATCATCTCAATGTTCAGTTATGTATAATAAAACTGAATATTTGATCTGATTTATGAACGATATGGAAACAGTAATATTACTCGTGCTCAGGCTGCTTAGATGTCGTGGCTCCGCCTCCTCTGCCAGCAGAGAAGTGCTTCATGTGATTCGAGTTGCGTCCGGCCAACATGAAGAAACTCTGTGTTTCTGGTCATAATGATAATTTTTCATGAAGTTCTTGTCTTTTATCTCAGTGTGGGAAAAGTAATGTCTGTGCTTCCAGTTTAGAAACTCCTCCTCTGTTTTCTCTGGACTCACCACTGATAGTTTTTGTGAGTGACTGAGTGTGTGTTTGCCTACTGAGCCTACTGAGCCTACTGAGCCTGTCTGGTGACATTGACAGAATAAAAATTTAACTTGTGGCCAATCATTGTTATATCATGCCTATACTAATGGGAGAAGGAGATTATTAACTTGTGGGTACGTGTTAGTTAAGTGCATATTTATGGGCAATTATTATGTAGTTTGATTCTATTTTATTATTTATTGTTGGGATGAATTGTAGAACTGTAACCGAGCTTACTGGGTTAGCCCGCCTGGATAATTTAACCATAAAACAACAAAGCTAATGTGGTGTCCTGTCTGTCTAGGGAAAGCAGGTTCACTGTTCAGCCGTGTTCAGCCGTGGCTCTACAGTGATGTTATTCCCCAAAAACAACAAATAATGCAAAATTCTAACAAAAACATTGTAAACAGAGTTGTTCCATTATAATGATATCCTGCAATCTGTTGTGATTTATTACAGATTACTGTATAATTTATAAAAGACACTTAGTTCAGGTGCTGAAGGCACACAGTTAGAAATGAAAACAAAAGGCTGTGTGGGGATTAGGCAAGTTGGTGATGCCACAAGTTAATTTTATTTTCTGTCACTGTCAACAGGCAGGCTTGATGACATTTTACTCCTTCTCATTCAGTAATCATAACTGATGTGGTTGTTACTAAACCCCGTCAGATGAAGACAGCTTCATTGTGCTAAATTATAACAATATGCCATATTGTATTGGCAGCAATGGTGACGGCATTGTAACAGTAAAAACACTAATTAGTTAGATCAGTGGTTCTGAAACCATGACCTACAAGATAACATGTGCTGGTGTTTGCGAGCCCCACCCACGCGACGACTTAGTGATTATTTGTGTGAAGTATCAAATGGGTCATCTTGCAGCATCCTCTAAATGTAAGGCTAAGAAACTGTTAGAATCTTCACAAGGTGAATGAAGTGGTTTTTGGTGGTTCACCATATGACAAGGCACATGCCCAAAAATCAGCTTCTCCTGTGGCAATAATGTCAAATTCAGATTTTAATATGACGTGCGTACTATCTTTGATGTTTATGTGTTAACATGTTTAAAAATTAAGGAGCTAATTTCAAAGATTTATCTCTCCAATAATGGTTTAATTTTAACAGCCCTGGCAAAAATCCCAAATTTCTTTGATAAATATAGGCTATGTATTTATTGCAATTATCTGGCGGACCCCCTGAAATTGTCTCATGACCTCCATAGGGGTTCGAACCCCAGTTTGAGAACCACTTAAATTACCCTTTGCTGAAAGGTAAAGCCGTTATTCCCATCACTGCATACTTTCTACTTCAAAACCCCATAATATTAAAGAACCAAATGTTCCGTTAAAATTATATCTTGCGATCTTTTGCGACAATCAGTGTCATAATTAGTAAGAGACACTTCATTCAGCTGTTTAAGGTACATCGTTTGAAACTAAAACATTATATGGGCATTGAGCAAGTTGTTTACCCATTAGTTGCCACAGCTTAACGATCTAGTTCCCATACATTAATAATCTGTGGCCATGTGTTAAGACATATTTCCTTCTGATATCACAAGATGGTCTCTGTAACTGCATTCAATTAAGTATTTTTCAGAGTGTAGAGTTGAATATTTCTGGTTATTTAGTGTAGTCATCAGATAACCAGAAAACTGGTAATGGTTACAAGGCCAACATTCTTGTTCTGACTCTTCCTCTCAATGCAAAGTAGTATTTCTTCAACTCTGAAGCACAATGAAATAAGATTAATCAGGACTACAAACATTAACCAAAAATTATCTTTTAGATCGTGTTTTTTTTCTCTTTAGTTAAATATTTAAGCTACTAACAAAAAGTTTAATGAACAACAACACCTACAGATAAATTCTACAGTTATGTCCATAAACAAAAACACATATAATATATCTATGTTTAAATTTGCATAGAATTACATGAATTACATAAAATTAAAATGAGAATAGATGGAGTCTCTTTTTTATTTAAATATGTTCTTTTTGCCCCTATACCATATTCGTAGTCTAGAGGGAACATAACACCTACAGTAGAGGAGGTTTTAGCAGCAACTGCTGTCTGTGAGTTGTTTAGGCTTATTTCTTAGGTTGTAATTAGCAATTTGTGCCAGTAGATGTCACTATATATCAAACACCTGACCTTTAAGTGATGATCATTTGGTTTTATCCATACCTTAGCCATACTATCAGTTGATGGCATAGTCTGTGGGTTTTAGGGTTTTGGGGACTTTGCCTTTTGTTTTTTGTTTTGTTTGATGTTTTTTAACATTATGATGATAAATTCTGTTTATGCCTCTTAGTTTTTTGGTCATGGCCTTATGTTCATTACTTTTAGCTTTGCTCCTCTTCCAAAGGTAGTCAGTGGTTATTCTGTTTTATATCCTTGCCAGCTTGACTTCCTCTTTCATTTTGAAGGACCTGTTCATTTTCTATACCAAAATGTCTCACTTATCATGCACCAGAAACTGTTTCTGATTTCACACCTGGTATGCATTTATTCATTAGCTCCTTCAGTAAAAACTCCTCCTTGATCTCCTTTGTTCATTATCAGATCCTCGTCTATCGTGTCCATCATTGCTGTCATGTTTTTTGTTCCCTTGTTTTGTCTTTGTGTTTGAGGAAGCAACTGCCTTATGAAGCAATGAAATCCAGTCAAGCTGCAAACACTAGCAAATGCATGACAGATAGTAACAGCTATAGCAACTAGTCTGGGTTTTTTCTTTGGTCTGCAAATTAGCCATGTCCAGAAGTTCTGTACTACAGAACAATTTATGTTTTTTCTCTTTTTATAAACTTTAAAGATAAGCTAGGCAACCTTGCTTCTATGCTGGCTAGCTTAGCTGTATTTTTTGCAGAGCTGCTTCTGCAAATGGTTGCACACTTAGGGCACATTCACACCAGCCTTTTTTATTTAAATCGTAGTCCGTTTGTTCAGAAATTCTGCTTCGTTTAGGGTATTCTGAATGTGCAAATTAATGGCATAAACGCAACTACAACATTTGCGTGTGGGGGATGATTGGTGGCTCTGGACGGGACAAAAGTCTTGAGGCCCAACATGAAAAAAGTTGGTAAAATATGATCAACCTAAGACCACTAAGTGGTGATGCAGCTTTATATTTACCTGTTATGTACTGGAAAACCGAAGTTGTTTTTCATTAACCAATACATTAACAAGTTTTCTTCTTGGTTGCATGTCTCGTCTTCTTCAGTAATTCTTGGTGCAGTGCCACCTCTGGTGGAGAGTGGAATGCGTTATTTAAAATATCTGATTTGTTTGAGAAGTGTAGCATGAACACAAACTCGGTTCAGAAGAATGTTGCGTCCCAAATGAACCGAGTCCCCCATCGGGCCGAGTCTAGCAGAATATTCTGGTGTGAATGCACCCTTACCCTTCCAACTACCAAGTGGTAAATTTCTAATTTTGAAATACTGTATAAAGCAATTAAAATATCCATTTATTATTTCCCCACAGCAGCTACATATTAGCTTTATTTACGCATCATGCAAACTGTCAGGACTGGTTCCTCCAACGTTCTCTGTGGTGCATCTATACGAGTTGTCTGGCCTAAATTCTGATTCTGTAGGTGGTAAATCTTTATCTCTATCTGAGGGGGATTTAAGTTAAATTATATCTCCACGTCTTTTTTAAAAGAGGATTAAACAGTTACATTTAACTGAACTAAATGCACCCAGCCTTCACATACCGAACAGCTGTGCAAGTACATATTTTGAATAAACCTAATGTTTGCTAATGTTTCTGTTTTGTTGGTTAGTGTTGGAATATCCAGTGATCATTAACGGACCATTAGACCAAAATATGGGAATCTTTCCCATCAAGTTTTGTTTATTAAACAATTCATTTTTGGCCAGCTTTTAATAAACTACAATATTAGATTATCATGTTTCCAAACAACTGCAGTACTCATCTAGACATATGATCTGAGCCACAGTACATGCTGTTTAGAAAGGCTTTATTCCAAGTGACAAATGTCAGAGAGTCTTGCAGGAGGTTTGATTGTATTCGGAAGAAAACCCAGGAGAAGTTTTTATATGCACCTTAGGTTTCAGTTTGACTCCTATAAGAGAGCATTAAATCTGTCTGCCCACGTTAACACCTTAAAATCAGTACAGCAAAGGCAAACACAATAATGTGGCCCAGCCATTGAACTATTGGTTTAATAGCTCAGTCCAGCCAGTAACATCCAGTACAGGGATAATCAGGACGACAGCACACATGATGATGTTTCAGGTCAGGCTTTTGGTTAGTAGAGTGGGTGTGTCCGTGATCATGCATGTCACAGGCTCAGCCGGCACAGAGGAGGTTAAAGAGGGTGGAAGGCAGCACTGATTGGTTGCTCAGAAGCCATAGACACAACTTTTAACCTCATGTGATGATGGGACATACTTACGAAGAACACGCCTCCCTCCACCTTCCGGGCTCGTCTCCCTGTCACCTTAGCAGAATGACAGTTTGTTTTCATTCATTAGAGATTATTTTTCACATTTGTTCATTTCCTTTACTGACTTTATGGTCACTTTCTTCTGCAATGAGCGTGACATACAAATCTGTTTAATAGAAACCTATAAATACAGATAATTGTGTTAAACTATCATTAGAAACAATCAATGCTGCATTTAAAATGATATGTTTGTTGTGGAAAACACAGTACTCCCACAGCTTTTCAAATGTATGAGACCTTTGGTGTAGCTTATCCATTAGAGTCAGTTTACTCTATGAATAACATGTCACACAGTCTGGGAATGATCCCAGTCAGAGTCCAGTTCTTTGTTGCGATTTGATACTGGAAGTGTTAACTGCCTGCCCTCTCTCTCAGAGGGCCTCCTACCCAGTGAGGAGAGATCATAAGACTTCTCTGCACAGAAAGTACTTTACTGCAAACTTACCAGCATGGGCAAATCATTAAACTTACTGGGGTAAAAACTAGACACACATACATGAACTTATTGATGCTTTCTATATCTTAATCCAGTCAAAGCTTTGCCAAATCAGCAGGACAGCTGCATGACTCATGAGTATCTTTTCTTAACATATCAAAGGCCCTGAGACATCCCTTTTATCAACGGGCTAATGAATAGATGGGAGATGGAAAGGATTTCCTGTCAACAGTTGGAAACAGACCAGAGGGGGAAGCAGAGGGAAAAATCAAGAGGTGACGGTGTGAGCAGAAAGTGGCAGAGTGGGTGCAGTGGGGGTGGATATTTTTAGATAAGGTAAAGGCCAATGATGATGCAGTCTGTTCTTGCCTTGGCAGACATAGTAACACTGGAGTTTGACTGTACACTGCCAGTAACACCAATATAACTGGGCCAAAATTGCTCCTTGAAAATTTGAACCAGAGAAAGATAGATAGAAATCCTACATATAAGTGGTTAGTGAACAACATTTGATCAGAGTTGGTGTTTGTACCTGAACTGGGCCATGTACACGTGGTATGGTTATTTACAGCCCAGTCTCAGTTCACATGACACAATCCTTGGTTGTGAATCATCAGAGGATACCCCTAGGTGGCTGTTTTTCATATGGCAGAGTCTGTGTGGCATGAAGTAGTTTGTAGCCAAGTAAATTTGCAATGTAAAATTAAGGAGTTAGAAGAGTAAATACAAAAGCTAAAGAACTGTGGGAAATGGGCAGGATAAGTTTTGAACTAACAATTTCACAGAGTTTTGGTCCTCTTTGCCTTCATCTTTTAAGAGTTTTTGGCAACATAAAAGTAGTTAAAGGCAGAAAGAGGACATGACAAAAGGCCTGGAGTGTGTATGATGCAGTAAATGAGCCAAAGTTAAGTCAGCTTCTCATTTTCTATCTCCAACTGGACAGTTACTGGTGCAAGATCACCATTGATTGGATCATAAGTTGGTTTCAGGAGGGTTATAGCTTCCTGCCACAAGTGTGCAGCTACTACTAGGTGTTCAACAGTCTTAATTTTGCTCTTTTACTACACCATAGAGCATTAACATCCTTGTGTAGCATGACATATGACTATTCAAACTCAAGCTGATTCTGTGGAATACAGAAAAGTAAACAAAACTGCAGTAGTTGGTGCTGTGGATCAATGTCATGAGATTAGGTGGTCATATAGCATTGTTGAGCTTCTTCCGATCTTGTTTTATACATAGCCCAAAGGTACAGTACCTTTATGCCAAACATGCAGCTGTTGTCCTCAGGAAAATATCCTCAGCAACAATAGCAAGAAGAAGAACTGCCAGAAAGAAAAGTACCAAATTGGACGTTTAGGGCCACAGAGAATTGTCACTGGGATGGTTCCCTTAAAGCAGTGTTTATCAGTCCTGGTCCTCGGGCTGTCATGCCTTCAGAATTCAGATTTTTTTTCAGATGTTACAAATTAAAATAAATAAACCTTACCTTTTAATACTTTTAATCAAATTGAAGTAAATTATACTGTATGAATGGATCCATATGAACATAAATGTATATTTTCATACATTTACAGACCATAATAAGAGTGTGAAATTGAACTTAGTAAATGTGACACGGCTGAAAATAATGTAATTTTGAAAAACAAAAACTGGCATCTCAGTCTTCTGTCCAGTTCTACTACAGCTTGCTCGAGAGTGACGCCAATGAGATGAGAGAGTGGAGTAAAGCTTGTCACATACTCCACAAGAAACAAGAACGTTGCTCTTGTCCTTGAGGCCACTTAAAAAAGTTCGCTTTGGTCTGGTCTATTCATACTCTACGAGAAGCTTCATCCGCGACGGGGCGGGAATAACTGCAAGTGGGATATTTGAGAATTCATGTGCAATGAACAGTTGACCTTGTTATTTCATATTTAACGTGAAACTTTGTTGGTGGCTGGGCGAGTTGTGCATGCGATGGTGCCAGTGTCTTTAAATGCAAAATGTGATATATACATTTTTGTACTTTCTCAGCACTTCAATCAATATGTATGCTACACAAGCTAATACTATACTAGCAAGATTCGAGGCCAGTAATACTGTTTACATGAAGTGAAGGCAGGATAATGTTACATTTAAAAGTACTGACATTAACAAGCATTTTATGTTTCAGAGTAACCTACTCAGAAAACTAGCAGAGTACTGCTGCTAAAAACAAACACCATCTTATAATTTCTTGTGCATGTTGGTTAGGACTGTAGCATCTGTAGAATCTTCTTCACTATGTAACCATCAACAAGCCTATTATTTTAAGTCAGAGTAACAGATTTAACTAAAGCAAAAGCTAGCAGACATTATTCTCCATCTTAATGCACTTGTCACCACCCAGCAGACATGTTTGTGTTGTGTGGGCCAGACGTGGACCAGACGTCTGTTGCAAAGCCTGACTTGAATTATGGCAAGTCTCCTGTGGGCCACATGTGGTTCAGAAGTCAGATGATGGCCTGGACGTGGATTATGACAAGTATTGTGTGAGCCAGAGTTGGTTCTAATACAGGAAGTCTTCCTTTTGGGAATTTCCACTGGCTAGGTTTTGGCAGCCACACTCACATTTACTCAACACCGTAAGTCAGGGCCGGATTTGGGCCAATCAAAAATGAGCATTTTGGCTGAATTTGGGCCAAACATTTTTTTTCCATCTTGACATTGTTTGGAGCTGTCCTCAGCCTGCCAGTACTCCCTCACATCTGAAGCTTTCACAGATAAAAGACACCACATTTCATTTTACTGCTCTTGTGCTTGTTACTTACAAATTTAAAACATACAAGATACTTCAATTACGAAAAAAAAAGCTGTCCTCTTTGTCTCGCTATCTAAGCTAAGCTTGTATTTTACAAAGAGACTGTCAGCTTTCTTTCAGTTTGCTTCTTACTGCCAAAGATAATCTAAAAAACGAAAAGTAAAGGGATATACAAAGTAATGAAAGTGCTCTTTATTTCACGAACATGTCCGTTGCAGGCTGATTTAGTGAGTTAAACAACACAGGGGACATGAGATGGCTTGATATATTATGAAAAATAAATAAAGTATAGAGTGGGAAAAGTAGTGCATATTACAGCTACTGTAATGTGTTGTTCAGACAACAAGGTATTGATGGATTTCACTCAGTCTTGTAAATGAGATATTCAGCTGTATTTTCAGTTTATTTGTATTGTTCCAGGGTCCAGAGGCGGCTGATACCAATGTCAGCCGAGGTTTATGTTCCAGGTATTATTCTGCAAACACACACACACACACACACACACACACACACACACACACACACACACACACACACACACACACACACACACACATTTGTACTGTATGTGAGTGTCAGGAATGTAAACATATGTATTGTGAAAATAACTCCATCAATAACAAGTGATAATCAACTGATTTTATAGCAGAGCTGCTGTTGCTGGATTGCCTTAGATATTTTATTTGTGCCTTGAAAGATGGTGAAATAAAATGATTGAAAATAATAAAGATCTGCCTTGTGAATTTTATTGCTCTGCAATTAAAATTAAAGATCAAATATATTTTCTTTTATTTTAGACACTTGTGAAGGCCCTGCGATGGACAGGTAACCTACCCAGGCAGTTGAGGATCCAACTCCCCAGTGACTGTGAATTGGATTAGCAGATATAGAAATGAAGAGTTATGAAGCTATATTTGTAATGTAAGAATGTTTTATAACCATCTTTTATAAGTATGTTTTATAACCATTTCAACACATAAAATTGTGGTTGTGCAAAAATTAAGTGATGGAAATATTCTCTTGAAGAATTGTATGTTTTTTTATTTGGGTAGAAACTGTATTATTATTATTATTATTATTATCGTTAATCATGATATGAACAGGTTTGCGTTGGACTGAGTTCCATAAGAGTTTGATCATATTTTGGCCTGTTTGACTTGAATCCTTAAATTATGTCTTTTAGACATGGTCCTTTCAGGTAAAACTGAATTAACTCATTTGGAATTAAGTGTAACCCATGTGGCCATTTCCTTCAGATAAATGATCACATGCTTTTTTCCTCTGATGTTGGTTTATCAGTTCTATATCACAAGATGATTTCATTGTAAATTATATAAATATGTTATATAATATATAATTTCCCTTTTAGGATTAATGCTGTATTATTCCATGTATCATTGCTGTGCATTAAACAGTAATGTCTGTAGAAGTACTTAGACTTGTAGTTAAGCACCATCATGGTACATGATGAAAGTGCACCGCCACGGTTGCACTAATCCTCACACAGTAGAGATTACTCAGCTCTTAGCTACTTTTAGCTCCAGGACTTTGACTGTACTTCGTGTCCCTCACGTGTGTCTATATTCCTCATATGTTCTTGTTTCTTCTAATACCAGCTTACTAACTGCAGTGTTTGGCTGTCAGAGTTATTCAAATTGGCTCATGAGCCTGCTCCCTGATTCTGTGAAAATGCTGCAGCTTGTCCTTGTCAGTATGTTGATGCCTTGCAGAGCCATAAACAGCACTAAGCCTTTGGCAGAGAGCGGGAAAAGTTCAGCTCACATCTATGCTAACCTGTTACTTATAGACCTTATATAAAAAGTTGCTTCCAACCAGCACAAACCCACATGTAAATTGCAACTGTGTTATAAAGTATAAGTCCAATCCCAGATGCTTTAGACTGAGAGGTACATGTTGTACTGGATCCATTTACGAGCTATTCTTTAAGCTACACATGCCAACTGAACATCTGTCTCAGAAGAAGAAGCTGTAGGGAGCAGCATCACGTCAGGAGAGAACAGAGAAGAGGACAGGGGGATGTTTGGGAGGAATTTCACTAACCAAGAGCTCTGATGATGAAGCTCAACAACAGATACAGACAGAAGAACGACCTGTGCTGACTGTCAATGAGACTTACTGGTTTTGGCTTGGTGGTGAGGCCCAGTTGGTCTTGATCAAACACTGGTTTCTCTTCCCATGATCCTCTGGTTTCCCCATTGGATGAAGAAGAAACTTGGAGCTCCTTCACCTGTCCGCTCATCACCTGTACAGGGTCCAGACTCATCTTCACCATAGAAAGTTCCTCTGTTTGTGCTCCCAGAGCTGTCCACACTACTCTAGCTTAGATAGAAACACTGTGCTCCTCTTAGGGCAAAGAAAAAAAAAGAAGTAGAAGAAAAAGGTGCAACAATATAAATAAAATATCCCTTCTAAGTCTGTAGCATTTAAGGTTCAGCTGGCACGTCTATCAATCCCTGCCTCACTAGTTTCCTGCTAGCTTGCACCTGCCCTCAGAGCAGCCAAAGTGTGACGACTTCACTTTTCTTCCTCGTGCTCTCTAGTCTGTATCCCGCATTTCCTGTCCCAAGAGGATTATTGCTCTCAGCATCCAATCCAGAGGACATCAAAGGCGCTCAGTGCTTTACAATCATTATCCCACACATAGTTCCTGCTGTGTTACAGTACGGCTGCATGCATGCATGCAGTCACACATACTGTCTGTCCGTTGTAAATGTGTTGCTGGCTGTACAACAGTCCATCTGCTGCTACCTCTCTGTCCCCTTCCCCAAGTGCCCCCCCGCTCTCCCTGTCCCATTCAGTCACTCTCATAGTTCCCTGCTTTCATTCGTTTCTCTCCAGCTGACCAATCACAGTCCTGCTTCCTTATTCAGCATGGACACGCCTCCACTGTCCCCATGTTGACAGTGCAGTTTACCCATGACGCTCATGGGACGTTCAGGGACTCTCATAATAAAAAATAGCCATCATGATGAGCCATTTAATGCAGAGGCAAATCAAAATATTTTCTTTCTCTTTTTCAAGGAGGGATTTCACTTATTTAGCATGGCAGTCATGTTAAAGCTGCAGAAATCTTTAGAAATTCTCCCCTTATTTTCTTTTTTCTGCCCATTCTCATCTGAAACTTGTGGGTTTATTTGTTTATTTAAATAACTTCGTTCAGGTTATGTAAAATACACCTAAAACCATCAATAGGTTCAAACTTTAAAAGAATGCCAGGCTCCTAACTGTGAACGATATGAGTAAGGGAGGGATTGATCAGGGAATGGGGATAAATTAGTCTAAAGATAGCAGATAATGGATGTAACCTTCATTAAAAACCAATGTTGAACTCAGAGCCATTAGTGTTCTTATATGTGTAAGCTGAATACGACATGATGTTGACTTCACATGTCTCTGTTGCTGTCATATTTTATGAAAAACATTTTTAAACATTTCCTGAGTAGCTTTACCTCCAGTATGATTAATTTTGTTTATTTTATTTAAATTTTCCAAATAATTTACATTCTACAAGGCATTCAACATTTCTTTTTGCAAGCACAACACATCCAAGTGATTCAACATTACAGCCATAGATATTTGCTGGTTAGCATAATTCAGGATTTAGATGGAACCTATTTTAAATTTCAACCTTAAAACTCCACATTCTCACTAGATGGCACACTGACATCTATCATGTACATTTCTAGATTGTGCCTAGCAGAGTCCTGAGAAACCACGCTTCATAACTTTTTTCCTGGGATGCTGCACGACGTTGCAGCTGGGTTTTGCTTTATGCACTGTGTCACACACTAGCAAGCAGATATAAACACTCTGGCCGTTTTGAACAGGGAACGTGGCTGATTGAAAAGAGGAAAAGAAAGAATAAAGAGTGAGACATAAAAGAAGCATCAACATCAGACTGTGGCTTGAGAGAGATCACAGTACATGTAAAATGTATGTTGTATTCGCCATCGTTAGGGGGTACATCAGTAAGAAAATATGTAAAAGTTCTGTAGTGCGTCTTTAAAGTGGACTCTAACTCGGACCACAGTAGAGACAGCTTTATTAAAGAGCTAGTTTACACGTTTCTCATTGTTCTCCCAGTGACACTGACTGGGGTTAGCACAGACTGTGCTGGTCTTCCCACCAGTTTCAGGCCTACTCAACCTGCCAGCATATTGTCTGTATGCCAGCCTGCTTGTCCCAAAAGCCCTCAAAGAAGGATTCAAGAGTCTAGGGAATGAACTGTGGCCTCCATGTTACCTAGCTCCCAGGTTCATAAAGTCTGGAGAGGTCCCAGCTGTCCCTGTTTTCCCTTTTTTCTGGTCAGCTCCTGGAGGAGTCTGGGCTTCATCATCCACCTGGCTCACCTCCAGAGGGGTTGCAGCTCCTCCATTCTGATCATCTTTATCAGCCTCTCCAGCATCTCCAGAGCAGACGTTGCTGTTCTGTTTAATTCAATTTCAGTTCCCTTCAATTCAACTTTATTTGTATAGACATAACACAGACATAATCCAATTTAAGATAATTCACTGTGATCCAGTTTAGACCAATTTATAGTAACTGTGTTCATACAAGCCAAATTGTAAAAAAAACAAACAAAAAAAAAAAACAAAACAAATGATAATAAAATAAAAATGGCTAGCTAAGGAAAAAGAAAGGATTGCATCTACACTTTTCTTCAATGCAGTCTCCCATCCTGAGCATGCACGAGACAGTGGGCAACAGGGAAAACTCCTTTTTAACAGGTAGGAAAACCTCCAGCAGAAGCAGGAACAGGTAGGCCATTTGTTTCAATTGGTTGGGAGTGGAATCACCTGGCAGTCTATCTGAGCCACCCTGGTGGGTTCTTCATCCACATGGATGGTCTTCTCAGCAGAAGACCATCCATAGTATTCCATAGTATTCCTTTTAGCTACTTTGCTTTGCTTAGTGGCATTTATCCACTACTTTGCCACCACCAATGCCAGGGTCATCATCAGGGTCTTGAGGTTCTGAAACTGTTTTGTCTTCAATCAGTTTTCAATGTATATGTCAGAATATGCATTCAGTCCCATTTCCAGCATTCACCCAGTAAGAGCCTCGAACCCGCTATACAAGAGCTATAAGATTTGGTCCCATGAGGGTCATAGTACTGCAGGTTTTTGATGTTTCCCTGCTCCAACACACATGATCTGTAAAATGTAAATAAAAACAGAACGCAGTGATCTTCACATCTCATTAACCCTATATTTTATTCCCAATAGAACATAACATATCACTGGAAGCTGGAAGCTGCCCATGCCATAGGCATTAAAGGTCCCATATTATGCAAAATTCACTTTTTAATGGTTTTGGAACAGTCATACTGGTCCCCCCGCATGTGTAGGAGACCCGTAAGTGTGAAACTCTTTCAGGCGCTCTCTCTCCCCCCTGCTCCACCTCTAGGGAAGTAAGCGCTGAATTGAGCGAGTTTGAAAGCGTGTACGTTATGACGTCATAAGGGACAATAACCACTCCCCACAGAGCGATGGACCCGTCTACCGACTCTCAAAGCCCGCCCTCTAAAAATCACCTAGCGCCCAGTGTTTATCCTCTTCGGCAACCCTCGTTAGCGGACATGGCTAAGCGACAGAAGCACTGTTCTGTTTGTGGCTGCATAAATGAACACGAAAACGTTTTTTTACTTCCATCCACTGAACCCACGAGGACTGAGTGGATTAATTTTATTTTTGGAGGAAATGTACCCGGAAAACTTCCAAAGGTTTTGCATGTCTGTGGCCAGCATTTCAAAGAGGACTGTTTCCACAACATGGGGGCATGGAAAGCAGGCTTCGCCAACCGTTTGAAGCTGAAGCCAGGTTCAATACCAACTGTCCGTGACACAGCTGGAGAGGTAAGAGCTGGCAGTTATTTTATCGTTTCGGCCTTATTAGTCTGATAGCTTGAAAATATATTAACCTGTCAATCACCTCATGACGGGCGATGCGATGGGCGGAGCCAACAGCTGAGCTGCTCCACCAGGGTTCCGCCCACCATAAACGGCACATTTCTGAAGCTGCTAAAAAGAGGGAGGTGAAGAGAAGCCGCTGCACTCAAACTGAGGGTCGATTTGTCCATACCATGGCGGAAATATTTCATTTAGATATTAATGAATGGTCTCAGATTGGGAATAAAGTGTATAATATGGGACCTTTAATTTAACCCCATCCCATCAGAGATGGAGGCTTTTCAACTGTCCACTGATAACAAACTGGTTGGTCTCGCTCCTCTTTAGTCTGCAGGACATGGCATCCATGGTTTCCAAATTCATCTGACTACAGAACAGTTTTTTACTTTGCCTCTAACCATTTTAAATGAGCTTTGGTCCAGAGAAGACGACGTTTCTGGATCATGTTCACATATGGCTTCTTTGTATGATAGAGCTTTAACCTTCATTTCAGGATTTCAGAGTGAACTGTTCACAGGCAGTAATTTCTAGAAGTGTTCCTGAGCCCATGCAGTGATTTCCAGTAGAGTGTTGTGTCTGTTTATTTATTTATTTTTTATAAGAATCATGTCTGTTTTAATTGCAGTGCTGCCTGAAGATCCTAAGATCAGAAGTATGCAGTTTAGGCATTTGTCTTTGCCCTATGCACACAGAGATTTCTCCTGATTCTCAAAATTTTCTGATGACATTGTGGACAGTAGGATATTTAAAGTAGTCACAAGATTCATCAGATTTGCAAATCATTGCATCCTATTTTTACTAACATTTTACACAGTGTCCCAGTTTTTTTGGAACTGGGGTTTTATTTGTTGTGAAGATTGTGTGACATTTAGGACCAGGAGATTAATGGAGAGCTTTTGACTTTGTCCTGCATGTACATGACTCTATTCATGTCAACATCTTTTGCTTTCATCTCCAAAAAGTTACATAATATTTCTGTTCTGTGACCTTACTGTATTCTTTCGCCTCTTCATTGTCTCATTTTGATTTTACTTGAACATAAGATTGCCTTGAGGAAAGTAAACAGCTGACCTTTACCTGGTCTGTGTGAAGCCTTTTACAGTTAAAATGTCACTGACATGGTATTTGGCTGTCGAGGATGAGGGGTGTTGGGCTTGCAGCTCCATCCTGTGGCTGCTCTGCAAGCTGCGCCTCTTCACCACGACCTCTATCACTGCAGTGTGATTCACGGTTTCCCCGCTGCTTGTTGCCTCCTGTGTGTGCATTTGTGGTGTTTGGTTTTCCACTCAGCTGGAGCCTGATGTGGTTAGGCTTGGAATAGATTTACATTGATCCATGATAGACGGGTGGGGAATGGGCAATGGAAAAAGAAAGAGGGAGAGGATTGTAAACTAAGAGAGGCTACAAGTTTGCATGGTCTTTATTGATGGCATATCCATCACTCAGGAAAAAAAGCACATAAACTGAACGCTTCATTGACTTTTTAAAACTGGAAATGTGTTTGACTAATAAGAATGATATGTGTCCGTTCATGTTTACACCTCTCGTGAGGGACCAAAGTCTGAAAAGTGATTGTCTGCCTTGATTCATTAAGTCAAAGCTCAATCCTTATGAGTCACGTCATTGTGTTCAATTATTCCTCCATAGCTGTCCAGCTCAGTAAATGAGTGTCCACAGACACTACGGGCCAAATTAATTTCCGCAGTCATTGAATGTCACAACTCTGTGTGTATATGTGTGTGTGGATCCACACTTGTGCATAAATATGTGTAGCAACTGAGGCGTAAGAGCTTGTTTTGTAAGCTTGTGTGTGAGCTGCCTCGTGGCCTCTGCACGGTTACCATGAGAACAGCGTGATTGGTGACATCACTGCAGCAGTGTGGCATCATCGGTAGATGGTGACTCATACTCTGGGCTGGCTGTTGTGTGCGTGAGGGCAAGTTTAGATGTGTGTGTGTGTTTGTGTGTGTGAACACACATTTAATAGGAAACACATGGACCAAAGCAAGACACCACGTCACTGCTGACATTTATGTTTTATTCTATGTACCAAAAATAATTACATTGTCTTTGTTCTAGTCATCTAACAATATTGAAAACCAAAGAAAAGAAAAGTCCTCAGACGGGACATATAGACATTTACATGAACATTAGAGAGAAATGTTGAAGAGTAGAAGTATATTGCACAACAGAGCACAAATGATTCCCTGTCAAGAAAAGAAGAATATCCATGTTTAAATTCTTTTCACACAGCTCAGTGTGTTTAGAGCCAACAGCTGATGAACTGCATCACATGTAATCAGCAAAGCATCATTTCATATGAGCACCCTCATGTTCCAGCCAAAGGAGTCACATCTCTATTTCTTGATGCAACACAATCTCATCTTTGGCACATGAAATATGCAGAGCGAGTGCTAAACTTCTGTTTGTCGTTTTGACTTTGATCATGTGTAAAATAAAAAAAGAAAAAAACAGAGGATCCAATTAAGATAGGAGGAAACAAAAACTGTTTATGTCTGCAGTCTTAGTTTAGGTGGGAAACGTGAAAGGATTTTTCTAGATCTGAAGGGGCGCTAATTAAGATGGACAGTGTAATCTGCAGAGCACTGCAAAGATCAACACTCTGCAAAGCCACTTTGTGAGCCAATCTGTTCCAATAAACCATTTTTACTTCATACTGGTGAGTGTGAAATTGGATAATCAACAGTGCTTATGACTATAATGCAGAATCAAATCAACAAAGGCAAAAAAGTGAATGTGTACACCAGAAACAAATGACAACCAGTGTAGAGCCCATCTTAATCTTATCATTGTTTAACTTTTTGTTTTCATTTTCTTTTTTAAAAATGAAAGTAAAAGCATTTTCCAGAGTTACTCGAACTTGAAGCAACTTTTGACAATCATGTTCGTTCTACATGTCAGGCAGGTTGTAAATTTATGAAAACTGACTGCAGTTATTATAGCTACTGAAATGAGACCTTTTAAAATGTTTATATAGGAGATTTAAAGGTGCATTAGCAGAAACTTCAGCAAATTATCCAAAGCATTAATATTGGACATGTTAGTAAATGTTTGCCCACAGAATTAGCATTAACACTCATGTGAAGCTGTTAAGGCTAATAGTTAATTTAGATCTAGCTTAAAGTATTTAAGAAGGCTAACGGTGTCTTTATACAGAGGTGACATGGAGAAAAAATACAGTATATTAATTCAAATGACACAAATGACTAAAATGTGGGAACAAGATAAGTAATTTATAGCTACAGCACGCATGTAGCATCGATCATTTCTATTTAATTTTAATATTTGGATGAATTATAACCTTTTAACCAAGTTTACTGGTTTTGCCTAAATGAAGTTTGCTACAAAAAAACAAATGGAGACGTGGCTCCATGGCTTTATTGTTACCCCAAAACCACCAAATACCACAAAAAGAGGCAAAAGTCTGCCTAATGTTTGGTCATTCTGGGGGACATATGTCAAAATCCCCATGAGATAACAAGATGGTTTGTTAAAAAAATATCTTGTGATGTCATGTGATTTATCAAGGTGTTATAATTATTACATACTTAGTAAGAGACACTTAACTCAGAGCTGATTTTTGGACTTTGGCACCCCCTAACAACAGTAAATTCAGCATTGTCCTGCATCCTGTCTCTTCTCTGAGGTCTCTCCAGCCAGTAAAAGTCAGTCCAATGTGGACTCTTGCTCTTACTTTTCCTCGCCTCCTCTGATTAACTAATTACTGGCATGTGACGCGGTGCCGTAAGGCAAAAAAAACTGTAACATGATGCCCCAGGCTGTGTGTGGTTTCTCAGCCTTGCTGCAGGGCAATGACGGCTCAAGGAATGTACATAATAACTGCATGTGCCATCAACAAGAGCCAGAAGCACAGATTACTTTTGTAGTCTTGCTTTGAGGAGCTTTGTTTGAAATGCAAACAACATACTGGTCAAGTTGACACATTGGAAATCTATGGGCATGACTTAGTAACGTGTGTCCAAGTGATAACATCTTATCATCGCACACAAATCATCTTCTGATGTCACCAGATAGGCTCCAAGCCATTATGTTCAGTGGGTAGTCACTAACTGATTTGGCTCTTTTTTGGTTTCAGGAAGAATTTCATAAAATGTATAAGAGATCAGAGTAGCACACACATGCACACACAGAAGAAATAATAAGTAAATAATATGTGAAAGCATAAGAAAACGCAAATAAAGATATAAAGAACAATTAATAAACAAATAAAAAGAAATAGAAGAAAGAAATATTGTTTATTCTCATATAATTCAGTTCAGTTGTTTAGCCATTTCTTTTATTATTATTTAATTGGTTTGGACTTTCACATTTCTCTATTGCTTTTGCTTCTTCCCTATGATTCGTGCTTCCCCAAGTCATTTATTTATTTTAAGAGTTGCCAGATCATGGTCTTGAACATGCCATCTTACATTTAACTTCCAGATAACTAAAGTTTACCACTCGATTTAAAAGGATTTTCACCTTTTTTATCTAGTCTAGCAGAGTTTCTGTAAATTTCAAACAGCTGCCCGTTACTGTAGAAAATGAGTTGATGAATAACAACCGTATGCATTAAACCAAACCAATGACTTTAAAAAGGTTAAAAAGCTCTACAAAGATGGAAAGGACTGCAGAGTTGAGAGTGGGTTTGCCCATTTTGTCCTTTGGTAAATTATTGACATAAATTCTTAGTGCAGCTCTGATGTGCCCGTTTCTTCTAACAGGTCACTCAGTAACATGAAAAAAAAAAAAAAGAAAACAGCATCAAACTCTAATAAAGTCACCAAAATGTCAAACATAAAGGTTTTTGTTTTCTCCATACATACAAGATATTTAATGTTGAAGAGGGTCTCTTCATTTGTTTCAGGTGTGGAAGTCTGCACTTGACAGTGACCTTTATTTTACTGGCATCAGCAATGGAGGGAAAAAAAGAAACATTTGCACTTTAGAAAAACGGAAACGCTCACTCCCATTCCAAAATTTGTGCACTTCTTGTGAGAAACATGAATGCAAAGAATGATCAGAGAGTTGTCTGTGTTATATAACATGGCTCACCTTGATCTCCTGACATGTTCATTTAATAAACAAAGGGAAACTGTACAGCAGTGGAGCTGTGGTGAGGGGTAGCATTACTCTTCCATCCACTGGGTGATGCTGTGACACAGAACAGCTTCTTTACCACTTACATCACAGTCGTCTCCTCACACCTCAGGCTGCCTAATGGTCTGTCTGCTCTGATGTGGTGCAAACTAACTAACCTCCATGTACCTGTATTACTTGTAGCATTGCGACAAAACAATGTGTTTCCATATTGGAGACGGTACATAGCAGACCACAAAAGCAAATGCAGTTGAAGGTAATAATACTCAGTGCTTCAGTGTGCAGGTGCACACTCACATTTTTACAAAGTTAAACTAGACTGAGGCATCTCTTGTTAGACAAATGATACAAATACAAAACAATGAACACTCGCACAAGTGCCACACACACCAAGCTTTCACAACAACCCACAGTTACTCAGACTCACACTCAGTCTCTCTCTCTCACACACACACACAGTAGCTGTGGTGTCATATGAAATTAGGTCTAAGCTAGTGGTACATTTACATCTTATATTTGTTTATATTCATAAATACGATCACACTCGTATTATAATGTACACGTAGGTTTATCATTACATTATCGCACAAAGGAGGCTCTTGCTGAAGCTTAAGGGAGGGAGCATCTTCACTGGCCATGTGAGGACAAGGAGATAATGGCATTAACTGACACGAGGGAAGTTATGCGCAAAAATCTCACAAGTGACAAATGATCCAAAAGTACAACAGTTAGATTGCAATGTTTGCTGCAGCACAATGGCATATTTAAAAAAAAAAAGGAAAAGAATGAAAAATTGGTAGGAGCTGCAGTTACAACAGGTTTCTGAATGCTAACAGAGATGTTAAACAAGAAGGTGCTTTCTTGCCTTTCCTTTCCTAAATTCAGTACACAGGGGAATTCCTCAGTAAGAAAGAAGGAAATAACAGTCTAACGCGCAGTTGGGCTTTTCGAAACATAGCCGTAAGTCAGACTGAAAGTAAAAGTGGCAACTGTTGCTTGCTAGCAGCATTTAGATAATTGAAATATCTCCCATGGGTTACTGTAGTAATAACAGCTTACTAGTTTACTTTGGCTAATAGATAAGAAGACTGACATATATCTGTACAACACTGTAAATATTAAGCTAACACCAGGAGATGGTTGATTTAGCTAACAAAGTTCCATATTGTCCCAAGAGAACACTCCGCTCACAAGCAGGCTAACGCTTGGTTCCTTGGGTCTGTAGGTAGAGAGGGAGGTAGAGCATTCAGTTATCTGGCTGTGGAACCAGCTCCCAGTCAGCGGTAGGGATGCAGACTCTGGCTCTACTTTTAAGATCAAGCTTACAACTTTCAAAAAGGTCTATATTTAGGCTCAGCTTGGGTCAGAGTCTAAACTGTCTTTTGCAATATTTTGTGATCAGTTACTTTGATTTTTTTAAATTTTTTACTTTTTTAATTTGCTTTTGATTAATCATATTGTTTTGATGCCATATACTAATATATTTAAAATGTAATTATTCATTTTAAGCTATTATGTTGATTTGTTTTAGACTATTGTAATGTTTAAATGCATTTTTTTTAACTGTTTTTGTTTTGTTTGAAGCTCTGAGATGCATTTGTGCTTGCTATTTTAATTGCTTACTTAACCACAAATACCTGTAGCCAATTGACTTTTCATTATCACTCTGTATTAAAACTCACTTAATTACATTTTTTCTGCTGTCTGTGAATTAAATTAGCTTAACCAAGCCACAGTAAGCTATGCTAGACTACAGTATGCCAAGCTAAGCTACGTTAGGCTAAGTTTCAGTAAGCTAATCTCTGCTTTAAGTTTAATACTATAAGCTACTCCACAGTTAGCTAAGTTAAGATATTATAAGCTAAACTGCTGTAAGTTAAGCTAAACTTCTCCTGGAAGTAGCTTAATATCTACTCTACAGACATGAAATCTTCTTATTCAACTCAATTAAATTATTTAATTTCTTTGTTCCAAAATGAAAACTGAAATATGTGAAGTTGCATTTTCAGCCAGTTAGCTAACTAACACAAATCAGGGTTGTAGCTGCGCATTTCTGAGCCTTTTTTTTTTTTTCCAGTTGAATGCACAGTTACACCTTCCAGTTATCTGCTTTCAGTCACCCTCACATGTGTCACACCACCTGAACTACCTCTTCAACCTTTTGCTCTGTTTCACATCGATTTTAGATCTGAGCTGAGTTCAGCAAAGTTCTCCTGCCTGTGCCGATTATCAAAGTGCTTCCTGTCTGACATTTAGAGAGAAGGAAAATAAAAAGAGGCAGGAGCGGGATGGAGGGAGAGGAAGAGGAGAGACAGCTATTTCATGTGAAACAACAATGAATCATAGGAGGCAGGTTTGGCCTTTCTCAGAAATACCGTTCTGTCATAAGGCTTATAATTACAGTCCTGATTATTCCCACTACATGCAGGTCTAGTGGCTCCTCCTGTTGCTCAAATATGTAGTTTTACAGAAGCAAGACTGTGATTTATGCTAGGATTAATATTTTCATTGTTCCTAGCTCTTCTTTAATCAAATGTGCCAGAAAGTTGAGAATTATTTTGGGGAAATGAGTAAGTTACTGATTTCAGCACCCAGAGGAAGGCATAGGGACACAAAAACAATAACACTGCAAACTGAAATGTACCACAAATAAAAAAAAACAAAACAAAAAAACAGAAAAACAGGCTAAAAACAACACATTCAAGGTTTAGAAAGAAATAGTATAAAACTGCTGATAGGCTTTAGTACCTGTCAGATTTCATTAATGAAACAAAGACCCATGAAGGGAGTATGTTTACCTCCTAAACAAACCTCAGATTACATTCAAGACCCATTTATGCTTAAAAAAATGCAAAAGCCCAATACGCAGATGGATGGGCAGTTTCATCCGTTTTCTGCGTCGGCCTAATATGGTCAGTTTTCAGGGAGCTTAGCTAACCGTCGCTCGACACAGAAAATGGAGCAATAACACTGGAAATCGCAGGGGCAGCGCTGAGCAGAATAGCTGACATGCAACCAGCAAAAGAAACGAACCAGAAGAGGAACACGAAGTGAACAAAAAGGCAGGAGAAGAATGAAGACGAAGACAACTGTCAAAATTGCAGGAGCTTTTGAAGAACAACTACTGTATGCAAAAATTTAAGCTGTGTTGTATAGTGGTGCATTACCGCTGCTAAACGGTGTCTGAACATACGTAAAGGAGCATAAATGGGCCTTAAGAAGGGGACAAGACTTTACCCTCACGTGATTAGGATTATTAAATCCTTTCTGATCATTTTGACAAGGCATTGATTCTGTTACCAAAGCTGTAGGTGCAGCCAGGAGTCACTAGGGGAGCACATCAGTGTGCCTTACCCTGCTGCATCATCTGTCTTCCTGGTATTCACAGGGCATAGCACATGAACACGGAGCAGTAATCTGCCACTAATACTCCATATCAGAAGTGGTGAATTTGGCCTACGAATGCAGTCAGGGCATTTTGATCTAGCTTCATGAGGCAGTGTATAAATATGCAAACACCATGATGAACACAAACACAGCTGATCGTATTGTTCATCAACAGATTTCTCTGTCTAGCAACATTAACGTATGTTTTTCCTGACACTGACAAGCATATGGACCAAACAACGAGCTTTTAGTTGGGATTATGTCATTCTTATTTTGCATACTTGAAGTAGGGGTGTGAATCAAGTTTTATCACAATATGTTATATGGATTCAGTGGATAACGAGAGAATGTTTGCTAGTATCATAAATTTCACCACAATATCGTTTTGATTCATTCAGGAGACAGAATTATAAAAATATCACATGCTAGTTTATATGGAAGCCAAGAACTGCCTTTTCCTGTTATCCCCGTTTGCATTTTCCCTAACAAGTTAATCACTGCATTTTGTTATCTCCAGAAAATGGAATAATTGTTTAAAAAATATAAAATTCTATGATAAAAATGAAAAAGGTTTTTCTTTGTTGGAGTTCAGTAAAGCTATTGCCACAAAGTAAACAGAATAACAGAATACATGCCTCAAAGTACTATTATACTGTAGTTTCTGACTAAATGTGACTATTTCCAGCTAAATGAGGTGCAAACCGCAAATTTAATTTTAAGCATTTTTTCGCAACTTGAGTTCTTTATCAGACATTATCTTGACAGGACAGGGGGTGACGTGCCGCAAAAGGCCCTAGGCCTGGTGTTCTGTCAAAATGTGCTTCCTTATTGAAACAAGCTAAATTTATAGCTATATCTGTTGATCTGTGCTACCCACACCTATGTTATCATCAAACAATTTAAAGATTGTTAATCCACATAAGCACGGTCTCATAAAGTGGCATCATGGGTATTCAAAACTCAAAAAGCGAATAAATTTGCAAAGGTACATTGCCTCGATAATGTCAATGATGAAAATGAGCACCATGATCTTGAGATGGCCTTTAAAAGTTACAGACATAGCCGCTCTTGGCTTCCACAGGTTTAATACAATCCCTTCTATTCATGTCTATAGAGCCCGTAAGGGGCTATGAAGAGAAACACAAAAATATTTGTTTCTCGGGCGCATGAGAAAGTATGTTGTGCTCGTGAGAAGAACCAATCCTTCTTGGGTTGAGTTGTTGTAGAATTATGTCTCTTATTCTGATGTCTAATCCATTTTTTAGCAACCTTTGTACACATCTACTGGTATCAATGAAGTTGGTGTTTGCAATTGTTCATGAATGAAGGTAGTAGCCAGGTCACAGCTGGTGTGTACCCTGCACCAAACAAACCACATGGCTTTAAAAATTTTGTTAGTTTTATAGCAACGACAAGCATGACAGTGTGCTGCTTTTCTTATGTGCTGCTGGAAATTTTAAATTTCCCTGAGGGAGTCATCCCAAAGTAAAGTAAAGTTAAGTCTTAGTCTAAGCAAAGATTCAGTGCTGTTATAAGCGAGTCGTAGGTCTAGTCTTAAATGCAGCTCAGTTAGGTCACATACTGCCAGTTCCATATAGCTGACTGAACTTCATGGACTGATCGAATGTGCACAGGACATTCAGTGTACACCAGATACCTTCTCATGAGCATGAGAAACCAATTTCTTCAATGTCCCCTTAGGGGTTCTGTACATAATCAAATAAAATATAATTTTATTTCTGAAAACATTAAGGCAGAATATTGTGTAAAAATCACTTCTATTAAGTATTAAACCAAATACTTTTAGAACTTAGGGTTAATTTGACTCTGACTTATAGTTACACACTTTTGGTTATCGGCATTCACCAAGTCAACTCTGATGAATGTTGGTTATCAGAACAAAACAAACATTAACATGTTCACATGTTCTTTCTAAATCCTTGAAAGCATGCCATTAGATCATTGATGACTGAATCCATGTGTTTTTACACCCCTAACTTGAAGTACGCAATGAGTTCACTTTGAAATCCAAGTAAAACTCATAAAAAATCTAATGTTAAATGAACACAGAGTGTTGTGCTCAGAATGTAGCTGATCTTCACACTTTTGTCCCCCTGCAGCCTTGTAATCTCACGCTAAGCTCAGAGCTTGCCAGTGTGAAAGCAGGAGTAACACCATATTTCTTCAGTCGGTGCCAAACAGAGCAGGAGGGATTTCCACTTCTCACACACCATCTGACTGGATTTATCCGGACACCTATCTAGATTGGAGCAACAGTGGAGCGCTGCACAGCGGGGCAGACTCAAACAGAATGGCATCAATCAGGGGTCCAAACATGGCTTATTTCTAGTCATAACTGCTTCAGAAAAATAAGAAAAAAAATGTTTCTCCGCCTCTCTCCTCCCTCTAGGTGCATCCCTCCCTTTCATCTCCCTCTGCTATTCTATCAGCCTCCTCCCGTCCCTAGTTTCAGCTCAGCTCAGCTCTTACCCGCTCCCTCCCCGTTTCTTCCACCCCTCCCTGTCTACTTCTGCATGTCACACTGCAGCAGTAGGACGATGGAAGGGTCAGACTTGGCAGCTTCTTTAAACTCCTCCAAGGTGATCTCATCATTGTGGTCCTTGTCCATCTTGGAGAAGATCTTGTCCACGCGCTGCTGAGGGGTCAGCCCGTCCTCATTCATACGCATCATGATAACAGTACCCACCATCTTGTAGATGGCCTGCAGGAGGGTAAAGGAAACAACTCTTAGTTCTGGTCTAACATTTTACAATCCTGTTTTTTTCTTTTATCTTCACAAACACACACCTCGATGATCTCCAGCATCTCCATGCGTGTGATTTTCCCATCTCCATCCAGATCATACATGTTGAAAGCCCAGTTGAGTTTCTGCTCAAAGCTGCCCCTGGAGGTGATGGACAGGGCGCAGATGAACTCCCTGAAGTCGATGGTCCCGTCGCCGTTTTTGTCGAATGTTCGAAATGCGTGCTGAGCAAACTTGGAGGCATCGCCATAGGGGAAAAACTGGAGGGTAAAAAAAAGGAAAAACAAAATAAAAATTAAATGATATATCTGCTTTTATAGGACAATACATTTGAAGAACTGAGTTGTTGAAGTTGGATTATCTCTAACTACACTGGCAGCAGTTTGTGTTTAACCTTTTTGTTTTGTTTTGTTTTGTTTGATCAACAAATCCATGGTGTCCCTTTTCTTTAAAAACAAAAGACTGCCAGCACATCCTGTCCTTAGATCACTGATCTGCCCCCCAGAGGGGTTCAAGGGGGCAAATTTAGGCTTAATAAAATGTCAAGTTTTTGAACTACTAGTGAAATATTGACATATTGTGAATGAACCAACGGGAAAAAACGTGTGACATTGTCCTATATATATGGATTTAACGAAAAATGTGTCCAAACTTTTGACTAGTAGTGTATCTTGCCCAGAGCTTGACCAGGTAATGGTCATGTAGGGGTAGTGATCAATGGTGGGTAATAAAGAGAGACCACAGTATGTTTATTGTTTTTTAAAAAAAAGCAGCTATTCTAATTTATTAATCTCAGCTGGCAAATTCTTTTTCTGCATTTAACCCATCCTAGTTGCCAGGAGCAGCGCCAGGCCAGCTTCCAGCGAGCAGGTGAGGGTTAAGGGCCTTGCTCAGGGGGCCACAGTGGTTTATCTTAGTTGCCAGTCCAGGGACTTGAACCTAGGTTCTCCAGACCCAAGTCCACCTCTGTAACCACAAGGCTACCACTGCCCCCATTTGGCAGTGTTTCACAGAATCTGGAATATTTTCCTGCGTACTGGTGCAGCTATAGAAGACTTGCGCCTCTTTACATATAAACTGAGGAGTTTATTCAGTTGCCTCCAAAGTGAATTCTGATCCAGCTCAACTGCTATGCTGCAGCTGGGACAGTAGTCCATCTTTATCTCTGCCAGTGTAGTATAGTGGCACATAATCCAATCTAGTCCTGGTTCTAGTGTTTTGATTCTCCAGCTCAGATTTTACAAGCACAGTGGAAGAATTTTTTATTATATATATATATATATATATATATATATATATATATATATATATATAAAGATTTCATTATTTCAATAAAAGATTTATGAAACGATGTAGCTAAATGATATCACAGATTGTTACAGGGCTAGCTGGTCAGCAGTAACTGACTTTAAAATAAATTACTCTGGTGACACATCCCAAATAATTAAATGTATGGATCTGTGATAAACACCTATAATAGAATCAACTGACTATTTATACCAAAAACACAGTTCAGTCAGGGTCAGTAATATGAGATTCGTGCTATAAATATAAAAATATTCAGTTACATATTTTAAGAAATTATTCATACATCAAAAACAAGAAGAGAATAATAATTACTACAATTTAAATTGTTAGTTTGTAGGGAATAGTTATAAAAACATGTCACCAATTTATAAAAACCCAAACACTTTATTACCTCTGACATTGTGGAAGCCATGTTTTCAGCAGCATTGGTTTGTCTGTTAGCAACATAACTCAAAAAGTAATGGATGGATTTCCGTTAAATTTTTTTTAGGAAATCTCACAAATGGAATAAGGAACAAGTGACTAGATTTTAGGGTGATCCGGATCACCACCTGGATCCAGGAGTTTTTTTTAAAGAATTCTTGGAATAATGGATAATTTCCCATTACAGCTTCTTACTCAAAAATAATGTCCACAATCATGAGGCAAAAGACAATTACAATGGCTGGTCTGCACTCCCTAAGAGCTTCTAGTTAACTTTGTAATTCTTCCATTATTATTCCTATAACCTTGGAGGATATGGGAAATCCACATGAGGAAAATTAATTACTTTCCATAAGCTTCATATAGCATTGAAGACAAAGACACCTTGACATATGTGCAAATAAAATCACAATTTAGCAATAATTTGAATAAGCTGGAGCCATTCAAAGACCACCAGACAATGATACAAAGATAAAACCAACTGCCAGACAGAAAAGCCAAAATCACATTAAAACGATACAGATAATTAAACAACATATAAGAAAATAACTGGAATGAAGTTCAAAGGAACTGATTTAGCTAAACCAAAACTGGAGAATGGGATAATGTCTGGAAAACCCTTCACTAATCCAAATAGGTGAAAAACAGAATGATCAATTATAATTTAATATTTTATTGTCTGAAGTTCACAAAGAAATTGGAATAATTCAATGTATGACAGCTAAAAGGCTGATAAACTTGAGAATCACCTGAACTGATTTCCATGGAAACACAGCTTGATTCATATTATTAATGAAATTCTGAAAGTTAGGAGACAGAATTCTGCAGTAGTGTAAATTCCTCCATATATTTCCATTCCTATGGCTCCACATTTGCATATTTAGTGTTAAACATGTAGATTGTTATCTAAGCATCTGGTCAGCTCAGCCTCCAAACTGCCACCTCACTCCCCACACCCTACACCAGGGGTAGCCAACGTCGGTCCTCGATGGCACCAATCCGGCAGGTTTTCCAGATTTCCGTGCTCCAACACACCTGACTTAAACTAACAAGTCATTGTGGAGATATAGGCTGTTGGATCCATTTAATTTGAGTCAGGTGTGCTGGAGCAGGGAAATCTGGAAAACCTGCCGGATTGGTGCCCTCGAGGACCGACGTTGGCTACCCCTGCCCTACACATTCCTCTTAAAACAACCAGTTTTTCTTTGTTTCTTTACCTGCTTATTTATTTGATTTAGTATTGTGTTAATGTAATTTGTTTTTCTTCACTCTGTATAGACAAGTGTTGGTGTGTAAGTTTCCACTTACAAAAAAACATGTTAAAAAACAAAACAAAAAAAAAAAACCACTTTGTATTAGTGCATAACCAGAAAGCTACGTTTTTCTTTTTACTACCCTTTGTCCCGTCTTTTCTCCCCTCCATGTTGCTCTCACCTTGACATAGAGCTGCTGAAACTCTTCCAGGTTAAGAATACCAGAGGGACAGTCTTTGAGGAAGCCCTTGTACCACTGCTTCAGCTCTGCCTCGTTGAATTCAGTGTTCTTCGTCAGGTCATCCAGGACCTCGGGAGCTAGCTTGCTGTTGTGTTTCCCCATGATGCTTCACTTCTCTGAAGGTGAAGACAGACAAAGAAAGGGGAGACGGGGTTAACACACAAGAGGTGCTAGTTAAATAAAACAAGGATGTCTCTTGAGGATGTAAGCAAAACAGTAATTAATTGCACATGGATGCAGGTAAAGAAAATCTGAAGCGTTTTATTAAGGCTGTGTGTGTCATAATATTCAGAAACGTTCTTCTTAATATGCCGTTCAGCTCTGGAAAATTATTTAATATGTGAAAAATAAAGAGTGTAATGACAAGCTGATCAGCCGTTAGATTATAAGCACTGCCAGGGGAAGTGAAAAACACAAATTATTTTGTTGCAGTGGCATGCGGTGGGCAGCAAGTAAAGATCTGGTCCTTGAAGTTAATGTGTTGGATGTAGAAAAACTAAAGAAGGTTTTGACTAATGCATAGATATGAAGAATAGATTTCTTCAGGATGATGACAATGGAAAGAAACTATTACACTTATTAGATAGGAAGAAGAAGAAAAAAGGAAAAATATTCTGTTATAGTATCGGCATTACAATAATGTTTTTTTTTGTTTGTTTGTTTTTTTTTTTTTTTGCATTACCCTGCAGAAACAAATGTAAAGACCAGTTCAGCAAATGAAAGTTAGAAAGTCTTTAATCTCTGTTTTCATGTGTTTCTAACAACGTGTTGAAATGGTCACTGGCCTTTTCCTCTGTGACTTATATTGTTCCACCTCCATAATCACTCCGTTAGTAAGACCCCTGATGTCATCACTGCAGTTTTGTCCATAAAACAGCCCATTGCCCAGCATCATCACACACATACTCCACATGCTGATAACCACTGCAGTGCCTTCATGACGCCATCTCTGACTCATAGTCTGGTCTGACAGCTTTCGCACTTTGACACCAGAACACAGCCGAGCAGCCACAAAACCTAATGGTGTGAGGGCAGTTTGGTGCCTGAAATATCGTCCTGTCGCACTTTATGGTGAATGAATCATGTAGACAGAGGCGACTAAAACCTAAATCACTGCAAACTGTGCAATTATTTTGGATGCTGCATTCCTGTCACAAGTGGAAGAGGCAGTGGGGGAAGCATTTGTTTAAAAGAAGAACAACAAAGGATGTTAATGGGAGATGGGTCGTTGGAGCAAGTGTTTTATTTTAATGTAACCTGTGATCTGAAGTTAAAAAGCAAAACATAAAATGTAAAAAAGATACTAATAAAAACATCTAAGATTAAATAGTTGATGCTGAACTTGTCTTGGCAGTTTATCTGCCTAAATCTATACAAATAAAATGAAAATATTTTGGACTTTGTTCAGTTTTCCATGGGTTGCACTTTTATAATGGTTAGAAAATACCCCAGCATGCGTTCACCAAAACAAAGCAATTTTATCAAGTGCTCTATATCTACAAAAGAAGTCATCTTTGAATTATGCAGAGACAGAGAAGTCTATTCAGAACTGACTTGAGTTTAAGGACTCCTTTCGTCTTTTTGGAGGCTTACTGAATGCATTACATAACTGAGCAGTTGTATTTCAAATCTTACAGCCCTTCTTAAAGGTAACTGCTGCAGGACAGATGCTGAGGAGGTGGTTCATGTTGTAGAAGACACGTGCCTCATATTTAAAACAAAAATTTTATGTGTCTACGCTTCGGCCGATTTCCACTCGTGGTTCTTTAAATCACTGGCTGCACTGGTTAAACATGAGCACACCAACTTCTGGCAAACAATAACGTTGGTTTGTGCCCCAAATACAATTTTAAAATTTAAGGCATAGAGGCGTGTTTGAGTTTCTATTTATTGATACTAATTATAGCAATCACCTTAGAACCTTAGGACCCAAACACACACACACACACACAGTCACATAAACACACTATTAAACCAGCAGACTGGGAGGTCAAATTCATTCTGTGACACTCTAATGGCCTTTTATTTACAGACACTCATAGTAATACAAAAGTGATAAAGAAGATCAAAGGGCACAGAGTGAGAAGATGATGAGACTGTTTGTTTGGGAAAAATACAAGTAGGAGAATTATTTAATCTGACTTCACACCTGTGAAGGAAGAAGACAGACCGACCACAGACAGGCCAACTGAGAAGATGATGCTGATGAAAAGCGGGAGAAATATCGAAGATGGCTGGCTGATAAGCAGAGCTTGTAGAGAATTACAGTGAATGAAGCGATTGAAGAGGTGTACCTTACTGAGTCTGAAGGAGCCTTAACACATCTTCATATAAGCTCTCAGACCGATTGTAATGAGTGTGTGTTGGCAGGCCAGCTTGACAGGAATCTATCTGATCTGAGTCTGTATTACAAATGCAAACATTTTATAAAATTCAGTGAATGATTAATGACATGAGTGCTGCATGTCAAGGTTTTCAGACTGAGATCAGATGACATGAGTTATAGGAGACAGTTTTATCTCCAATTTCTGCAAGGGCCCAAAAATAGCACTTGTTGGCCTGTCAAAGTCGCCAACCAAAGACTGTAATAGTGTCTGAATGCTTAGAGCTGAAACCATCACACAAATGTGTTGGATTGTTGTAATTAAAACTGTACAATAATCTTGTTCCCATAAATAAGTAAAATCTTAACCCGATTGTTCTTGACTAATACGATAGTCCAAACATTGTTCCTTTAGTTGCATTTATTGAACTCCACAAAGAAGAATTGAAAACATTGTTATTATCATGGAGCTCATGCACTCTGGCCTCAGCTGAACACACCCCAGAGGGGAAAATGTGTTGCTGTCTCTGAGTGAAAATGATTAGCTGGCACATGCTGTAACTGAGTTGGAAAGAGAGCAAGAATAGGAAGCCAGGTCTTCCGTACGCTGCCACCAGCGACTGTGCTCCGATGTGTTTGTTATCTGTGTGTGACAGTAATAACCTTTGTGAGAGTGGAAAAAGTACAATGGACACGATAAGGGAACAATCAATAAGATACTAGTCCAATACCAGCTCTGCTGTCCACTGCTGTGTGACGTGCAGTGTGAACGTCTGCAGTGTGTATTTGAGATGGAGAGTGAAAAAAGGATAACACAGGTAGTCTACTGTTTAGTATGTAAATGATAAAAAGTTGAAAGATCATCAGGTCAGTTCACCAAGTTATCAAAAATGCAACATTTGGCTTTGATAGGAACGACCTGGCTAAATGCCAAACCACCATCCAGCAGAGACAGAACCTGTCAGCCAATCAAAACTGTCCTTCGGCCAACTGGACCTGACTGATCTTTTTATTTATACAAAGGCTTGACAGACAACAAAAATGCTGATCAGTGTCCTGCACTTCAGTCTGTGGTTAGATTTGTATTGTTGAATGGAGAAGGTGTTATTGTACTGTTGGATGTGTGATTCAGTTGTAGCCTATATAGCTGGAAAGTAATGCTTTTGTACTCCCATTTTTATTTTGCTCTTTCGTTTCCAGTTCTTAAGTTCAAATGAAGGGCTGTGGTCATCTGTCTACGTTTGAAGTGCTGCACCTAGATTTAGGTTAGGTTTGAAGTGCTGCACCTAGGTTTAGGTTAGGTTTGGAGTGCTGCACCTAGGTTTAGGTTAGGTTTGAAGTGCTGCACCTAGGTTTAGGTTAGGTTTGAAGTGCTGCACCTAGGTTTAGGTTAGGTTTGGAGTGCTGCACCTAGGTTTAGGTTAGGTTTGAAGTGCTGCACCTAGGTTTAGGTTAGGTTTGGAGTGCTGCACCTAGGTTTAGGTTAGGTTTGGAGTGCTGCACCTAGGTTTAGGTTAGGTTTGGAGTGCTGCACCTAGGTTTAGGTTAGGTTTGGAGTGCTGCACCTAGGTTTAGGTTAGGTTTGGAGTGCTGCACCTAGGTTTAGGTTAGGTTTGAAGTGCTGCACCTAGGTTTAGGTTAGGTTTGGAGTGCTGCACCTAGGTTTAGGTTAGGTTTGGAGTGCTGCACCTAGGTTTAGGTTAGGTTTGGAGTGCTGCACCTAGGTTTAGGTTAGGTTTGAAGTGCTGCACCTAGGTTTAGATTAGGTTTGGAGTGCTGTGAAATGTGAATTCTCACAGCAAAGGCTCCGTTCACACTGCAGCTCAATTCCGATTTTCTTGTCCATATGTGACTCATATCGGATTTTTAAAGCTCCCATATTATACATTTTTTTTCAACAATTTCATATGGGTATCAGAGGTCTAACAACATTGTTTTTAAAGTGTATTACCCCAAATTCAGCTTTGGTCCTTAATTTCAGCACTTCCAAAAATAATCTAATGAGAATGGGCTGGTTCTGTGTCTGAACCTAAATGTTCATGAGAGGCGTCTGTCCACGCCCCCCTCTGGGAGAGGATCCGGCTTTCGCTGGCACATGCTCTGTGATTTTAAAGGGCAGGCTCAACTAGCGGGGGGATGGATCAATACTGCGGGCAGAAGTTATTTCCTTTTGTGAGGTCACAAAAGGAAAGATCTCAAACTCACCCGTTTGAGCACACATTCACTAAATGTGGAGTAAGCGAGAGAGGTGACAGAATTTTCTCATTTTTGGGCCTCATACACAGGCTATGAGGACACATATGACTGTTAGAAAACCTTTAGAAAGTGATTTTTGCATAATATGGGACCTTTAAGTGGCATTCTGAACGGTGCGAATTAGATTTTTTAAAAATCCAGGCCACTTTCATTAGTAGTCCTAGATTGGCTACGTATCTGATCTGTGTGAAAGCGACCTCTGTCTAAATGGTCATGTTGCATTTCATCTGACTTTGACATCACAAAAGTCAGACAAACAGCACAATTCTGCTGTTTCACAATATTTACTGTATTTTTGTCTTGTCCCTTTTTTAATTGTAAATGAAAACGACGACAAAACAACACCATCACTCATATGAACTAATTAAGAAAAGTAATGAAATTAAGGGAGGAATGAGGTTTATTTACAATTAAAATGCATTAACTTGTGGGTCGGGTCACGTTTTATATCCTACATCGTCAAGTCGTGTCCAGATTTCACTGGAAGATATCCACGGTTCGGGTTTGGTAATCATCCTAACGGGTCAGGCGGGTGCGGGTTTGTAAAAGTGGACCCGTGGAGGACTCTGACAGACGAACGTGAAAATATATGTGTGTATATGTCTGGAACAAACTCCCAGAAAGCCTCAGATCAGCTGAAACACTCAGTTTATTTAAAACAAGGTTGAAGACCCACCTGTTCTCTGCTGCATTTGAATAGTTCTTACTAGGAGTCCAGATCTGCAGCTGGTTCTTGGACGATGAATTCTTAACTTCACCACTGCAACCCCCTAATCGACCATCAGAATAGTCATTAGTTGCAGCCCTAATATAATGTCATAGCTTTTCCACCATATAAACAACTTCATATCTTACATAGAAAAATGCAACACAATGCATCCGTGATCTCTTTCCATCGGAATCCTTATCATACAGGATCCACTGCAGAAATAATTCCCCTGATGAAGGTTGTCTCTTAAGGAGGGTTTGTAGTTTAAGTTGACTTCTGCATCTCATAGAGAGCAGCAACATTTCTCACTGCAGTTATACGCACAGCTAAATCCCAGGCGTGAGTGAAGGGTCACTTCACTGAAAATCTGTCAGACAAACACCGTTCTGGTGTGGAGGGAGGGCTAAGTCTGCTACTAACTAACTATGGAAAAAAAATCCCGAATTTTCATAAAAATGAATCTCCAGAAATGGAAAATTCAATTTATCGATTTTATCGATTAATCGCCCAGCCCTAATCGAATTTTAATCGCAATTACGATCTGGGTTTTCAACAATCATAAAAATGAAATGGTCCGATTATTTTTTGTCCTTCGATTTGTGCTGTTTTCAAATCGAGCACAGCTGTCATTGCAGCGCTTTGCTGCAGATGCAGACTCCTCCCACAGCCCCGACCGCTTTAGTTTTATTCAGAACGAGTTGCAGACACCTGCACACACGGGAGGCGGCGTCGCTCCTTCTCCATCATTTTCTATGATGATTTTCTGTTTCTATTTTCATTTATTTCTATAAACTTGCACGAGGAAGCGAAAATCGCTGCCCTCCTCCAGCCAAGCGACAGGCGACAGTCGTGCATGTAAAATGTTGCGTTCTTGCATGCAGACATGCACAAGGGGGCTTGCGACGCAACACAAAAAAATAGAAAAGTGTTAAATTTTTGTGAGTGGCAACTAAATAATCCACCAGCTCCCAGAGTCACAGAGAGACAAACGTTATAAACAAACAGAACTTTTTTCTCAATTAACACAGTGAACAATCCGGGATTTAAGAAACTCATCAACACTTTGGACAAACGGTATCACTGAGATCTCAACACCATGTTAGTGGAGTGTCTTTCTCTGCCCTGTATGATGAGTGTGATGAGGGTGTTGTGAAAGACGTGGCGACAGTCCAATGTTTCGCCACCGCTACGGACCTTTGGTAAAGCCGCACCAGTGCCGTATAGAAATGTCGCGCTACATTTTATTGACGCGGATTTCAACGTGAAAACGAAATGTCTCCAGACTATTTTTTCCCAGATCACACCAGGCGGAACATAGCTGCAGGTCTGAGACAAACAATAGCTATGAGGACCTGGTGGAAAGAAACTAGTCTGCATTACCACAGTAAACACTTCAAATGTCCCCCCCAAAAAACCTCTTATCTATAATTGTGTTGAATAATCGAGATCTCAATTTCAATCAAAATAATCGTGATTATCATTTTTTACATAATCGAGCAGCCCTAATATATACCCCTAACACATATGCATTTGTATTAGGGGTGGGAGTCAATTAAAACATTTTGTGTAATTAATGAGAGACTTTGTAATTTATTAATCTTTTTTAATCACATACCAATATTTGGCCCAAAGAGCAACATTTTTTTTTTAAATGTATTTTAATGGACTGAATAAAATAATAGGCACAGACTTTAATTTTGTAAACTCAAGCTCTAATATTGTTTGATAAAAAGCATTTAATTGCATTTCAATTGAAAATAGTAGAAAAAGAAATAGAAAATATCTCTGGACAAAATTTAACAGACCTAAAGCCAAAGTACTCATTTTAAGTACTTTAACAAACAGCTCCATCTCTTCCATTACTTTTAACTTTTTAAATGTTTTCATCCACACTCTTTATTAACAGGCATTAATATCTGACAGAAAGCCAGGGCGGGATCAGCCAGTGTCAGCTTTGTGTCTGGCCATGGAACAGAGGTGAACATCTGGAGCTGGGACTGATGCGGTCAGTCACAAGGACCAAGGCTGTAGAGTGCTTTTGGACGGGGGAGGGGTCTGCATCAGCACTGTTGCTCATTGAGAAGAGTAAATGTTGCCAGCTTTCACATCAGTCCTAAAGTCTCCAATATCACCATGGACTGATAGTTGTTTGTGTCAAGATCAAATCACTTTATTTTTTTCTAAGTGAGTTATAAGTCATAAGTTAATTAATAACTTCCAGAGTGATGACAGGATGTGTTGGTGTTGCGGCGTTGCACCTTGTCAGTATGAGTTTCATGTTATCTTAATCTACCCACATCTCTCTGGAGACTGGGGCAAGAAGGATGCATCGCTATAGAAACGCAGCTCACCTCAGTGCAGTTCAAATGCTAATTTAAGGCCAGGCAGCATGTCGAGCCAGGGGAGAAACGTGGGGGACAAAACGGCAGTGTGCAGGTGCCCTTATGAGTCACCTTTATCTCGCTAATCTCAAAAACATCACTTATTCACCAGTATTTTATTCATTGACAATTGTTACACACACACTGTAGTCTGGGTGACTCAACTTAAAGTGCTGTACTAACTGCCTGAACCTTACACACCTGCACAGCCTTATCAAATGTGGGTAATGATGTTCATCCAACACTGTTACACTCATGAATTTATTCACTTCCTAGTATGTACAACATTAAATAAGCCGCTGGTGGAGAGCTGTTTAGTTGCAAGGCTCAGGTGTTCCAGCATCAGAGAAAAACACTTTGAAGAATAACTACATCCAGGGACAGAACCATAACCACACACACATGTGTGTTTATTGTGCAACAGAAGAAACAGGATAAAACAGACTGATAACGTCCCTCAATCCAGTTCAAGTTCTTTTCACTGTTATAATATGCTGAAATAGACAGGGATGGTTCCCATATTTTAAAGACACAAACGGGTTACTTATTTTACATGTAGAAATGTATCTGCAGATGTATTAGATTTACCTAATTACAGTGAATCTGGATCTATTAAACCATATCTAATTGGACTTGTACTATACTTGTTTATTTTCTTGAGAAAACTTTGGTTGTTAATTAGAGCTGTGGAATAAACAAAATTGAACTGAACAGAAACTTTTCTGTTGATAGTTTTAAACTATGACTATGATTGCAAACAAGACTATTTTCACACCTCAGAGTTCCAACGTCAGTTTCAGACAACAGCAAACACGGTGGAGGAGATAATGATAATGTACATTCTCAGAAGGAGACGTAAAAGGAGGCAGCACAGTATTAGGTGGTGGTCTGTGCGGCCATAAAATAACTAGCTTCTTCTTCGTCTTTGTTCCTTTAGCAGGCTGCATGTCAGCTGTAATGCTCAACACTGCCCGACAGTTTCTGGTAGTAATACTCTGTTTGTTCTGTCAGGGTACAAATCTGAAAGGGACCAAATTCTGTAAAACAGGGCGCAGACGACTGTCTTCAGCGTAGAACATAATGGGCCTTTAGGGCTTTGTAATTAAAAGTTATTAAAAGGTTTAGTTTTCAGGAGCTTTGTTTGAGTTAAAGAAAACAGCTGTAGCACATTATCAAGCCTTTATGATTTGCCATGAAACAGTAAGTTGTTATAACTGACATACAATATCTATTTAACACAAACTTCCCATGTTGGAGGACATTCACCCCCTAAATAGATCTACATGTCAGTATTTTGTCATTGCCATAACCCTGCCCACCGACAACAGGAAGTGACATGTGTTACACTGTGTAGCTTTCTTTTAGTTTCTTTATTCTACTCTTTTCAGAAAACAATTCATATCAGAAACTGAGTTTTGACTGGAGACCATTTTAATGGGGGTACGGTCAATTTCTATTTACATGAGACTTATGTTGTTATGAATCAAATATATCTGCATCAAACTTCAAATGTTTAATTTTAGTCCTGCCCTCAACAAATCTCTAATAAATCTTCTTCTTCTGCCTCTTTAAATATAGCAAAATGTTTTAACAATGTCCTACAGATGTTTTACATATTGCTCTCAAATTTGCTCTGTATACACTTTAGTTAAGATTTGCTTTTAATAGTTTTCCAACCTGTTGCCAATTTCTTGGTCCATCCATCAACATGTCTCTCCACAAAGTACTGTTGTAACATAAATAAATAAATAAATAAAAAGAATAAACCAAAGAAATAAAATAACTGCAGCTCTGCATTAAAATATTAACTTAACTTTTGTCATAATAAATTAAATGTCTTCCTTTTGAATTTTTGCTCAGTCAAAACATGGACTGTGAATCATGCTTATCAAAGTTATGGTATTTAATTGACTATTAGTAATAATCAATTATTGCGATTAACTACTTAGCTGTCTACTATTTAGCTTTATTTAATAAGAGGTTAAATACACAAATTACATTGTTACATTAACTGAAGAATGGCAGTGACTGTGCAATGTCATCACAGAGATGTCTGAGCAACAAGAGGGAAGAAAGCATTGCTCACCCTGGTTTGTCTGGTAAAATGAAGCTACTGAAGAAAATTTATGAGACATTTAATTGTACCAACCACCATAAATTACTCATTGATCTAGGCGGATCAAAGACCTTTGCCAAAAACAGAAGGTGATGGAACCAGGCCGAGAAAACGGTGAGTCCTGAAAGCGAAGTCTCGGCACTGCCTACTTTGAACCTCAAAATGCAGATTTCTTATGCTGTTATTTAACTTTATCTAATAAAAGTCTACAGAAAGCATAATTATATGCGTCAGGATTACTTAGATTAAATATTCCTTTGTTTATGTGCATCAAACAATGAATGACTAAACTATTGGTTATCAAGAAAACTGTCAGAATCTTGTAATTTAAGTAGCCTTGTCATGAATATTTTACTTATTGAGCCCAGTAAAACTAGCTTTATCACTATGTGACATTTTAGTAATTATGATTGCACAGAATAATGATTTTAGATTGGACGCTAAGATTAGTACACTGGTGAAAGTGGTGAAATATAGTTTCTTCCAGCTTAGACAGTTGACAAAGGTCATAAATATTCAAAGAATGACTTTATAACAGTAATAAAACTCTATTACCCTGGCTTTACCCTCCCTGCACTCGATGCCTGTCCATTTTAGAGTTATTTTTTATTTTTTCACTATTTGTTTTTAACTCTTTAAATGCCTTCGCCCCGCCCAACGTCTCTGAACTGCTTCACTAGCATTCCCTTTCCCAGTCGCTCAGGTCAGCTGACCAGCTTCTCCTGGATTTTATTTATTTATTTATTTAATAGGAACAGATTATTGTGTTAAAATAATCTGATGCATGTATCACAGTGTTTATAGCCATGGCTAATTCGCAACACCTGTCCCTAGAAGGGCTTTTAACAGTAAGATTAAATGAACAGTGGAAATTACCAGTAAATACAATAAAATGTCCTGAGACCAGTTAGCACTAGTAAAAGTCCATGAGGTATATACATACACACATACTCAAGCTCACACATATGTGCACCTCACTTACACACACATACACATTTCAAATGACATGGTTACACTGCTGTTGCTCCATGAGCCAGGATTTTGTTTGTTTTTTGAAGGTGGACAGTTTAGTTATTGTCTTTATATTAGCAGAGAGAGAGTTCCACAGATTGGCCCCTTTCACAGAAAAAACATTCTGGGCAAAAGATGTTTTACAAAATGGAACTTTACAGTCTCCACATGTAGCTGCTCTTGTTGCTCTGGAGGTTTCCAGTCTGTTCACAAATTTACAAAGTGGCGGAGGTGCAAGTCCAGTCAAACATTTAAAGAACAACTTTAAATGGCTAAAATGAACAAAATTAATAAAGTTTAAGATTTTGTGTTTACTTAAAATATTGCCAAAATGTTATTAAAATATGTGCCAAGGACACAGCCGAAGCTCAGAGGAGACAGCATTTGTCTCTGCAGCTTCCAAATTATGGAATTTCATGCTGTTACATATTTAAAAAATGTCGTTTTTGGCTGTTTTTAATTTGTTGTCAAGACATACCTCATTAGTTTCGCTTTTGACTTGTAATTTTATTTATTTTTATTTAATTTTTAGATAGCCCTGCGATGGACTGGAGACCTGTCTAGGGTGTACCCTGCCTCTCACCTACTAAATGCTGGGTTAGGCTCCAGCTTCCCCACGACCATTGATGGACAAAGCGGTACAGACAATCAATGGATGGACAATTTTTAGATATTTTATCCATTTTACTTATTTCCAAGGGATTTTATTCCTTTGGGGTTAGAGTGGGACATGCCTGGAACACTTCACCAGGCGGCATCTAGGAGGCATCCTTACCAGATGCCCAAGACACGTCATATGACTCCTCTCAATGAGGAGGCGGAGCCACTCTACTCTGAGCCCCTTCTGGATGACCAAGCTTCTCACTATATCTCTAATGGCGAGCCCAACAGAGGAAACTCATATCGGCCGCTTGTATCTACGATCTCATTCTCCACAGCTCGTGACCATAAGTGAATGTAGGAAGATCAACCTGTAACTCGAGATCATTGCTATTTGGCTCAACTCATTCTTTACCACAACATAGACACAAGGTGCATTTCCATTACCCCTAGAATTGCTAAATATCGCAATATCAAATCGGTAATGGAAACGCCTACATTTCGAAAAAACTCTTTTTTTAAGCTTTCATGAGGTGGTTTTTCAGACGTGTCGATATAGAAGTATATCTCAAAAGTGTAATGGAAACCATTCTCACATTTATGCTTCATCCGACGTGACGTAGCGGGTCACGTGACCAGTTCGTTTCAAATAGAGATGGTGCAGTCTGAGTACATGTGGGAGGAGACGGAAATCTTTTTACAAATAATTAAAGAAAAAATATAATCGTCATCCTTGATAGCAAAAAACGGCGAAATGCAAGAGTTTTACAAAGATTTAGAAATCTTTATCCTCCTCAAAGAGGAGGCTCGCGAGACGAGTTTTTACGAGAATAACGGCTAATGCGCTAAACACTGTTCAATGGAAACACCTGCAAATCGCAATCGCACTTTATCGAAATGTTAGAAATATCGCTTTTATTTTGAGAAATACTGAAATGGAAACGCAGCTATAGTATGTTGTTGACACAGACGGTACTGCAGACGCCGCACGGATCCGCCTGTAGATCTCCCGCTCCATCCTTCCCTCACTCATGAACAAGACCCTAAGTTGCTTGAACTTCACTTGGGGTAGAACCTCATTCCCGACCGGAGAGGACAATTCACCCTTTTCTGGCTGAGGACCATGATCTTGGTTTTAAAGGTGCTGATTCTCTGTAGTTTCATATGTATAAATTAGAAACAGGTGCTGAAAAGTGATTGTTTTTAAAGTGCCTTGTAAATAAAGTTGGCTCTGTCATATTTTTGCTTATGACTTTCTTCTGTCTGGACCACGTTTTAAAATCTGGTTTCCCACCGCATCTTAGCTTTCAAGCTTTTCTGCCTTGTCCATTCCTGTTAACTTTGCTCCCTCCTTGTTCAGACCTGCCCATTGTTGATTACTCCCTCAGTATTTTTTTATTTATTCCCATTGGGTTCTTTGTTTGTTGTAAGGTCTTCATCATTAGTACAACTTCTTCTGTTCCTGGTGATCTCATGGGTAATTCTGCTGCTTCCCAGTGGCCACCTTTGGTCTACTCTGAGGTTTTTCTTTTTTTCTTTATGACTTTCATTTTTCAGAGTACCTGATTGTGCAAGGTTTTTGAATCCACTAAAAACCACGTTATCCTTCTTATAAGCTTCTGATAGTTTTCAATGAATTTTATCATTGGTATCCAAAAACAAATTATAAAATCAGAGTTATAAAAATGATCAAAATCAGAATTTGGCATTATCTCCGCCACAGAAGCTGATTTTGGACATGTCTGTGTTTTGTCACAGCAGTAAACCAAACCCACTAAAAACCATTCTATCCTCCTTATTTATTAAGTTTCTAACAGTTTTCAAGCCTTACATTTAGAGGATGGCCTCAGGATGACCCATTTGATAGTTAAAAAATGTTTTCATTATGTGTGCAAGTTGCCCTGATCTGCCGTTATGGTTCAGACATGATCCTTTATGGAACGTGATGATATTAATCTTTAAAATAGATAGATAATCGCGACATTCAATACCGCGATTAATTGTGAAATTAAGTAATTGTGACTAGAGTTGAGCACCAATATTTGCATCAGAAATACTCTCAGACCCTGCCAAAAATTAAGGTGATCAGGATCCTATTTCTGTCTAAACGTGATCCGATACCACAGTAACAGAATCATAATTGTTTATTTTTCCTGCCCAACCCCACCCACACCACCACACACAGACACAGGAAGTTACACAATCTTGCAAGACGATTGTTTTGAGTTGGCAGACAAAAGCAGCTGCACGCAAGTTATTGCTGTGCTAACATTTAGCATTAGCGTTATGTCAGCAATTTGGTGTTTTAATTATTAGAAAATCCAGCCAGCAAAGCAGCAACATATTATAGCCCTTCTCAAAATACCCAGAATTGATGGAGTTTTGCTGATGCCATTATACTCTTAGTTTATCATAAAACAGTAAATGTTGTCAAGTGTCGGAGTTGTGCAGAATGATGTAATCGCACCATTTGTCCACTAGATGGAGATCTGACGCCATTCAATCCTCTGTCTTCCTCAACACAATTACTGCAGCAGCTAGAGTCGGGCAGCACTACACTACAATACTACAACGGGTACATTTATAACGACGTTGTGAAATTTAGAACGGCTCAACTTGTCTCCAGTTTTAGTTTGACTCTGTTTGCCATGTGTCATGATGGTGACCCACGGTGACCCATGACCCAGTGCTTTGTTGTGTCGGTCAAGCTTTACATTTACGTTGCATTGCTAAAGTTGTGCTAACTTAGCTTTAGTTACTCCCTGTCTGTTTACGTTACGAAAACTGTATCGATGCAGTTATGCCAAATCAGCACAATGTTAACTAACAACTTAAAAGCCAGTAAGTAACTGCAGAAATAATATTACTGTACAAAATATTTGAGAGTACAGAACGAGTGTTTATCCGCTACATCATCTACATCAGGGGTGCCTGTCATTCAGCTCTGCAGCGGCTTGGTAACGAGTCAGTCATTTGATTCAGGTGTGTTGGAGAAGGATTGCATCTAAAAGTTGCAGGATGGTAGATCTCGAGGACCGGAATTGGGCACCTCTGATTTACATCATTTAAGAAGCAATGTGAACAGAGAGAGGAGAGGAAAAGCTAAAATGATGAATATTATTCTCTGTCTTCAGCATCTTTCATGATGTCCTGTCATTCCTAGTTTTACTTTGCCAGAAAATACAAGAACATGACTCTGGGTGTAACAGAAACTCGCTGTGTTGTTGCGGAGTAACATAGGTGCCAGACTATTTATTACACATTTTGACATCTGAGAAAAACGGTTTTTATTTTGGTTCATATAAGTCATGACTTCATGGCAAAGAAAATGATGGAGTAGAGAAAATGTGATTTAACATTAAAGGGCATCAGAAGGCTTATTGTTTATATATAGCATAGATACACTTATGGTTTAAATCTAAAGACAAATTCATTAGTACAACTGGTAGATATATAAATGCATGCTCCATGGAAAAATAATTCACAATTCTAATTTAAAATAAAATACATAAAATAGAACTTATTTTATTCATATATTTTTTTTTTAAATTAATCGGCAGATTAATCAGTTGTCTGAGTTTTTTTCTGCCAAATATCGGCATCAGACTAAAAAAATACATATTGGTCATGCTCTAATATATATGATAATTGTTATAATTTCAATAAACGTAAATAAAAACTAATAGTCTGTCTGCATGTTCTTTAACCTGTTAAGCACTAGCCATACTTTCAGAAAAAAAACATCTAAAAAGACAAAGTAAATGAAGAATTGCGCTACAATAATAACATTTATTGTCCTCTTTCTGCTGTGTAGGGACATCTAGGGACTAGTGTCAAAAATGTTGTGTCTATTACTATGCTGAGTTAACTGTAACATAGCAGAGGAGAAATGTGACATTTTCATCCTTGCTTGTTTAGTTTTATTAAACAGAGGTTAACACTATGCTGACAATATTTCCATGCACAACAAAATAATTTCTAAATATTGTTTGCACTAAAGTGAACCTTTGATCTTTTTTAGGTAACATTAAGGTCGAAATTTTTAGCAACAGTTGAAAATAAACACTGTTGTCCTGTTTTATCATTTCTTAATAGTAGGCGATATATTTAAAATTTTCTGTGCTTATAAGAGCCAGCCTATCCCAGCAATCCCAGGGCTGCAAGCGGGGTATACCCTTACAGGCTTGTCAGTCTATCACAAGGCTGACACGTACAGCACAGACAGACCATGTTCACACTCACATTCACACCAAGGAACGACTTGAGTGACAAAACTCACCTAAACTGAGCCTTTTCAAAGTGCGAGAAGCACTCGGAGGAAATCCGCCAAGTGACGCGTTTTTCAAGAAATGTGTCAGAAAATTCAGCAGCAGATTCTCAACACACCTTTTTCTTAAACAGTGTTTCTTTCCTGAAAGGGGCCTGAGCCTGTTCAGGGTTGCAGATGTGTGTGTGTGTCTGTTATACCTTACTTCAAAACCAGGGTGTTAAACATATGACTATGGGCCAAAACCAGCCCGCCAGAGGGTCCAGCCTGGCCGGTAATTTGGTAAATATGGCAATAGAGAAGACGACCTGCAATTTTTCAACTAAATTACCTACAATTCCTAATTTCTCCATTTGAATATAAAAGTTCAAAAGGTAAAGGGTAACTTCTCATATATATTATTTCTTTCTTACTTAGATTTAACTTCATTTTGTATTAAGAGCAGAGTGAGTTCAGCTGGTCAGGATTTGTTCTGATCATGGTTTTCGGTTTTTGTTTTTATGGTCTTGTTGTGTTTAGTTCTGTTTCCTGTTTTATTTTTTAGTTCCTTACCTTGTGTATTCTGTTTTGCGTTCTGTTTTCTGTTCATTAGTTTCACCTGGTTTGATTTGTTCATTCACGTCACCTGTTCATCATTAGTCCTTCTGCGCATATATCTCTTGGTTTCCATTTCACATTGCCAGTCCATGGTAGTCTTTGTTGTTGTACAACAATGATAATAAATGTGATTCTGATTCTTCCAACTCTTTTTACCATGTCACGTAGACTCACAGTTTTGCCTCATTCGTGTTTTGTTTTTGTAGTTTTTGTTTTTCTTTGATTTCTATTAAAATCTGCATCCATCTGCCTCCCTCCTTGTAAGCCTGCATTTGGGTCCACACCTCCTTCCAGCAAGCTAACAGGGTTACTACAAGATGTGGAAACGTATGGATATGTACATTTAAATAACCTCGAGCTCTTGAAAAGTTACAGTAATGATAATGTGAAATACTGATTTTTTTAGTTCCAGATGCCTGGGATTAACTGTTTTGTGATGTTGTAGATCTGTTTATAATGCACATATAAATGATAAACTGAGACAAAATATAGTTGAAACCACACTTATGTTTCCGTTTGGTCATTATGTTTAAAAGGATGGTTTATTAAATGTACACATCTTGATAATGGACTTGAGATTCTTGCTAATATTTTACTGGTTTGGCTTACTTGAGATAAATTGAGCTGTACGTGGCCCCTGAAGTAAAATGAGTTTGACACACCCACTGTAAAGCCAATAGGGGGCTTGAATAAATAATTGTGACTGATTATTATTTATCTACCTGTTGTTTTTTTCACCACTGGTGTTCCACACACATACGCACTTTCATATTCCAGCATCTGCCTCTCATAAAGCATGTGACAGGAATGGATGAATCAATCAGTCAGGAAACACGCATGCAACAGCTCATGAAAGCCGCCCTCCTCAAACACACACAAAGCACACACACACATTGTAACAGTGATCCATGAGACAGATGCACAGTACACCTGGCCACAGGCTTACAACCAAAATGGAAATGGTACATCGGGCCGAAGGAAAAAGAGACAATGGTGTGTGTGTTGAAGTATACTTGCATCATTTATCCATGAATGTAAAACAAAAGACAATGTATAAAGGAAAGGGACACTGGAAAAACACACGTAAATAGAGACACAAGTAAATATTGTAGTATGACATGTTGATCTGAGCTTATATCCCACCGATAGTGGATCAATAGGTCTTTCCAGCTTTCCAGAGCACAGGATGTGGATATAATAATATGCTTTCCGATCCAGTGACCCATAGCTGTTATGTGTGACTGCAGCTTCTATCCACCAGCTGTTATAAACAACAGCAGAGCTATGATTGTGTCAAACAATGCTGCAAAGATGAAGCGATCAATTCACCACTTGTAAAGGAAACAGCCTGTAAGTCATCTCACAAGATAAGACATAAAGACCATTGTACAGATTGCTCTGTATCAGCAACAAATGCCACTATGTTCAGTGTATAATAACAGTGTACTTCAAGAAGTGATGTCTGTAGAAAAATTGAAGTCAAACATATATAATCTGTAAGTAATAAATTAGAGCTGTGAGATCCTAAATGTTCACTGTAAAAAATCAGTTATATTACAGTTTTTCCTTGTATTATCTCAATACAGAGAAGTACCAATAATATCATGGAAAAAAGACTGCAAATTTACACATCTAATGTAAAACAACATGAAAAACTGTTCACATGAAAATACATCAAAAGTCCATTTTCTAAAAAGAAATATAATTTAATTTGACATTAAATGGCTGTTTTAAGCTTTAAAATGTATTGCTTGGAGAGGTTCAAGTCCCCAGACTGGCAACAAACTGAATTACTTTATGTCCTAATGTTTTTTATTAAACATTAAAAAGCCAAAATAGAACTAAATAGCCTAAGTATAAGTGAAGGTATTAACTGTATTTTATTATGGAATTTAATAGCCTAATAGAGGCTTGAATAAATTATTTATTTATTTTATTAATTTTTTAGTTAAGTGCTGTACAAGCTCCTTCATGGGATTTTCAACACCACTTGAGACAGGTTGACTGAGCTATACACCTACCCTGGTTTAATTAAAAGGCAAAACTACAAACTCACACTGCTATAGCACTGTCATGCAAGTCATTTTATAGTACAAATAAAAAAAAACCTGGACACACCTACCAACAGAAAATTAAAGAGGCTTTTAGTCAACATTCAAAGGGAACGCTGAGGTGACAACTAGAATTAAAAAGGTGTAGAAATAAATAAAGTCTCAAAGAAGTGAACACTCACTTCTGAGACCTCCAAGGTTAAAGGCCAAGAGCCAAACTGACCTCTTACTGCCACGAACTGAATATGTGTGTGCGTGTGTGTGTGTTTTTTTATTGATGTGTGTGTGTGTGTGAGCTTGAACATTTTCACAATACAGCTGACAAAAGCTCAAAAAATGACTCACCCTTAATATTTTTTTCTATATTGCCATGAAAATAGGAAATATGAGGAGGGATTTGCTAAAAATGTGCAAAAATAAATGGAAATAAATCACGTAAGATGAACCAGAGTTCGTAAAATTCCTCTGAGCTTCAAAGTCAATATTTGATATAAGCATCTTTATTCACAACACAGCCTGAAGCCTCTTTATGTAATTACTTTAGGTGGTCTTCAGGAATATGTTTCCAGGCTTCTTGGAGGACATTTCAAAGCTCTTCTTTGGATGATTTCAACTTTTTGTTCTGTTCTCTGTCAAGATGATGCCACACGGATTCAGTAATGTAGAGGTCCAGGGTCTGGAGAGGACTCATTATTCCATAAAAAGCTGTTGCCACAGAATTTCAGTCCAGTTCCTGTGTCAACTGGGATACCTCAGTATTTTCTCCTTGTTTCCTTTTTCTTAAGAATGGCTTCTTGGCAGCCACCCTTCATGGAGATCATTTCTGATGAGGATTCAGCGAACAGTAGATGGATCAGCTGAAGGTCCAGGTGAGTCTCTCAGTTTCTGTGTCAGGTCTTTGGTGGATTCATTTACTTTTTTGTTTGTTTTTCTTTTGTTGTTGTTTTTGTCCTCATAACTCACTGGTTCACTCCTTGAGTTAGGATACTTTTTTTTATGCTTCAACGAATCATACATCAGTGTTAAATGGCTCATGATACAAAAAAATCATGCAAACCTGGACTGAAACTGGGTAGAAAAGTTTTTCATGTCTACAGAAAAAAATTTAAAGACCTTCTGAAAGCCTGGATAACTATTCCTCAAGATCCCTTTTAAAAGATTGTAATAAAATCTGGCTGTTTGGAAGCAAAATAATAAGAAAAGAGAAAGTGGCACAAGATTTTTGCATCTGTGCACACAGTACAAATAACTCATCTGATGTGTCTGTGATGGGCAGCTGGATAAAAACCACTGATAATACGAACAGACTCTCACACACATTGGAAGATGGCCCTTGGAAATGTCGCAGGTCTAAAGAAATGTAACTAATAAGACACTAAACTAAATCTCTAGTTCAGCTGGACACTCTTTTCCCACCTCTTAATACTCACACATCAAAAAGAAAAGAGTTTTAGTGCCAAACTAGCAGGAGTCAGAGCTGCTTACAAGCTCAGGACTCCTGATGCACTTGTTACACTGAGGACAAGCAGCCACTCAGAGGACATTCACAGGCTCCATGTATTCCTCAAGCACAGCGAGATGTAGTCACAGATAACCGCGTTAACTGGCTCCATTTACATCCTTATATGTTATCAATGTGCTGCATGGCTAGACCAGATTCAGAGACACTGATTTTATTCATCCATTAGCTGTTACCAAACCATGAAGGGCATTCCATCTCTAAATGCTGCATTTTCACATCTATGCAAAAGAAAACAGCTTTATTTTTGTGGCAAAATGCATCCCCAAATCTCATATATACCAAGGAGGCAATGTGCTACCCTTTCTTACAGAGATGCGGTCAACATAACACCTATTTGCTTTAGCGCCCTTGAGCAAGACACCGAATCCCACCTACTCAACAAGTACTGAGACTTTGAGTCATTTGTTGAGCTAAATAAAGTGTTACGCTGACAGAGTTCCGTTCATTCTTCTTGGATTATAGCCTTCAGCAAAACCAACGACTTCCTTTCCATCACTTATTAGCTTGTTAATTAACAGGTAACAGCTTATTTGACACATTTCCGCCGACATTGAAGGCTACACGGCAACATTTTGATGATATCAGACGGCTAAGAAAATAAAGGAAGGAAGAAAACAATCACCTCTACTCAGCCTGTGATGTTTGGAAGAGGAGAGAGCTCCTTTTCAGACAGGAAAACGCTTCCCAGATAATGTCGCGGCAGTATTTTTCTCCAAAACAGTTCCTCTCTCATGTGCAATATCCTCCGAGTTAACGCACCTCTCTCTCTGGAAGAAGATGAATGAACCGCTGCGTCTCTCTTGCCAACATATTTGCATAAATCCCGCCTCCCCCGCGCTGTGATTGGTCAACTTGTAGTTTAAAGGTGGGGTCTTAACATCTGATTTGAAGGAGCCTCTTGTCAATAAAAAGCAGGGGGCTCTCACCGCGCGCGCGTATGTGTCGTGCTCTATTTTGCCGTTGACCGCGCGCTCGTAACCATTAGATAGGGAGAAAGAGAGAGAGAGCAAAGCAGATGGTGGTTACAATTCAACTGTTTCATAAGCAAGAAAATATAAAGGAATGTCACCAATAGTAATTACCTGTTCTGTTGCAAGCCCTTTTATATTTTTAGCCTGTTACATTGTCCATATAACATAGATATCTATACATAAGAAGTGTTAACAGTCAGGGAAACTAATAAATAAATGTACTTTCACATGTTAGCGAACTTTCATATTATTATTGCGCCTTTTGCTAAATTTAATTTATTATTTGTGTTTTCAGACATCTGTTTTTTCCTTTCATAAATCCCAGAAGAAATTTATTTAGCAGATACTAATCCACACATTTGAACAAATATTTATTTGATTTCAAAAGTGAAATATTAGAGCAATAAACAATAGATTAGTTTTCTATAATGCTTTTCAAGGCACCCAAAGCTCTTTTCATTGTTTTAATTATTCATTCACTCCTCCTCATTCATGCTTTGTGATGGTAAGCTACATATGTGGCCACAATTGCCCTCGGGCAGACTGATGGAAACATGGCAGCCAATCAACGCATACTTTACTACAACCGAACATTCATCCACCTTTGTACACCAGAGATGCAGATGCTGGTGGCAAGGAGGATGATTTATCTTGCCCAACAACACAACAGATTGACTGGGGGACTGCCATCCTTCAACCTACTCTACTGCCTGAGCCACTGCAGACTTGTATTTCATTAACATATACATTTTCTTTACGATATCTCAGTTGGAATCCAACATTTTTTTAGACTAGCAAATTTTCATCCATCCATCAAGGGGTAACAAGTTAGAAAGTAATGGAATGAAGTAACAATATTACTTTTTGGGGTAACAAAGTAAAGTAACAAAGTAAACTTAAATTATGCAAAATGAAACCATTTTACTAGACTATGGGAATGCACTTTCCTGTGTTATGCAAGCCATGTTTTCCTGTGTGCAAAGTTGTGATCTGTTTGAGTGGTGTGTGCATGCGTGCTGCCTTTGTGTGTGATTGTCTGGGCATGTTGCCATAGAGATCGATTTGAGTGACGTAGCTGCTCGTGCAAAGAAAGGAGAGAGGCAAATGGATATGGTGGAGTCTTTTAACTGGTGCCAAGTCAATGAGCAACCCATGCATTTGTTAGCAGGGCATAGCAATAACAAAAAAATATCAAACTTGTGGCAAAGATTCTGCTTGACAGTCATTTGATGTAGTCACTCAACAGCTGACCCCACCTAAACAGCCTAAGCTTTTATCGACGGAAAGAAATTAACAAGCCAGTTGCAGGGTTCATTGTAAAAGACATGCTTCCCTTTCAACTATTGAGTTGCCCAGGTTTAGAAAAATATTAGCTACAATAGCCGCAACTCGTAAGCCAATATCCAACAGAGAAACATTTTCCCACCTGAACAAGTGTTATTCCAACATGGAATCGAATCTCAAAATGAACTTTCGAGTCCCTGTGTCTACCATGTGTCTACCATGTGTCTACCACCGCAGACATTTGGTCACTAACAAAAGTGTTAAGGTCATCAATAGCTGCATTTCCATTACAGTTTTTCGCAAAATAAAAGTAATATTTCTAAAACTTTAAGTACATTTGTTATTTGCAGGTGTTTCCACTAGATGATGTTTAGCCCATTAGCTGTAACTCTCCCAAAATCTCGTCCCGCAAGACTCCATTTTGAGGAGGATGGAGATTTCTAATTTCTTGTAAAACTTGTTCTTTGCTATCAGAGATGGCGATTATATTTTTCCTCTTTAATTATTTGTAAAAAGATTTCCATATTCTCCTTTGTCCATACATACTGCGCCATCTTTACTTCAAATTAACTGGTCACGTCCGGTGACGTGGAAACGTGGAAAGTGTGACCATTGCACTTTTGCAATATACTTTTATACTGACACGTCTTAAAAAACACCTCATGAGAGCGTTAAAACTTTTTAGCAATATTTGACATGTTTTACAATATCTAGGTGTCTCCATTTTTTACTTTTTAAAATTGTGATATTTAGGTTTTACGCACTTCTGGGGGTAATGGAAACGCAGTTATTGATCGAGAGAATCAGTTCCTGAAGGAATGTTGTGCAGTGTCAAGACCTCTGGCTGCCATGATTAGAGGATGATTGTTACTATGGCACTCTCTTCCCAGCCTTCAAGAGTCTCATGTCAAAGTCGCTTGCATTAAAGGACGACCTTTCCCAGATGACAGCTAGCATGCCTGGTGCTTTAGTACAGGTAAACACATATTGAATAATTAAATAAAAAGGCTCTACCCCTTACATAGTATATTGTAGTGTGGGCTATAGGCCTCCAATTTAATATAGCTGATTTAGCTTACATTTATGAACTGTTAATTGAACTTCATATGTTTGTCTAATGAAGCCTACTATTTCCTATCGCATACGATCAAAGACAGATTTGTATCTGTCTTGGACAGCAAGGATGCTCTGCTGGCTGCCCAACCTGCAGCTCTGCTGGCTGAAAGAAAAGAAGAGATGCTGTTAAAACAAGCTGATTTCTGAGTGCCGTGCCCAGACTCCTGAAGAGTCACTGATGTAACCAGCAGTTCAGCACCCCAGTCACAATGACTTTTTTGAGTTTGAAGAGGAGTTTTCCAGCACAGCAGAGACTGAAATGATGTATATTAAAATTGCCCTGATCAGACTGGAAGTTTCTCTACAGGTATAAAAGGGAATGACGGGGCCATACAGCACTCCAGTATCGTTTTAATTGAATATGATGAATTTTATTAGATTAACTTTTTGTTTTTACTGTTGTGCTGTTGCACTTTAGTTGCACTTTTTTTCTGAATTGTGATAATTGCAACACACAATAATACATTAATAGTTTCAAGAGTTTAAGACTTGTTACTATGGCAGCTCTATCTCCAGATGGCAGAGGAGAGGAGGGGGAATATGTGAATTTTCTTTTGTATTTTTTGTTTCCTTTTTATGAGCTTAAGTGCATTTCCACTGTAATTTTACGTCGACGTGCTGCAGAGGACGAGTGCCGGTTGGTGACTAGTCTGCGATACACCGTGCGGTCACGGATCACCTGACTGGGCTGCAGCTTGGCCGTGCAGTGATCACGCCTGCAGGAGACCACTGCTGCTTTGTTTGGGAGGATCTTTGTTTGGGAGGACGCCGCTTTGGTCTTGCCCAGCTGCAACAACTGTTTCACTATTCTTGGTGACACAGTCACTTGATTACCACTGTGACTTTCGTCATTAACGGCAATCTGCCAATCAAGTGTGTGCGTGTGCTTGAACGGAGGGAATTCTGTTAAATTTAGTTTAGTTTAGATTAATGTTCTCAAATTAATTGATCTTGTTTTATTAAGTGTATTTTATAATCATTTTTGTTCTCTTTCCCTTCTGAGCCTATGGTGGTGGTGGTGGTGCCCCTCTGTGTGTTTTCTGGATTTAAGTTGGTTTGGTTTGTTTAACCTCATGTCTGGTGTTCCTGCAACCCTTTTTTTTTCTTTTGTTTGGACCCTGTCAACCAAGTAGGTCTAAGTCCTGATTTACCCTCCCTACTGTTTTATGGTTATTTTTAATTGATAGTATTAATAAATTCATTTTTCATTCATTTGCTGGAACTGTTGTCTCGTGCATAATGAACCTGGGTGCCAGGCGGTAAGTTTACCACCTGAGTATATTTCCCTGGGTGAAATTCCCCGGGTGGAGTTGTCTGGTTGCTATACAAACCTCTTTCCTCTGGTTGAGAATTTTACAGCCATTTCTACATAATGATTGACCTTATCATAGCCTGTTGCTTGTGAATTTTACAGTGAGGCATATTTCTTTGTGCAGACAGGGACATTGTTCTTTCATATGGTTTTACATGCCATTTTCATACATTTATACAATAAACACAATGCAGACAAGCTAAGTGATGATACAGCTATGTTTGTCCATGTATCTACACGGTACATTAAGAAACGGGAAACTAAAGTAACAAGTAGTGTTACTATTCAATGCAGTAACTAGTAAAGTAATCTAATTACAATTTAACCTATAAGAGCCCGAAGTGACATATTTGTTAAATACAGTTTCTGAGACATTTTGCTTCAATTTATGGTATAAACTTTGCTCAAAATCCTGTTGAACACAATCTGATACTTGTCTTCTGTCCCCTAATAGATACCCAGAAGCAGAAAATCATATTATAATATTTTTAATATGTCACATGGTAATGAAAGGTAGATATCCCCCCCAAAAAAAGTTAATTTCTTTTTGTTACAGAGCCAAATGAAGACCTCATATTTAAAAAATTGGACTTTTATTTAGATGTGCACAAACAAAGCATCAAACAAACTCAAAATACTCAAGGCAGCCTGTACTGACTCACTCCTTCCTCTTTCTCACACACACACACACACACACACATGATCAATGTATCTGTGAAGTGCTTTAACACCAGCCACAGGTCAGCAAAGTGCTGAACTTCTAAGGTAAGTATAAATAAAAGCATAAAAATAACAATAACATAAAACTATTAAAATTAATACAATATAATTAAAGTAGTAAAACAGAAAATTATCAGTGAAAACTAGATAAAAACAATAAACCAAATAAGATCAAGTCTCAGATTGGGTTGATGGCCAATGAGTAAAAGTGAGTTTTAAGAGGGGTTTAATATGAACAGAGAGGGAACCTGGTGAATGGGCAAAGATGGGTTGCTTCATAATTTAGGTGCACATATAGAGATGGCCCTGTCCTTTATGAGCTTCTTTTAGAACTGAGGACGACCAGGAGCAGCTGATCAGCTGACCTGAGGGACCGGGAAGGAGTAAAGCGTCGGAGAAGCTAATTTTAAAATTGAATCTAAAATGCTCAGGTAGCCAGTGGAGTGAAGCCACATGCTCTTTTTCGGGTCCTTTTTTCCCTAACTGTGGCATTAAGTTTAAAATCACTGTCCATTCTAAAACCAGGATTTACAGCTGTGGATTTGATACATGTCTGGGGGACCCAGCACATCAAGAGGGTCTTACATGAGCCACTAGGTCCAAACACCATTATCTCTGTCTTCTTTTCATTGAAGAGTGAAAAGTTTAAAGCCATCCAGTTTAACATTAAGAGAACCGCCCCCCTTAACTTGCAGCCAGTCAGATGTTCTAACAGAGAATCGTCATCATTCACTGCATTGATTGAGCTCCTGATGTGTTCAATGACACTCTGTAAATGTCATTACAACAGCAACAGAATATTTTAATATCAGCTTAACTGATTTGTAAGCACGATAACAAGCTTAACATGACAGCTAATATGTCCCACTCTGTTACAGTATGAACTATATTGACCTATAGAAACAATACAAAACTAATATATTGATTGATTATTATTGAGTTTGATAAACAGACAATTAGAGCCTGTCCCACCCATCAATTTTCTGGTGGTCTGTTCTGTTCAATTTCACCTCAAACTCAGGTCTGATACATATAAGATTTTATCCACTTATCTTACAGTTGTATTGTGTAATTTTGTGATACTGGCGCTACGAATCTTGTTCTGTATCTGGAACTGTACCTTGACAGAGAACATTTTCATCATTGTGTTTATTTATATCTATTTAGGCCAATTTAGCCTCAAAATCTGGCAGTTAATTTGCTTGTGTTAGTGCATATGTCACACTTTTGTACAGGAAAGTCTCTATTTTTACAAATATTTCAGTTTAATTAGTATTTTATCTTATAGCACCAACAACAAAGCGGTTGTGCTTAGGGCAACCAAATGGCTAGCAGCAGTCCTGATCATCACTACAAAATCTTGGAAAAAAATTAAATAATTAACTCTTGTTGGCAATAAATTTTGTGACACAATACCACAGAGAATGCTGCCATAGTCAAAGCTAAAGGTGGTCCAATGAAATATGTAAGAAATATGTAAGAGTGGGACTTTTTTTTTTTTTTTTTTGTGAACGGGCAGTGTAATTTTCTGGTTTAAAAGCATCCCAGTAGTAAAGCCTAATTTATTGTACACACTGCACCCACAAGTAGATATGTTTAATCATCTGTGATAAAAATTAAATTATATTAGAAATAATTAATCAAACAGTAAAACAGTAGCAGTCTCTTGGCGTTTCTTCTATACTGGTAAAATATTCCAAAAAGACACTTTTAAACTGTTATAAACATATGTACATCTTGTACAGTTAAAATATATCAAAGTAAAAATACCACAGAATAAGATGTTACACAGTATTTTAAAACCCCTTTGTCATTTTCAAACTATGGAATAATACTAGAGAAATTGACATACAGCAAATACTTCACAATGATTCCAACCCTGTAGCACTGTACCTGAATCTGTTACTGAAAAAGTATTAGGATGCTCATCCAGATGCTATCAGATTATGTCTGAAGTGGAACTAAACACTCACCTTTAATTAACAATAAGGTAATAACACTGATATATGGGATAAGCTTTGTGCCACTGGGGAGCAAATCTGAATTCTTTATATTTGAATTTGAATCATTCAATTAGAATCTGAATATGCCTGTTTGAATAATTGCTGAAAAAAACTGAATCCAAATGACCATATTTGATATTGAATCTTTGTTTTTTGAATGTGTATATTGGTCAAATTGAAACTTTTGTATTTGAAAAAATTAATTCCCTAATTCATTTTCATAGTTCAGTTTCAGTTCTCTCCATTCAAATTCAGATCTGAAATTCAAATTCAGATCTGAAATACAAATTCAGATCTGAAATACAAATTCAGATCTGAAATTCAAATTCAGATCTGGAATTCAAACTTCTGTGCCTCACATCCGGGACCTGACGTGAGGCAAAACGATCGCAGATGGAGTAACGTCAGTTTTGTACAGTTGTTCTTAACAGCTACAAGCAGAGGGAGGGCGAGGGGAGGGTGGCGGCAGGGGGAGGGAGAGAGAGAGACGCTAAGATCCAGACCAGCCACTCTCGCTACAACGGCAGTTACTGTTCCTGCAATGGCACTTGCCGTTTCTGTAGCGGTAGTTACCGTTTCCTCAACGGTCTCAGTGGTTTGCCACTGTGGGCTGGTTGCAGACTTTTCACATTAGTGGTAACTCCTAATACAAGAAAAATATGTGTAAGTTTGCACAGATTAATGTGCACCTCAAGTGACGTACATACACCATGTAGGCTATAACGGACCAGCTTGATCTTGTGCGCTGGTTTGGAAACATTTTAGTAAGTAACTCGCCGGGCTGCAGACACGCCAGATCACGTCTGTGACGACGCATGCAGCGAGAGCGGCTGGCCTGGATCTTAGCATCTCTCTCTCTCTCCCCCTGCCGCCACCCTCCCCTCGCCCTCCCTCTGCTTGTAGCTGTTGAGAACAACTGCACAAAACTGACGTTACTCCATCTGCGATCGACTAGTTTTGCCTCACGTCAGGTCCCGGATGTGAGGCACAGAAGTTTGAATTCCAGATCTGAATTTGAATTTCAGATCTGAATTTGTATTTCAGAACTGAATTTGAATTTCAGATCTGAATTTGTATTTCAGATCTGAATTTGTATTTCAGATCTGAATTTGTATTTCAGATCTGAATTTGAATTTCAGATCTGAATTTGAATTTCAGATCTGAATTTGTATTTCAGATCTGAATTTGTATTTCAGATCTGAATTTGAATTTCAGATCTGAATTTGTATTTCAGATCTGAATTTGAATTTCAGATCTGAATTTGTATTTCAGATCTGAATTTGTATTTCAGATCTGAATTTGAATTTCAGATCTGAATTTGTATTTCAGATCTGAATTTGTATTTCAGATCTGAATTTGAATTTCTGATCTGAATTTGTATTTCAGATCTGAATTTGAATTTCAGATCTGAATTTGAATTTCAGATCTGAATTTGAATTTCAGAACTGAAACTGAACTATGAAAATGAATTAGGGAATGGATTTTTTCAAATACAAAAGTTTCAATTTGACCAATATACACATTCAAAAAACAAAGATTCAATATCAAATATGGTAATTTGGATTCAGTTTTTTTAAGCAATTTTTCAAACAGGCATATTCAGATTCTAATTGAATGATTCAAATTCAAATATAAAGAATTCAGATTTGCTCCCCAGTGGCACAAAGCTTATCCCATAATGCAACGTCTACGTACATACAGTTCACGTTCCAGAGCAAATCTTTTGCTATCTCTGATGTCAGCAGCCCCTGTCAGTCACACAGATGTTCCATAGTGGCCCTTCTTTATGCTCCTCTCTACCCCAGTCTTTTCAGGTAAACGCTTTCCCTTCCTGGTTCTGGTTCTTCTGGAGGTTTTCCTTCCTGTTGAAGGTGAGTTTGTCCTCTCCGCTCTCCCCGTGCAGCCCAGGAAGGAGGATTAAATTGGAAGATTTATCCAATCTATTGGATAGTCTAATTTATAATAATAATTCATACCAACCATTCAAAGTAATATGGATTTTAAATGGATTTGTTTCAGTTGGATTATAATTGGAATACGATGAATAATATTCTGTATGGATGAAGCTGAAATGAACGTAACTCAATGTGCGATGTATATGAAACAAAGAGAATGTTTCATTCTCTTTGTTTCAATCAGTGTTTTTGCATGGGGGTTACTGACTTCATAGCCGTGGGCATCACACCCGTGACACTGAACAGGATCAAGTAGATATAGAACCACAAGTGAGCAATTCTTGTTAAACTGCTGTATAATGGTTTCTTCACTGTTTGCTGTCGGCCGTCTTCACATCATGCGACGTGTTGTATTTCTTTCTTTTCTGGTCCGCGTTATAGTTAGAGGATTGGCATGAGTTTGACTTGTGATACTAAATTTTTCTGTCGATATGACGCCATTAGTTCATGATAGTTGATACTGATACTTGTTACACCTTGAATGAAAATCAAAGGATTGTACAATGTGTATTAATTTCTTTATTACAATGTGAAATATGAATGAAACTGAAAATAAATACTTGAAAGAAATGCTTGTAAAATATACTGAGTAAAATTAATGAAAATAATAATAAAATAAATCTTTTAAAAATTATACTTAGATGTACAGCTATAATACTTCCCTGTGCATAATGACAACAGCTTATTAATTCTGTTGTCATAGCAACTAGAGCTCTTATTTCTTATCTAATGTTATATGTCATTCAGGGTTCAGGGTACAGCAGTACTTTTAAGGGTGAAAAACTAAACAAAAACAGAGCAAAAACAAAAACACAAAACAAACAATGACTGAGGCCTGTTTCTGAGTCTAAATAGAAACTTCATTTTTGGTTCTAGATCATCTGCTTTGAGCTGGTTCTATCAACTCCAAGTGTCTTTACCCAGTACAAAAATCATCATCAGTGGAGCTCATATACCTGGACTCACCATGGCAACCACTGACAAAAGGCTGCCAGTTATTTCACCCCATTGGAGAAAGATGTTCACACATGCATACAAAGAATATGAAGAGGTATTCAAAAAAAAAAAAAAAAAAAAGGAACAGTGCTGCTGCTAAGACCAAAGAAAACTGCTGCCTGAGTCATTGTGGAAGATGGAATCCACTAGTGACCTAAAATTTAACATACATGCTAAAACTGTAGTATGTAGGTTAAAATTTTGGTGGATAGAATAAAATCTGAGTTTATTTACATTCAGACCCTCTGGGAAAAACACACATGGAGGAAATTGAAGATGAAGTATAAAAACATCCTTCAGAAAGCTAAGGTAAATTGTATTAACTACGGTAGTGTAGTCTACGTGATACGCAGGTATACGCCGTATACACACTAGAAAAGGTCCCAAATTTCTGTATAGCCACTAAAAATGCGCAAAGATACGTATCAACATGGTTTTGTGACATAACTTTCCCTTTCCCGGTTATAAATTAGCCATGAAGCTGGCCCATTTAGACCACGAGGAACTCCGTCAAATGTGACGTTGAGCCGCAGAGGGCAAGCAGCATGGCCGTCCGTCCTGATCATGAGCTGCGTTTCTATCAGCTAGTGGCTGGTTGCTAGACAACCGCTAATCAAAGAGTAGCGCATGAGAAGAAGAAGAAAGAGATTTTTTTTACAAGTAGTTAGTGGAGCGGGAACGCGGAGAAAAAAAACTATGACAAAGAAAAAAAAACAAAGTCACATCACACAGTTTCAGTGTTTCAGTAAGCTGCTGCTACTTGTGCTGTTTCCTGTCGATTCGGGGGACACTACAGTTACCGCTGACAGTACCAGGGCTGCCAGTAATTCAAAATATTTAATTGTGATTAATCGCATCAGTGTCTTGAGTTAACTCGCGATCAATCGCATATTAATTGCAGATTTCTTTATGTTTCTAAATGTAGTATAACATGATATTCATACCTGCAGTTATGAAGTAAGTTATTGCATCAGGGTGAACCACTGCCACAGCACATGATCTAACAATGAGGATCTCATCCTTGGCCCTCGCTCGAACGTGGAGGTCTGCACGACCCTCCAGGGATATGGCTCCCCAGACCGCCGCTGACCCATTTCCAACCGGTCATGCTGGAGGATGTGGCAGGCGGCAGAATGTTGTCCATCGCGTCTCTAGACTCTCTCACATCTGTCACATGTGCTCAATGCGAACCTGCTCTCATCTGTGAAGAGCACCGTGCACCATTGGTGAATCTGCCAATCCTGGTGTTTTCTGGCAAATGCCAATCAAGATGCAAGGTGTTGGGCTGTTAGTACAGGTCCCACTTGTGGATGTCGGGCCCTCATACCACCCACATGGAGTTCATTTCTAACAGTTTGAGGAGAGACATGCACATTAGTGGCCTGCTGTAGGTCAGTTTGTAGGGCTCTCCTGTTTCTCCTTGCACAAAGACACAGATAGCGGTCCTGCTGCTGAGTTGCTGTTCTCCTATGCCCCTTCCATAGTATCTCCTCCTGGTCTCTCCTCCATGCTCTCGACACAATGCTGGGAGACACAAGAAACCTTCCCACAGCTCGCATTGATGTGCCATCCTAGATCAACGTATTCTCATTACCTGTTGGTGGAATATTATAAAAAAATAAATAAATAAAAACAATGTTTTCTAAATCTGCTACATATTTCAAGCAACATGAGCGAACAGTGTTTAACATTCAGTGTGTCAATTTTCAATCTGTCTCTGTGATCTTACAGGTTATTTTTCAAATATACAGGAAAAATTGTAAATTGATGCATAAAAAAACTGTAGTATTACAATTATCTTTTCATAATTCACCTGTAAGTCAGCTGGATTCAAAACTAAACTTACAAAATGACTCCGGTGGCAAAAACTCTGGTATGACATGAAACATATCTGTGGCAACAGAAGTGACAAACAGAAAGCAATAAACTGGCAAAGTAGGAACTGAAACCAAGGGCTTAGATATACTGAAGAACTAATGAGACACAGGTGAGGTGAATGAACACATCAGACCAGGTGAACTAACTAGCAGAACCCAAAAAACACAGAACATGACCCTAAATACAAGAAAACGAGACCAAACCAAAAACATGATGAAAACCAAACACAAGAAGCCAGAACAGAAACCATGAACCATGACAGTTAGTCTGTCTTACATTAACCATGAAAGACAGACTTCTCTTTCTGAGACATATTAAACGCTCTTTGTAATTTAATGAAAACAAACCAGGATAAAAATGTGGCTGCAGATAGCAAATTTTACCATCTGTCTCATGGAAGAACTTTTATTTACATCCTATGGAGATGTATAATCTTTCCAACTGTAGAACATGAGTTAATATTCATCATGTCCAAGGGGTTTTCATGCAATGTTGTTGTTATCAGCATAATGTATTGTGACATCCATTATTATTCTGTCTTATTTCACCTGCCGTAAATCAGATTTTATTTCAAAGAACATTTTCAACTCCATCATGCTGAGCACTGGATCTCCTTAGGGCTGTGTGCTCAGTCCACTGCTTTTCCACTGCGAACACACAGGTGTGCAGCCACACATGAGGGCATCAAGTTCGCTGACGACACCCCAGTAGCGGGACTCATCCATGGATACGAAAAATCAATGTACAGGGATGGAGTTGAACATCTAGAGGGCTGGTGCAGAGAGAACAACCTGCTGCTCAATGTGGACAAAATGAAGGAGATCATTTTCAACTTCCGAAGGTCAAAACCTGAGCATGCTCCCCTCAGCATCAGCGGCTGCACAGGAGAGAGGGGTTAACGTCAAGTTCCTTGGAGTGCAAATCTCGCAGGACCTGAGCTGGAATGAGAACTGCACTTCCTCAAGAAGCAAGCCTCTCTCACCACTAGCATCCTCTGGAGTCTCTAGAGGTGTGGTTGAGAGCGTCCTGACATACTGGTAGTCCAGCTGCTGTTTGTCTAACAGAAAACCCCTGTAGAGGGAAGTCAGGGGAGCTGAGAGGGTCATAGGAGTTTCCCTCCCCTCTGTCCAAGAACCTTTCCAGAGCCGCTGCAGCAGCAGGGCACTGAACATCGTCAGAGATTCCTCACATCCTCTCCATGAACTCTGAACTGCTGCCATCAGGCAAACGCTTCCGGAGCATCAAAGGCAGAACCAGCAGCTGAACAGCTTCATTCCACAAGCTGATCCAGACACGCACACACTCTGCACCTCAATCTGGTTTTAGTATTTTAGTTTTAATTTCAGTATTCACAGTATTTATATGTTTTCAGCCTGAGTATTTAAATTATTTTCCAATAGGTCACTTTAACTGTGAACTGAACTTTACATCATAGATTGCTGCTAGAAACACTTAATTCAGCCAATCTTAGAAATTCTGCCATCTAGAAAATATGACATCTCATTGATGTGTGTATGTGTGTGAATGTTTAACTTCATTGTTTTAGATTTGGTTGATTTCATCTTGCCTGCACTACTGTTGTATGTACAGCAAAATGACAATAACACTTGATTTAATTTGATTTTAAATAACACTGTGAGCTAAATTTACTAGAGTTTCAAATAATAAATAATTCCTTTTCACTATAAACATGACACTACATGAAAATGCTTTCAGCTTATTTGCATAAAAACTTAGCGTGAAGAAAAAAGATGGACACTGAGTGCAGAGAAAGAGAAGAAAATGTGTTCCAGTGTGGTCATACCAGCGTCAGCAGGGGCCTCTTACAGGAATTAAAATAACCTTCAACACAAGGTTAACGTCCATCACACTTCAGGACCACTCACACACACTTACTTATTAGCACTATTATGTGTGCGTGTGTGTGTGTGTGCGTCCTTCCATCCAAGGTAAGCATCAATCACTCTGAAAGAGGCTCAGACAACCAGATAAAACCACCGGGTTTTAGCCTGAATGTAAAGACTTTCAGTAATAGGAGGTAAAAATGTTAAAAAATAATGAATCATTTCAGAGGAATAGTTTGACATTTTCAGAAATCCACTTTCTTTGACGCCCTTTCTGAGAGCTGGATGAGAAACCTGAACTGAATTGAATCATACTGCGTTAATGCCAAAACAGGAAGTTATTTATGGAGGAGAGAAGCCATCTTTCAACAAAAAAACAACACTGAATGTCACTTGTGCAAGCTGCTCTTACAACCTGTATTTGTAATTTTAAAAAAATCAAATAACAAGTGGTTATGTGAATAAATGGCTGTGTATGTAACACCTAGAAAATAGAGCATCCTGAGAATTCCTAGAATTCCTCCTATTTACTAGTGATGGCCTCCTCAGCCACCAGATCTCAGTCCAGTAGAGCATCTTTGGGATGTAGTGGAACAGAAGATTCTCATCATGGATGCAGCTGACAAATCTGAAGCGACTGTGCTGTCATGTCCATATGGAACAAAACCTCTGAGAAATGTTTCCAACATCTTGTTGAAATGGCTGGTGGGTATTATTTTTACTCTGCAAGAAGTCAAACCTTGTTTATCTTTATTTATGTTGCTAAATTAACTCAAACATTTTGGGCTGAGGTTTCAGGCCACAGCAAGTCTAAAAGAATCAGGAAAGAAACTATTCATCATTAAGTATTATGACGACATCCGCTCCTCTTTTTGTCAATTTGTCATGCTGTCTGCCTTTCCCTTTTCCTTTTTAATTCAAATATCAATAATTGAAATCACATTAATTGATATAAAATTAATCTCTCTCCCTCTAATTGAAATATGCTTTATTGAAAATAGCATGAATGGAGTATGAACCCCTCTCCCTTCCCCTCTATGAATATTCATGAATATTGGGTAAGTGTGTGTGTGTGTCTGTGTGTGCTTCCATCAGCAACAGATGGTTACCATGGGATACAACCCATCAGCGTGTCCTCATCCTCTCATCCCTCTATTCTCTCTTTCATCTCTGCTGTCCTCTGTCACCATCCCACCATTGATCTCTTTACTTTGGCACGGTTCAGCGTTGGTTCAAGTCCTCTTTTTCCTGCTTTTTCTACTGACACTAAACTAAAAAGGTGGAGTTAGATTTGTTGTATCACAAGAACCAAACACTTTACTGTGATAATAGCATGTGAAGAACAACATGTGCCTGTGGTGCAGATCTATTCCCTTAGCAAGAGCTGATATCATCTTATTCATGCTAATTGATGGGTAACTTGGCAGCTGGATAATGAAATCCAAACCTCCATTCATGGCTTGGTCTGAGGTTGTGTGCATGTGGTGTGTAATCCTATTCGATGGCGGCCTGTAAACTGCCTAATTGACCTTTCCACACTCCACGAAGGACGGCTACTCCACCCGCCTCCTTCCGCCCGCTATTCCCTCCCTTCTCCTTTTTCCTTCTTCGTCCTTCATCATTCTCCTGGCACTTCCGCTCCTCTCGTTTTTCAATTCTTTTGCCTTTTTCAATCGCTCTTTCATTCATTCTTCAGTCCAAGTATTATCGAAGGATATGTTTTTTTAACAGTATTTTAAAACTCTCGGTTGCTAAACAGAACTCACTGTTGAGTGAAAATTATTTATTCAGAGGACTTGTGGCTAATTCTGCTATTAGGCAGTTTATTTGTATAGCACACTTAATGGCACTTGGAAAGGAAGTGGATTTTAATTAAACTATCTATGCTAATTATATTAACCCTTACACACTGTTTACATTTCGTGCCTTCTGGTCTGGGTCAATTTGACCTGGGCTAAGATTTTCATCATTCTTTACCAAATTTTATAGATCTATTTAGAATATCTAAGCAGCTTTTGTCACATAGATAAATGCATGATTAAATCTTTATAAATGTTTCAGAGAGCAGGAAGTGTAGTTTTTAGATTAATTCCCAACAACCCACCATATTCAGTTTGGCTCATATAAACACTAACTAGCCACGTTGGTGGGTGATGAATTGTTGTTGCATCTTTGAAGCGAATGCAAGGAGCTGACTCCTGTCAGGATAAGCAGATACTAATCTCAGCAGTCAGGGGTGGGACTGTAGTTTGAAGGGGACATCATACAGCCAGGATGACTTAGATACCATTCTGTAAAAGAATGATGGAGGACTGACACTCCAAAGACAGTGGTACAGAACCATTTCTGGTTTATTTCCACACTCTACTCTCTGCGATAGGCTCTTAATCAATTAATCAATCAATCAAATCGTTTGTTGTCCCTGGAGGGAAATTGGTTTTGCAGCCAGAGCACAAACAAAGGACAGACATCACACCAGAAACATCAAAAACAAAGTTTACAGTTTAACAAAGTTAAATTAGAACAGCTCAAAAACAAATAAAAAGAACAACTCTGTCAACGTAATGGCCATTACCGTTTAGTAGGTGAACAGCAGTAGGGACAAACGACACTTTAAGTCTTTTTGTCTCCCTAACGGGACCCTGAAGGCAACAAAATAAACTAATTCTGGAGAGGGTGGTCCGGGCAGTTCAATATAGAATGAGGTTTTCTTTAGAACATTTTTGTAAAAGATGACCAAAAGGCCCTCCTGCTGGGATCCAGTAACTTTGCTAGCAGCTTTCACTAAACTGCTTAAACTGATGGGGATTTTCTGAAATTGATTACCATATCTTTAGTTTTGGACTCATTTATATGGAGGAAAGAGTTTTCCCACCAGCTCACAAAATCCTCCACTACCTGCCCGTGTGCTGTCTCACCGTCCTCAAGAAGGCTAACGATGGCCATGTCGTCAGCAAACTTTTAAAATATAACTATTATTAACATAACTGTGACACTCGTCAGTGTACAGAATATATAAGAGTGGAGAGCGACAACAACCCTGTGGAGAACCTGTAGAAGAGGGGAGCACATTAGAACACGTACCATTCACCTTCACACACTGGGACCTCTTGGTAAGAAAATCCCGAATCCAGCTGACCAGATTAGGATGAAGTTTGAAGTCAATTAGCCTTTCAGCCAATAAATAGGGTTGCATAGTGTTAAATGCGGATGAAAAGTCCAAGAACAAAACTCTGGCATGAGTTTTGGTGCCTTCCAGGTGTTAGAATAACAAGTGTAAGAGAGTTACCACAGCATCCTCCACACCTCTACCCTCCCTAAATGCAAACTGAAATGGAGCAAGGTAGTTTTCAACCTGGGATAAAACATCCTTATTAATGATCTATTCCAGGGCTACTCAATTCGGTCCTACGAGGGCCGCAATCCAGCAGGTTTTCCATGTATCCCTGTACCAACACACCTGAGTCAAATTAGGTGGCTCTAACAGCCAATCAGGTTCTACACAATGACTCATTAATTTGACTCAGGTGTGTTGGTACAGGGATACATGGAAAACCTGCTGGATTGCGGCCCTCGTAGGACCGAATTGAGTAGCCCTGATCTATTCAAAAGATTTCATCACAAGAGAGGTCTAAAATCATTTAAAACAACAGGGGGGCTACACTTAGGCACAGGAACAACTACAGAATGTTTCCAAATTCTTGGGAACCATTTGCAGCTTTAAGGATTGCAGGAAGATGTAATGAAAATTTACACTATTGTACAAGAGTACAACCTTGACATTCGTCACAAAAAGGGTGCAGCCAATCAGTTCACTGATGACCTTTCTCGTACCTGCCAGGATTCTGTGTATGGTTATTCTGCTTATTTGTTATGCTGTGTTATGTCTATGGTATACTGTTGTAAACTGTGCTGTCTGTATTTTAAGGGAGGGGGTGTGATAGCCCTAGGCCTGTCAGCTTGGTGGTCTGGTGTGTAAATTAGACTGTGCCAGTGCTTGCAGGTAATTCGCTGCTGTTTCTGTGCCTATGTATCCACCCTCCTTCTCCAGGATTGGTCGTTGTCTGCGTCGTCTCCCCTGTGGCTGGCCAATCAGAAAGTCTCCTCCGCTTAATAAGCTCCTGATCACCTTCATTCTGGGCACCTGTGTCAGCTTGGTGCACAGTTTGCTATTGTTGACAAGACCTGAGTGTGGCTGCTGCTCAGCTTGCCACTGAAGGCTTGGTTTTGCTGTCTTGTGGCTTGCTTGGTTGCATCACAGATCTTTGTCATTTGTTGGAGCTTTGTGTTGTATGCTGTTGAGCTACATATCTGTGTTTGTTTTGTTTTATTTCCCATTTGCTAATTGCCTTTTGGGCTGTTAACTCCTGCCACAGGATGCTGTATGTTGATTATAATTTTTATCTTTGGAGTTTGTATTCAGTTAATTAATAGCTGATACTTTTCTTTTGTTTTGATGAATGATTCCTTGGTTATATGTCACAAATAAATTGGGTTTTTATCATACGTATCCGACCCGGATTGTTTGTGTTGCCACCCCTTTTCCCCTGGACTTCATAGGGGTCGTAACAATGTCAAAATGAACTTGCTCTTTGATAAATATATGTTGGTTTGACTTGTATATCACTTTTCATAATTACTATAGAAAACCTTCTAGAAAAGTTTTAGAACCCTTGTAGAACAGTGTTGGCCTGAGGCAATAAACCCAAATCTTGCTTGGAGAGGGATCAGCTTTTATAATGCATATACTGTATCATCAGGGACTACCAAGCTCCCCAAAAATGGGGTGAAATAATTTTTTTCCTTCAAAAATAAAGTCATGCCAAAAGGGTTAAAACTATTAAAATTAATATTCAATATTAATAATGTTCTAGCTGTGCTAATTAAATACAATAATTAATTGTATGTAAAAATTTATAGACATAAATTCTTGTTCCTTGTAGCAATGGATTTCATTAAAAAGACTATGAAAACTTGTTGCAGTGGACGTGAAGAAGCCTCTGACTGAACAAACTGTTGTTTCCTCACTGTTTTTTGTAGAGCGTGTTATGCATTGTCCATTATGCTCAGCAACTTGCGCATCATTCTTCTTTTTACAATCAGCTTTAGAGGTGTTCCCAGCAACTTTATAAATATAAAAAATTTACATTTAATAAATCTTAAATGCAGTGGAGCTGCTGGAGAATGGTGGCTAATTTCAATATAATTTCACTTGAGTAGTCACACTGAGCAAAGCTAGGGCTGTTTCTACAGACCTATCATTACTATTAATGGACATATTTACACTTTTTCTATTATACTCTATCATCTAGAAAAAGCTTTTCAGATATCAAAGCTTTCTTGTTCTTTTTCTTTCATTTTCAGTTCATTATTTTCCTCACACATCCCGTCTGATCCCGTTTTATTTGCTCCCTCTTACTTTTTTTACTTCCTTTCTCACTTTGCTGTCAAATTTGACAAAGAGGGTGTGAGTAAGAGGGATGAGTGAGTATCTGTGAAACAGGGATCTAGCCTGGCAGCTAATTAGCAGCTCTGAACGTTAAATCACAGCCCGAACACTGTGTGTGTTTTTAATGTTTTTCGAAGTGATCAGTCAGTGCAACTGAGATTTGTTACGACTTTTACTATCACTTATCGAAACTCGAACCTGTCACCATGCTTTCTATCTTCTTGCTTTTTCTCTCCTTCTTTTCTTCTTGCCTCTTGCCCCTCTTTTTCATCCATGGTGAAGTAATGAGATTAGGTAAAATGTCTCAAGAAGATGTCTCTGTTTCAGGTTAACATCTGCCATTTTCTTCGATAATGTAGATAAAAACCGAGATTCTGGCTTTCTGACGTTGCATCATACCAACAGAAGACAACAGCTCAAATATATAACAGAGCTGGGTGGATAGCAAATGTTTATTTGGGAGGATCTAATTGTTCTCATTGTGTTTAATCTTTTAAATCCAGATAAACTAGAAGAGAAAAGGGAACAAAATAAGCAGATAGAATGAATGACCTTGAGTTGAATAATCCTTTTAGAATGAAATTTGAAATGAAACTAGAAATCTTCAAAGACTTCAAAGTTTTAAATGAATCACCCCTCCGTTCTTTTTGTCCTCCAGTCCTTTAAGAAGGACACAGAAACAACACATAAAACAATCAAATTGATTGCATTTACATGCTAGATCAGCATCCCAGTTATGACTGGAACGTTTTTTTGGGTGTATCCAGTATATGTGGTCCATATCTGGATGTCTTATCCTGGTTTTGGGGAACCTGGACATGCTACCTTGACTACTAAGATTTTACATGTAAACCCAGTTACATAATAGTCTGTGCTGTAAAGATCTTTAATGACAAGATCTTAGGAAATATGTCACAACTGCATGCAAATTATTACAAACCTGAATGCATAAAAGACCCAGCAAAGTCCACCTTGCTAGTGTCAGGTTGGACCGTTTTTTGCCTTTTGAACTGCCTTCATACTTTGTAGCATAGATTCAACAAGGTGCTGGTAATGGATTTTGGTTCGTATTGATATGATCGAATCACACAATTGCTGCCACACCGTACTGCTTTGGAAAGAGATCTGATGACTGTGTAGGTCATTGGAGTACATGAACTTCATTTGACAGCACCTGTACAGCTCTTCAGTGTTTAAGATCTTGTTTGACAACATGCTGTTCTCTAACAAGGTGATTAACCACAACAAAAAAAAACAAACAAGAAAAAACAAAAGAGTCTGAACCATGAATCAATGACTTAATGTTCTGGATCAATAATGTGTATTTAAACAGTCCTCTTTACCATACCGGCCACATTTAGACATCATCAGATGAATAAGACATCTAACACATGACAAGTTATTGAGACATTATATGTATATAATTATGTCATAATTATAATTATAATTATATGTTGATGTTTACACACCCCTGTTGGTAGATTTTATTTCAGTAAAAATTTTGAGATGATGGAATTAACATTGAATGATTCTATTTGACATTATATCAGTGTAACATCAACCTTTTAGATTTTCTGTGAATTTGGAATATTCCTAACTTTTTGTAAGTAATGTGTGTAAACATATGTACACTGTCTGACCAGTGTTGCATTCACTTCACAAAGTCTTCTCCAGCCCACCCCAAAGATACTCAATGGAGTTCAGGTCTGGATTCTGTGGTGGCCAATTCATGTGTGAAAATTATGTCTCATGCTCTCTGAACCACTCTTTCACAATTTAAGCTCAATGATTCCTGATCTTGGAATATAGCTGTGTCATCAGGGAAGAAAGATATACATTACACTTAAAAATCCTTTGTTACGTTCTTTCACTGATATGATTTTTTTTCCTGCTAACAACCCTCATCTCTTCAGCTGAAGTTGCTGCTGTTAATTACCTTCTCTGTAAGCAGGCCAATGGCTATACTACCTTGGGCATCCAGCAGCTTAATCAAGAAGAGACAGAAAAGGAGCAGAAAGAGAGATGAACTGAGAGGAAAATGAGAAAGGGAAGATGAAGGGAGGAGGTGGCAGGCAACCATGACGATCACCTCAAATTGGACAATGATTCCACCCCACTGACTTACCAGGGAAAGAAGATGAGCAAAGGTTGAAGAGGAAAAAGAGAGAGGACAAAAAGGTAGTCCGACAGATCCTTAATTAGTTGTGATAATGAGCAGAAGAGAAGAAAAAAGAGGAAGGAGGGATGGAGAAAGTGAGGTAATCCACAACCCTGATATATAAAAAATGTTGAACCTGCAACACTGTTTTTAAAAAACATGTGCTTATTTAAATTCTTTTGTTGGCATTATTGAAAAAGAAATTATTGCATTTACAGCTTTGTTGCATCATCTTGTCTTTAAAAAACGTTATACTTTATGTGTTTGAAAGCTCATTACTGCGTTTATTAATGAGACAGATGTCTTAGTGTTTGACAGGTCTGGACTGCAGGCATGGTGTCCACTTCTTTGTAGATGAAGAATGTGCTTTCACATTGTCTTGCTGAAATAAACAATGATTCCCCTGAAACACATGTCATCTGGCAAGCAGAATTTCTTTTTCTTAATTCTGCATATTGGCTGTCTTAAAAGCTAAAAGAAGTTGCGACATGATTTTATCACCTAATTTTCATCAGGACTTGGTCCTGGTACTTGTCCCTCTTCCCCTCATGGCCTCCTCCATTCTCTCTTCCAAATGGCATCATGAGCTCCAGCACGAGAACCTTTTTTGTTGCCCCTGACACCAAAATGATGTCAGGTCTGAGAGTGGTCTCAGCAACATTCTGGGGAAACTTGAGTTGCCTGCCTAGGTCTACTGTCAGCTGCCAGTCCTGTGCTCTGTTGAGATTCCTGATGAAGCTGCTGGTGTACTTCCCAGGTTTGGACCTTGGGCAGATGGCAATAGTGCCACAGATGCAGTCTGCAATGGTCTTTAGCACTTGGTCATGACGCCAGTGGTATCTGCCTTCACCCAGAGATTTAGGGCAACAGCTCAATACAAGATCTAGGGTCCCCTTCCTCTGGCAAAGGGGGTATGATAGTGTGTCTGCCAAACCCCAGCAGTGCAGATTGGATGGACTGGGAAGAACATCTTAGACAGTCTGGACAAGGAATTTGATGCATTGTGGCTCAGTCCACGTGATCTTTTCTCTACAACTTGTTCCCATCTAGTCTAGGCACCTTGCTGTCTCATCCCCACTGCTCTGCTGGACCTCTCCCCCTCCACAGCTGCTCTCATTTCATCCTGGACCAGTTGCTTTTGCTTCTTCCCCTGTACTCTGTCGTAGCAGGGGACTGGAATGGCTTTCAGCCCAGCTCTTCCTCTGGCTATAGTCCCTACAAAGACTTCATGGCATATCCGGGATTTTGCCTGCTCCACTGCCACCTCTCTCTCCAGTTCCTTCTAGTCTTAACAACCTATGCCCCCGAGACTTTTGCGTCTATTGATTCCAGGAGCTGCAGCACTTCTCTCATGTGCAAGACCTTGAACTCCTCCTCAATGAATTTAAGGTGGAGTGACAGCTTGCTGGTGTTTCCATAGAGGGTGATGTTAAGTAGCATCTCCTCACATAGTGGCTGACTCTCCTGCACAGGTCTGTAATGGTGGAGGTTGGGAACTCATAGAAGAGCAGTGGCCAAGGTATCCAAAGCAGAATCCCATGCTGGTACATCCATGCCTTAAATTTGTCTGGTAGTCCTGTCCTGTTCAGCCAACCCTCAAGCTCCTAACAGGTGTTCTTAATGGAGGCTGTATCCCTGAGGCTGCTGTCAAACTTCCCAAGGCTCTTCACAGGCTTTTCTGAAATTGTGGGGATTGGTGTTCCTGAGATTTATAACCTAAACTTATTGAACACTTTTCCTCTTTTCAGAACCCAGGATCTTGACTTTGTTGGCTTGAATGGCACCCTTGCCCAACCTATCAGGCTTTCTAGCCTGTTCAAGATCCATCCTCCTCCAAGCACAGCCACCTCCAACCCACAGAAGGTGTGGATTGGTGGTTGGTGAACCCCGGATCTGGATTTACGACCTCTGCATTCTAGCTCAGCAGATTTTACCAGCAGGTTTAAGCCAGAGCAAGCAGGATCATTGAGATGGTTCAGCCTGTGATGATTCCCACCTCCAATCTATGCCACTCAGATGTTATTGAACCTGCTGGGACTCTCTGTCTGAACTCGCTGTGAGGATCCAGAATGAGGTCTTTTACTGCTGATGGAAAATGATGCCTCTCCAGTGTTTCCATTACCAGCTTATGGAGTATTGAGCTACAGACATTGGCCAGATCTAGCTAGAGCATCATCTGATCTCCCTTGTTTTCTCTTGCATGTCTGAGGAGTTGTGTAACCACCCCTTTGTGCTAGAAACAACCTGGCATACCAGGAATGCCTCCTTTCTGCACTGAGGTGTCAATATATCAATTTATGAGGAAGAAGTCAGCCAGCTGCTTAGCAACAATGCTGAAGAGAATCTACCCCTCAACACTGAGCAACAAGATGATTCTAAACCATTTGATCTTCTTGGAATCTTCCTCTTTAGGAATCCATACTCCCTCGGCAAATCACCACTGCAGTTTTACCTCTTCGCCAGATAACTTTGAATATCTTCTAAAGCCAGTGGAACAACTTGGGACAGTGCTTGTAAACCTTGTAGGTGCAGACCTGAACCTAGCTCTCCTCACCACATCTTGAACTTCTTTTAGGAGTGGTCCCCTCAGATCGAAAGCCTCCACAGGCTTTGGTGGCCTTATCACAGTGTCACACTGTCCTGGACCTTAGTCTCTGGCAGGGCTGTTAAAGATGCTGTGAAGGTGTTGGTTAATTTCCTCCTTTGCACAGTCTAGGTTTCCACTGTGTCTCTGTCCAAGGAGCTCTCTGGTGAAACCAAAGGGGGTTTTAATGAAGGCAGTGTGTTTCCTAGACCTTTCTCTGCATCATCTCCTGTGGTATTCCACTCTGCGCAGGGTTAGGAGTCTCTTCTTGAGCATTGCATGTAGCTCTGCCAATGGTGCCCAATCCTTTTGACATTAACATTGTAAAATAAATGTTATTTTAAATGTTATTATTATACAGATCTGTTAGTTTGTGTGAAGATGGTTTTCTCAGACTGTTTACTTACTGTAGTGCAAAAATTACGAAACTAGAAAGACTTCAACCATTAGTCTACTTATTAACATAAGTATCCTTCATAATACTTGAGAACAGTTCAAATAAACAACAAAACAAGCAAAGTTGTTAAGATAATCTAGTTGTTTTTTTAACTAGATTAATAAATTCAAAGCATTGTAGAGTTTAGATTAACTTTTTTTTCTTTTTTTTTTTCTTTTTTTTCCTGTCTTTATTAAAGGTCCCATATTATACACTTTATTCCCAATCTGAGACCATTCATTAATATCTAAATGAAATATTTCCGCCATGGTATGGACAAATCGACCCTCAGTTTGAGTGCAGCGGCTTCTCTTCACCTCCCTCTTTTTAGCAGCTTCAGAAATGTGCCGTTTATGGTGGGCGGAACCCTGGTGGAGCAGCTCAGCTGTTGGCTCCGCCCATCGCATCGCCCGTCATGAGGTGATTGACAGGTTAGGCCTTAGCGGTTACTAGACGCTGATTACAGCGTAGTGAAGGATAAACAAACGCCGGAACACCGGAACCCATTCCTGAAGCCCCCATTACCGACCCAAACCGTGACGCACGGAGAACACAGCTAGCTACGCTCATCAATCTGATGCACAATGGCACCGGATACAAACAGTAGAAACAGTGACTTGGCTACATTTACAACAGTGCTAATATATTTTCAAGCTATCAGACTAATAAGGCCGAAACGATAAAATAACTGCCAGCTCTTACCTCTCCAGCTGTGTCACGGACAGTTGGTATTGAACCTGGCTTCAGCTTCAAACGGTTGGCGAAGCCTGCTTTCCATGCCCCCATGTTGTGGAAACAGTCCTCTTTGAAATGCTGGCCACAGACATGCAAAACCTTTGGAAGTTTTCCGGGTACATTTCCTCCAAAAATAAAATGAATCCACTCAGTCCTCGTGGGTTCAGTGGATGGAAGTAAAAAAACGTTTTCGTGTTCATTTATGCAGCCACAAACAGAACAGTGCTTCTGTCGCTTAGCCATGTCCGCTAACGAGGGTTGCCGAAAAGGATAAACACTGGGCGCTAGGTGATTTTTAGAGGGCGGGCTTTGAGAGCCGGTAGACGGGTCCATCGCTCTGTGGGGAGTGGTTATTGTCCCTTATGACGTCTTAACGTACAGGCTTTCAAACTCGCTCAATTCAGCGCTTACTTCCCTAGAGGTGGAGCAGGGGGGAGAGAGAGCGCCTGAAAGAGTTTCACACTTACGGGTCTCCTACACATGCGGGGGGACCAGTATGACTGTTCCAAAACCATTAAAAAGTGAATTTTGCATAATATGGGACCTTTAATAGGCATTACTATCTGTCTGCAAGCCAGGGCGATGAACATCTCCTGCTAAATGGGTTCCACTAAATGGTTTCAGAAAGCTCATTAAATATAGCAACAAACTCACTAAGTTGGCAACACTGTAAACAATGGGTCCACCGGGTACGTAGCTGTAGGGGGACGGGCTGCCCGTTGAGGTGCCTGTTGAAATGTATAAAGGTAGCTGGTCCTCTACGTGAACAAAGAAACAACAAAGTGGCTTTTAAATATTGATACCAATGCTAATTAATATCTAATATTCTTTTTTATATCAAATATCTAAAATTTTAGTAATTATTAGAATCAGAGAATTGATTTTTTTTTTTTTTTTTTTTTTTTTTTTTTGTGGCTCTCTCCAAGGCTTCGTCAGCCATGTCTTACATTTGTTTCATCATAAAAGTTTGAATTTTGCAATGATATTGAGATATTGATCTAAAATTCAAAACACACATTCTGAGTAGTTGACTAATCATGCATTTAAAAATGCTTTGTGTTTTACTGTAAAAGACATTGACAAGTGTTGCAAGTACAGATTAATTTCTAATTTTATCTAATTTTATCTAAATTTAGATCATGACTAAAATGATACATAAAATGATTAATATGTATGGATTATTAAACAAATTCCATCTTTTTTTTTAGCATTTTATATTCCAAACTCATGAAAAATGTGAATAAAACTGTTTAATAAGAACATTAACAAGCACCATTGGTCTTATTAAATAATAAGGCAAAATGTTCCCCCACACACACACACACACTGACAAACGAGAGCACACACACAAACAAACACAACTTTCCCCACACCGGTGCACACGCTTGGTTACCATCTCCCTGGTCTGTTTTATTTCCTACATGCTCCAAACCTCACACATCCCCAAACACACACACACACACCACTGAATTTCAGTCAAACACATTTTTTGGCTCATGAGCACACAAATGTGCACACACACCTGTCTCAGGAAAGCACACACACTTCACCACCATGAAGCTGACCCAGTTTCCATGGTGACAGAGACAAGGGCTGTTGCTGTCTGCAATCCTGAAGACACACCCATGCCTCACCAACATAGAGAGGAGAAGAAGAGAGAGGTGGAGAGGCTGGAAGTGAAATGGAAGACGGAAGGGAAAGAGTTCAAGTAGGACACATGGAGAGGGAGAGGAGGGAACAGTGATGAGGAGACAAGAAATCATTTATCTGTGAAATGTGTTATCAGTCCAAAACAATGGAGAAGGAAGTTGAGTCACCTTAAAGCATCGCATTTACTTTCAAATTAAGGATAATTAAAATGAAAGACAGTGAACACCAAAGTTAACATACCGCGTGAGACACAAATAACTGGCAGCATCACCCAACAAACAAAGCTTTTATAGCCTGGATTATGTTTGACACACTGGTAAGTGTGTGACCGAACTTAGACTTCAACATGTTGCCATAACCTTTATTATCAGCGCTCAAGGGATATTGGACTTGTTGTGGTCTTTAACTAAAACAAAATGACAACCCTACAATGCAGGAACATCACTAGAAGGATTGAAACAGAAAGAACACCAATCATACACAAACATCTCCACAGTTTCCACTCATGTGGTTTACTTTTAATGATTCAACATTTGCATTAATTTTATCTTCTTGGGTTTTGATGAGTGGTGTAGATGTCTGACAGACCAGCTGGAAGACTTTTCTCTCCAGGACACTTTACCAGCAAATGACAGATTGCAAAAACTGGGCTAAGCACAACTAATAAAAACAACAAACTAGCAGGCAAGGAGCACATTATGATGTCAGGTTAGTGCTAACCCCCATTAGCAGGGTTTGCAACAACCACTATGAAACTGGTTTTAGGAGGTGGGTTAAGGTGACAGGATGCTGTTCTTATCTACAGCAGTTCAACTGGACTTTTCATGTGTTTAGCCTTGGTGGGAGAAAAGAGCTGTTTTTTCACATCATTTTGGGGTGACCCTGCATTGGAATAAGTGGGTATAGAAAATGGGTGGATTGTTATTGTGGAGCCTGGTTTTATGCAAGCATGTTTTTATACCCTCAATCATCACATTTTCAATACCTCATCATGTATCATACATTAACCAAGTAGTTTGCACTTGTTCTTGTACTTGAGTTTAGCACAAGCACCCCCAACCTCCTAATGTGGAATGTTTTAATTATTAAATGTGACAAAACACAGTAAAAACATGACTGTTTTGGACTGCTATGACACTGTATTACTATTATTTTTGTGTTCAGTAGCTCATATAAACTAAGGAAATTGTCTGTATACATTACAACTTTATTTACAGAGCATACGTCACTCCTATGAAGCTTTGCTCGACTAAAGTCAGTAAGTATTCTGCAAGGTTTCACTTATTTCTACATGTTTTGTGAATCTCCCCCTGTGGTCAGGTTTGGGACCAATGTCCTTTGATCACTGGCAGCACTGATCCTGCATGACCCCTCTAAGGCTGGCTTGACCCGGTGGGGTCAGAAGGGTGAGAAATGCTGGAAGGACCAGTAAAAAGCTCATGGCAACTCACTGGACACCTCACTGTCTGTGCCAGTGTGATGGCTTATGATAAAATGTACCAGAATATTGTGCACAGCTGCCAGCAGCTTGAGTTGACAGGAAAAACACTGAAGATGAGGCCGTCGTGCTTCTTGAAGGGACGAAAAAGCTTGTGGTTTAAACTTTTAAAAGTATGCGATCTGGATCCAGCTTTATTTTTTTGTTTCTTCGTAGTTTTCTTCTGTTGACAATGACTTCTTTAATTTTCTCTTGAATTATGACCATTTTTATGGCAACCCTTTACTGTTGCTGACAGATAAGTAAAGACTAATTTTACAACAAAATAAGAAAACTTGAATTAAACTGAATGTACATCTACTTTGTATAGAAGTGCTGAGTGTTTGGAAGGCTCTAAATCTTTGCAGTCTATGCGAGGAAGCCAAAACATTGGTTATTGTCTGCTTAGCTCTTCTGTCTGCTTGCCCTCGGTCAAGTGTACAACTGGAATTTACTGGAATTTTTACTGAACATGGTCAGTGGAATAACTACATCCATTCACAACAAAACTATGAACCATTGTGTGCTCTCTGCAGGCAATCACTGTCCTTGGCTATCTTTCTCTTTGACATTTATTATGATGTAACTGTTTAAAACTTATCCTTGTTTTTGTTAAGATGTCAAAAATACAATCAAAAGGCTGGCTGTCATAGCCTTGGCGGAGGTAATTATTGCCTTTAACTTGTGTTTCTTTTTTCTGTATTTCTTTCTCAGCAGGTATCCCTGGCTTAGAGCTTTTGTGCTAGTTGACCCCTCCTTCCTGTCCTCTCCGCCCCCAGATGGTTGAGGACGGGTGGCCCTTACCAAGTTTGGTCCTTGTCCAAAGGGAGTTTCTTTTCATTTCCGGTGTCATCCACCGTCCCCTGGATGCTCGAGAATCTATGAGATGTTTTTCTAATTCTATGAATTGATTTATATGAAGACAATTATTATACATTGGGGAAAGCGGATCATGGCATGGATTTGTTATAATGAATTGGATTTAATTGATTATCTAAAGTTCCTTAAGATGACTTTGTCGTTATAGAGCGTTTTCGCTACCTTCAGTTACACACGGGTTGCTGCGCATGTCTGCCATTTTGTGGGTCATACGTCTGTCGACATGACCCTGTTTTCCAAGGGAAAGTGAAAAAAAAGTACAGGGACAATGCTGTATGCTGACATCTTTAACTACGCAGTGACTAGCAAAAGTTCATACACGCTAGAGGAGCTGAGAGCCTACAAATCCCTTGAAGTTTACCGTTAATGGAGCTGTGACCATTACTTCCTTTATTATACTAGATCTAGTGTCTTATACAACATAACAGGAAAAAGTAATTTTTACTTATTTACAAAAATACAATAAATAAATAAATCAGTGTAGGTGTATTTGAGATATCGGTTTAAAAGTACATCTTTGAAAGATCATGCTGTATTTAAGTGAACTCAGCTGCTTACAAATGATTCTAAACAGAAATGTGATGATAAGAGTTAGATGTAGTTACACATTCAGTCGCTTTAATTTCTATTCGCAAACTTTGATTTAAATTCTACGTGAAATATGTGTTATCATAGCTGTAAAGAAATGATCTGAGCACACTTTGGAGTCTTTAGGAGGCTGGAAATCTGTGTGATTGATGTGAGCAAGTCATAATATTAGTTTTTGTCTGCTTAGCTCTCCTGTCCGTTTGGTCAAGTGTACAACTGGAATTTACAGGAATATTTGCTGCACATGGTCAGTGGAACGATTCCAACATCAGCTCACAGCACAACTATGAACCATTGTTAGCGTTAATCAAACTGAAAACAACAATGTGCTCTCCGCAGGTGATCACTATCATCCTCTTTGATCCCTTGACCCACAAAATGGCAACAAGAACTACGATCTTGCAAAAATACTCTAAACAAACAAAGTTGACTTGATAATGCACATTATTCAGCAGCCCCGTTTCCCAGCAGCTAGATTTACTTTAAGTGAATTCTTGCTGCAGAACAAATTACATGCCTTTTGTTTTTTCTCCTTTTTTTTTTACCTTTTTCTTCCTTTACATCCCCACACCTTTAATCTGCTCTGTCCTACTTTTTGCCACCTGTGTGGAAATGTAGTCCAGTCCTCCCTCTTTCCCTCATCATCCAGTCTACTTTTCTCTATTGTGCTCTCTGGCTGCACAGCTACCGGCTATTGTGCCCATTTTCACCAGCTTCCAATTATTTGTGTTCACCTGGACTCACTGGTCTGCCCCCTGTAACTCTCCCTTAGTTGTTAATGAAAGAAAAAGAACAAAAACATTTAATTAATAACATTTTATACTCCAAATATGGGATAGTAGAACTAAATGTCCCTCCCCTTTTCTTTCTCTACAATTTGTTGCCCAAAATCTTCTTTCCCCCAGATATTAAAGGATTTTTGTGGCTGACCAAAGTTGGGCACTAGTTTCTATTTCTGTAGATATAAATGTATTACAGCCGACAGGGTGATATATGTTACACAGACCCTAAAATAACTGCTGGGATAAATTAGGGCCCAGCTTGCCCCTGGCACAGTGGAAAAGAGAAGAGTATGAATGAGAGTTTGGGTCTTAGATGAGATGTTGGCCTGCCTTTACTACCACATAGATAGCAGGTGGTCATTTGTGTTTTGTTTTTCTGTTTGTGTGTGTGTTTGCAGAGTGAATGAGTGAGCTCAAGGGCCGAAGGTGATGTGGATTTTCACTTCAAAGGCAGGCAAAGGCACAGCACAGATTAAAGCACACCAGGAATCAAAGAGCTTGAGGCAGTAGGCAGCCCACAGGTGTCCCCCCGTTCATGGCCGTGGACATTTGTGTGCATGTAAGTGCACGCGTGCATGTTTGTTATGTTGTAGAAAATGGGGCTTACATCTATTTTTACCTGTAGGCTCTCACGAGACCTCTCTTGCTGGCTCTTTTTTAAAATGTTGCACGGTTCAGGACTTGCAGAAGCTGCTGTAGCAGATGGAGGTCTCCTACCGAGAACAGCTGATCTCGCCTGAGTGCAACATTCAAGCACCTTTTACAGCAATAAGCTGTTTTTATTGCACAAAAGAACACTTCTGCACAATATATAAACACTCCTGTCATTATATACTGCTTACAATGACTCAGCAAAACATAAAAAGCAAATACACCCTCTTTGAATTCAAGGTTTTGCATATCAGGACATAATTATATTTGTGTACGTTTTAATAAAACAAATGTGATCCTTACCAAGGGGCGGAAATGAGGTAAATATTATCTTAGATGACCAACACAAAACATATCACACCGTGTCATTATTAGGGACAAACACTGCACCAAATTGAAGAAACATGAAGTGAAAAACTAATTACACCTACTAATTTAACTACATGTAAAAAAAAAACACGATAATTTAAAGTAATGGTTTTCTGTGACGTTATGAGTCTCACATGGTTGTGGAAGATTTTGGTCCATCTCTTCTAACGGCACCTCACTTCATTGATATTTGTAGATATTTATTTATGCACAGGTCTCTTAAGGTCCCACCACAGCATTTATTTGTTTTAAAGAAAAACAAAATGTTTCAGTTTTGTTTACAGAACTGGGTCTTTTGGTTCCCCTCTGCATCCGATTGGGAAATCGTTTTCCCAAGATTTTCATGTTTTTTTAAATAGTATATTCATAACTTGAACAGCTGAACTAGATCATTGGTGTACAAGCCTTATATTAAAGAGAGAAAAAGTAAATAATACAAACTTAATGGGTTCAGATTTAATAAGATCTTACATGTTTTACATGCTCACTCCATTTTGACCAGATCTGGTTAAACCTTTCTTTTTCCATTTTTAGAGCAAAAAAAAACCCTCTTTTCCACAGTGTAGATCAAATACAATGTTCATCCATTCCTCAATATTAGGTGGGTTCACTTTAAATCATTACCTTGTAATTGGTTTTATGCATGCAGATAGTAGCATATCTAGTAGCTTTTCTCATTGATGTGCCAATTTTCACAATTTACATCACATTGTTACCAAGAAAAAGGGATTATACTCCAAATATAGTCTCTGTATAACTATGGACCTCCTCCCAATTTGGACTGATAACCTGGCAATTCATGAAGATATGAGTATCTGCTCCAGCAGTTGATCCTGGGGTTGAGGTCCAGACTTGGTCTGAGTCATTTCAACACTTTTTCAGTCATTCTGTTGTAGCTCTGCCGCTGTGTTTATTACCATCGTCTGGTTGTACGATCCCATTTAAACCAAGTTTTAGACGTCAGTGTTCATGGCCGACTCAAGCCCAGATCATCAGCCACCACCACTGTGCTTGATAGTGGTTTTCTTCATTATGACCAACATCTCCACTTTGCTGTGGTCTGTCCATTGACATTGTTCCAAAAACTTGTTCAGAAGGTAATGCAACCTAAAATGTGCTTTTAGAGCTGTAAACAACAATGAATGACTTTATTTTTATGTTAAAACGGAGATTTTTTATTTATTTATATATATTTTTTGCTTTCATTGTGATTTTGGTGGATTTAAAAATGGCTGAAAATGCCATCTACTGGTTCAAACCATAGTTTTTCATGTCTAAACCTGACTTAGAAGTGACTGTTTAGGACTCGCCTACAGCTGAAGAAAAAAGAGAAAGAACTGTTGTTTTGGTTTTGGCTCCTTTGCCAGCCATCTTTGCCCCACTTAAATTCGTTTTTAATTAAGTAATTTGAATAATTAAATCATTTTAATCATTGAAGTCTGAGTTCAGTCAGTTTGCTGAAGGAGATGCTTAAATAGATGCATTAAATAGATGCTTTAAAAGATTAAGTTATCCATTTATCCATTTATTTTTTTTATAAAATTTATTAAGTATCTACGTTATTTATCTATCATGTATTACCTATTAATTTTTTTAATATTTAGTGTGATTTTTCCTTATTTTATTCTGGGTTTATTTAGTTTTTATATCATTGTAAATAAATTTAGGCGTTAAGGCGTAAACATCACACACCAAATCTGGAGTTTTTCTTCCAACCCTTGATAGAGCTGACATATCAGCGTCTGAAAATAAACTTCCAGCACAAAGGAAGGAAAGCCTCTATCAGACAGTGTATTACGCGTATATATGTGTAGGTGTTTGTTGTCATAAATAAAACTGAAAGAACAGAGGAAGCCACTTTAGATTGTTGACATTTTACTTGTGCTTTACCTTGTAGGTGAAGAGTGCAAAAGCAGCATTATGGAGGGAAGGTGGGAAGGGGGGGGGGGGGGTGTATAGACACTTAGAGACACTCTTTAAAGCCCCCGCCCTTTTTTAACGAGCAGATTATGTACCATGCAGACAGTCATTGGAGAACCCACCCTCTCTGCCTCCCTCCCAGCGTGGGCCACAGGGCTGAACCTCTCAGCCTCCCCACGCTCTCCAGACACCTACACACCACTCCACTGGTGAGGAGGAGAAGTAGAGTGTGTGATCTCCATATCGCTCCAACAGCTAAAGTAGTATCACGCAAAGCTAAAAGTGTCTCGCTATGCTCACACTCACAGTGTGCAAGCAACAGACTCTATCAGCCACTCACCCCTCTTTCTCTCTCTCTCTCTCTCTCTCTCTCTCTCTCTTTCTCTCTTTCTCTCTCTCTCTCTCTCTCTCTCTCTCTCTCTGTCTCTCTCTCTTTCCTGTCTTGGCTATATTCCAAGTGCGCATAGCCCCACACACACACACACAGGTGAATGCACATGTAATGGCAACAAGTGTGTACTCCAGCGCTGGTTGCCATAGCAACACAGTCATCAGCGTTCTTGCTCTTTGGCTTTGCTGAGCATCACAGCGAGGCCGGGCGTTATCTGAAGTACATGCACACATACGCACAAAACAGTACACACACATATGCATCCACATAAAAATCCAAACAAGCGTGAAACATTCTCCTGCACATCCTGACTTTTGTTCTATATTTTTTTTACATATTTCTAGCATGTGATGTGGTTCCTGTGAGTTGGACATCATGACAAGAGAAGGAGAGAAAAAGAAAACAAAAACAAATCACTAATAATAGTGTGGATTAAGCAGTTTAGTAAAGTTTAGTGGATGGATGGATGGATGGATGGATGGATGGATGGATGGATGGATGGATGGATGGATGGATGGATGGATGGATGGATGGATGGATGGATGGATGGATGGATGGATGGATGGATGGGGCCATCTACAGCATATTCACTGCAAATGCAGCAACCACAGTCACCTCATTGTGCAGTCTTAGAAGCAGAACTCACGCAGGACTGCGATGCTTTAAAAACTAGTGAAGTGATAACACTTGGCTCATTGTCCTGCTCTAGTCGAGGACTGTCCCACCATTTCCTTACAGACATCCATATTTCTCATCATTGTAGATGGCAAATTAAATATTAGGAAATGCAATACTTAGGAAATGTTGGGGTGTATCTGGTCAGTGATTGATTGTTTTTGCTGAACACATCTTTTTTCCTTCTGCACTCACACTCACTAATGTGCAGTCACTATCTTGATACCAGTACTGTAGCTACAGTCATGTTTTCACAGTCTGATTGCCGGTGCTGTTATTCGGTTACTCGGTTTGCCTTCTTATAGGTACTCTTGATGATGGTCTGCTTTGTTTGCTTACAGAGGTTGTTCAGTTTCTTTTTAGGTGTAAAAGCTGGTCTTCTGTTTCGGTTGTTCGGTTGTTGTATCTTTGCCTCCCTTTTTTCTCCTCACTCTTCTTCTCTCTCCACCTCACACTCCCTTTTTACCTTGTTTCCACATCATCAGGTCCAGCATTAAAATGTGATTTAGCAAAATCCCCCAAAATAATAGAAATTAATCAAGTGTCAAGGTGTGCCTTATATCCTCCATTAGGCTTTCTTGGCAAAGCAGATTTGTTTAGCACGACATAGCCAGACCACCTTTCCTTCCAGTCAAAGGTTGGGCCGGGCAGGTTGTGAATCCCCCCTCTTGGATGGATTCTCAGCCTCAGGTTCCCTGCTGCTACACCTGCTATCCATCAGCCTCGTCCCTGGAGCTTGTGCATCCAGTCTCCACCAGATTGTCAGCCTCCACAGTATGTTAATCAGGTCTTTGTGTGATACTTCCCTTACTTTTGTTTCCCAACTTCCTCATGTGCCTCCTGGTATCTCCCCGTTGGTCAAGAAGTTGTTTACTCTCCTGTGCCTCCTAGTATTCTCCTTCATACAAGCCAGCTCCTGTGGATTACTTATCCACCCTCCTACATCACCAACACACATTAAGGACAACTTGTGGCTCCCTTCAATATCTCCCAGATTATCTCTAGACAGATCCCTTAATGTCCTGATTTCCAAGCTTAAAATTCCATCTCAAGTAAACCTTTTACACTTTCTGCTGTCTCCAATAGTGTTTGCATAAGAATGGCTGCGCTAGCCGTGACACTGTTCAACCACTTAAGATAGTTTTCTAGGTCGGACATTTGTTCACTTTCCTCTTTTTATTTTTTTGTTTTCAGCTAACATCTCTCTGGGAATCACCTTGTTAGTATAAAAACACTTTTTACGTCTGTGTTATCGTTGGTATTTTTCTTTGACCTAACTAAAGAAATAAAATTATGTCCCTGCAAGTGTGCAGTGATTTCGTTGCTATGTTGGCTGTTATGTGTAGATACAACACTAGTTCATTCCTTGAGCTGGATGCCTTTTTTTTAAATGTCGATTGATTCATAGATCTGTAAGTTGCTTTGAAAGACCTTCAGAAAGCCTGCAGACTATTTCTAAAGACTGCTTGAAAAGTCTAGTGAATGCTGTATGAATGCTCACGGTGCTGAATCCTGTCGCCTAAATGATCTTTACTAAAAACTTGAAATTTTTAATTATTTTAAGAATTTATTTGTATTACAAGAATATTATACTTAAGAAATTTTATTTTAGAATTTAAAATGCCTGAAGTCAATCTGAATATGAATAATTTTTAAAAACATTGCAGATATAAAGAATTTCAATGTCAGCCAAATAGTCCAACGTTCTGTGTATATTTTGAAGTTTAAATGGTGTCTCTAGGTGAACTTATCTGAAAGAATATACATTTTTAATTTGAGTATGGATGAAAGGGTTCTGAAGGTTTTGTCCATTTAAATCATTTTTAAATTATGTGGGGAAAAAAAGTTAAATTTTTCTTAAGTCATCAAAGATATAAAGACTTCCCTTCTGACCACCCTTCTTTTGAATTAGCCATATATTTTGGTTTAACAGTGGTTTTAATATGATGAAAGAACTTTTGTTAATATTCTATATTATAAGACTTAAATCAGTGGTTTAAATTAATGTTAAACAAACGTTAATAAATACATGTGCAGAAGCTGAAAGAGGCACATTTCAGCACCACGGTCAGCAACATGTTGACGGTGTAATGAACACATGTGACCACTAGAGGGAGATGCTGCTTCACCAGAGAAGCATTCAGAGACCTGAGCAGTTTTCTCAGTAATTACATGTAAGGCTTTTAAGCTGGAGGAGTAAAACATTTAACTACAATATTTTAACTACTCTGTTTTTGTTAGTTTTTCTCCTTCTGCTGGTTTTTCTGTTGTTGTTTCTTTTTTCCTACTGTTCTGCTTCTCTTTTTATATGTTCTTTATATATGTTTTTTTATTCTCTGGACATGCTGAGACATTTGAATTTCCCCACTGTGGGACAAATTAAGTCTTATCTTACGTTAGATAATCTGGTTAGACTGATTTGATTTTAACTTAATGTATTCTTTTTTATAATTTAGGATCCTCCCTGAAGCATCCAACTTGTATTACATCTGAGAGTTTATAGTATTGAGAAGCAGATGTACAGACGTGGACAAAATTGTTGGTACCCTACGGTTAATGAAAGAAAAACTCACAATGGTCACAGAAATAACTTGAATCTGACAAAAGTAATAATAAATAAAAAATTCTATTAAATTTAACCAATGAAAGTCAGACATTGCTTTTCAACCATGTTTCAACAGAATTATTTTAAAAAATAAACTCATCAATCAATCAATCAATCAATCAATCAGTCTTTATTTATAAAGCACTTTTCCTTCCAAAGATGCTCAATAGGATTTCGGTCAGGGTTCATAGAAGGCCACATTAGAACAATGTTTTCCTCTAATCATTCTTGGGTTTTTTTAGTTGTGTTTTGGGTCATTGTCCTGTTGCAAGACCCATGACCTGCGACTGAGACCTAGCTTTCTGACACTGGTCAGCACATTTCTCTCTAGAATCCCTTGATAGTGTTGAGATTTCATTGTACCTGCACAGATTCAAGACACCCTGTGCCAGATGCAACAAAGCAGCCCCAGAACATAACAGAGCCTCCTCCATGTTTCAAAGTAGGGACGGTGTTCTTTTCTTCATATGCTTCATTTTTCCATCTGTAAACATAGAGCTGATGAGCCTTGGCAAAAAGTTCCATTTTTGTCTCATCTGTCCATAGGACATTCTCCCAGAACCTTTGCGGTTTGTCAACATGTAGTTTGGCTTTTTTATGATTTGTTTTCAACAATGGTGTCCTCCTCTGTCGTCTCCCATTAAGTCCACTTTGGCTCAAACGACGGATGGTGCGATCTGACACTGATGTTCCTTGAGCTTGAAGTTCGCCTTTAATCTCTTTAAAAGTTTTTCTGGGCTCTTTTGTTACCATTCGTATTATCCGTCTCTTTGACTTGTCATCAATTTTCCTCCTGTGGCCACGTTTAGGGAGGTTGGCTACAGTCCCATGGATCTTACATTTCTGAATAATATGTGCAGCTGTAGTCACAGGAACATCAAGCTGCTTGGAGATGGTCTTATAGCCTTTACCTGCTTGTCTATAATTTTCTTTCTAATCTCCTGAGACAACTCTTTCCTTTGCTTCCTCTGGTCCATGTTGAGTGTGGTACACACCATGTCATCACACAGCACAGTGACTACTTGTAGCCTTTATATAGGCCTTTTTCTAGGGGTACCATCATTTTTGTCCAGGCCTGTTTCATGAGTTTTTTTTTTTTAATAATTCTGTTGAAGCATGGTTGAAAAGCAATGTCTGACTTTCATTGGTTAAATTTCACAGAATTTTTATTTATTATTACTTTTGTCAGATTCAACTTATTTCTGTGACCATCTTGAGTTTTTCTTTCATTAATCGAAGGGTACCAACACTTTCAGCCATGTGTGTAACTTCTTTGATTATTGTGTCATTTTTTACAGTGTTTGTCTCTTAGATGGAGCATAGCCCCATAGTCATGCAGGACGAGATGTGCATGATGCAGAGGATTTATTAGGTGATAAAAACAATAAAGTGTCAATTAAACAGGAATGTATATAAATAAATGTGTTGAAAAAATTAAAAAACTGTGAAAACTTGACAAATTTGAAGGAATGGACATTTCCTTCTTACACAGCACTACAAATTATAACAGATGTGGAAAATTTGCATTTTAAAATGAACATAAATACTATATTTTTATTCTCTTAATACGATAATAACTATTCTTTACACTTTATTTCTTTTTATTGGTAACATTTTATGTCACCATAAATATTTTAAAGATGTATGGTGAATATATTTTTAATCTGGGAAGCTTTGCTAATCATTCATTAAATCTTAAAAACACAAGAATAAAAAATGTGTTTTGACAAAAAAGACCTACTCTGGCACTAAAATAATTAAAATACTATTAAAAAAAGGAGACCAATGAATATATTTTTAAATAAAAAAGTCTTTATTTGGCATTTTAAAGATAATCTTTGGTAACACAGGCAGGAGGAAAACAGAGTGTACTGAATAAACCGAGATGACTCATGATAAAACATCCAGCTCTATAATTAACTGCATAGATTTTATCGATGGTTTAATCGATTTAATGCATTTAAACTCTCCTCTTTCACACAAGGTGAACAACAGGAACAATAAGTGTACTATGAAGTATTTCCAATGTTTTTTATGTTATCTGGATCCATCCAAGTAAGGGATGATGGGTGTGATGTCAGAATATTTCCACTTCGATTAAATATCAGTGTGTTCATTCACACTAAATTATTTAATAAAATTATATTTCTCTAAATTATTTAAATCATTTATGCCATTCAAAGTTTATATTGTACATCTGACCTTTGCATAAAACAAAAACATAGATATCCTTTCAGTTTTTCACCAAATCAAAGTAAAATGAACTTTTCTGAGTAAACATCTGACCAAAAAGACTGTTTGGTAACATTTATATTCTATTAGCTGCTAAATGTTTGATCAACTTGGCAGGAAAAGTGCGTAAAAACACATTTTTAGCATCATTCCCTGATCATAAATAACTTCCTGAATCAGGACACACCAACCTACAAGCTAACCTCCACCAGCTTTCTAACAAACATGTTAAACACTTTTTCTGTGGTGATAAGATTTGACTTTTTATCCCAACACACACACAGAAGTATGTGTGTGTAGCAAAGTGTGTGACAGGGTCCCATAAGTAATACATGAATCTGCAGCCAAACAAATGGATTAATACAACCTCATAGCTGCTGTTTAGCTTATCATACCTGACACTTTAATATTATAATTATTTATTTTAGATGTGCAGGTTCATCTGTTTATTTTTTGTTTTCTTCTCCTTTTTGTATTTTGTGGACTGATCGGTCAAAAATTTGCGTTCTCTTTTTCTCTCAGTGAGTTAGGCGAGGTAGTATCTTATTAGTTATTTTAAATAGGTTTGTGTTACTTTCACCTCTTTTGAGACTTTTTTTGTTGTTAAATTCTGCATGAATCGAGTTGGATCATATTTTAGGTTAATAAAAACCCTTTTTTTCTATTTTACTCATGTCTATCTGTCCTTTTCCTGGTTGGTCCATCCCATTAGATGTATGAAAAACTGTGGGTTGGATGTGTCTTTGGAGAACGCTTGTCCACTTCTTCATGCGAGTAACTACCAGAATATGAATCCTGCTCTCTGTGTGCACCCGTGTTTTAGTGTTCAGTATGAATATTGATGCAAAGAAGACATCAATGTGTCTGTAAAGGACAGGAAGGGTAAACATGTTCTTTAGGTTTTAGATAAAAACTCAGAGGTTATTTAATGAGACTCAGCTCAAGGTCTATAAAAACATTAATGATCTACCCTTAATAAATATTAAATTCAATCATGACTGAGGTTTTAATTTAACTCTAAGTTAACCACCGCTACAAAAAACAAGTCCTGTAAATGAACATATCTTATAAAACTTGAGAAAATAATGACTGTTTTATGCTTTTTGACGCTCCATTAGGCAGTAATATTTTGTACAGGTGGCCATTTTATGAGGTAGGAGGTGCTTTAAGGGTGCAAATATTTTTTTTTTTCCATGAGAGACATGATATAAAACAGACATGTTTGTTTATACTTAATCTCCACATGGAGCCCTTTGACTTTTTGTTTGGCTGTAAACTGACTGGATATGCTTTAAAAACAAAAGCACCTGGGAAAACATCTGGCTCTACTCAGAAGTCCCATTTTCATGGAAAAAGTCCTGACAGAAACCGGTTTTCACTTTGAGCTGGGCTGCTCCTCCATCCCTGCTTGTGTCATCAGCTCAGCGACGTTTTTCTCCAGGTCACCAATGCGGGTCCCCATCTGATCGAGTGTGAAAGTTGAAGAAATCTGCCCATCAAATCACAATACAGGAAGCTATTTTCAGTTTAGGTTACATCAACATGCTGGTCAGCTCTCACCGATGGGTTTTACACCACATCCAAACACAGGATCTGCCTCTCCGCATATCTTCTTCTCACAAGTTTTACTCTGACACACCTTCCCTGCATGTTGCCGTTTCATGGATTTAGTAGGATGATCAAAGAGGACAGCAGATGTAGTCAGAACGCACCATACGACCATCCGAGTGGTTGTTATTTAGCTGCTGGTTTTCTGTTGGAAAGCACACATTGATACGGTGCTGAGCTGCCTCCGTTTGCTCAGGATAAGAAAACGAAGTACAACAACAGCTCGACTTGTAACGTTCTCCTCTGTAATTTCCAAAACTCATTAATAAGGCACACTAGTTCATTTATTGTCATTTCAAATTACTTCTCAAACTGTAAAACAATCATTTTAGTTACGAACTTTATATTTTTAAAGGTATTCAGGGGACCAGTTACTGTGAGTCATGATTTTTCTTCCTCCTTCATCCCTTGTATTTGATTGGTGAGCTTTTTTGTCCATTTGGGTCATTTGTTTCCTAAATTTCTTGCCACCATTCTTTTATACTTTTATATTCCTATTTCAGTTTTTCGTAAAGTTCAGCAGCACACCGGAGTTTAGATTTAAAACCACTGCGGGTCATTCAAGGACAAAAAAGTCAAAAAATTACGCTCAAGACATTACAGATTAACATTTTTACTACTTTTTTTCTTATAATTCGCTTCACTCCTAATCATAAATTCCAAATATGCAAATATTCCAATAATTCTAAACCTTTAAAATGCCAGTTTGACCAGATGATGACACTTCCACCAAAATCCATCATTCCATCCACATTTTTGCCTCGTGGAAGTCATAGGGCACAAATAACGTGTGTTTTATCACATATTTATCTTAAAATCAAAATCTGAACCAGCAGCCGTGTTTCCTTTATTTATATGTGGCTTGTTTTTCTTACACATTTGTTTCCATCAGCAGCTGTTGACACAAATCAATTCAAATTAGTCCAGAATGGCTTGTTTTTATGAAGCCACTAAAGGAAACTGATTAGGGAAATACAATTTTTACCTTTTCAACTGTACCAAATTATTATTTTTTCATTTATACAAACTATGGAGCTCCTGAAGTGCCTTTTGTGACATTTCTTATAACTTTACTGTGTACCAGATCATTTTCTAGTTGAGACCCACTTTTCAAGATTTAAAAACCGAAATCAATGAAAGAAGCATGGCTCTGAACCTGGTTGATAATCATAGATAAATAATATTTAATTAACCCTTACTAAGTCATACTGATTAGTAAGGAATTAAGATTAGAAAAAAAGAGTTATGAAGGACATTAAGACCTAATTTACTTTACTGCCAGCAATGTTATGGAAGATTATAATAAATTTATACTTGGTTAAAAAGAGGGCCAGAAAAATCGCCTTGGGTACAAATATCAGGGGTTATGTTAACCAGGTATTTTTTTCACTGACCTTATTTTTATTCTTTATTCTTGAACAAAAATTCTAAGTATTCATTTAGTGCCTTTAACCAAGAATCTAGTTTCTCCTATTAAGAGCAGACTTCCTTATTTTAATGTTGAAATATTGTTCTGCCTCTATTTCTTATTTAAAATGTCCCTACAAGCATCCCCTGGTTACAGGTGGTGGCAGATGAGACAGCAACAACTCACTCTTACGTTCATAAATTAATGCAGTTTCAGGCGCCTAATTTACAATGCTATTTTGTGCACTTTTTGCACGTCGTCTATACACATTTTAAAGTTTTTTTAAGGTGTACAGTAACACTGTAAACAAGGCTCCTAAAACTTCGGTTCTGAAGCTGCAGCTTCTGGTACTGCACTGCCCTCTAGTGGATGTACTGCCTAACAACATGCCAAACATCCATTTCATACGTTTGACAATGTAAGAAAAGGATTTACATATGAACATACATAATGGGAGGATAAATGAGCCTTTGTGGTCTTGAAACACCATGGCTGTTATAAAGACACAGTAATGCCTTTTTTCCACTGGATCATGAGAAATAAACTTTGTGAGAAGCTGCTGGTGTCTCACAGCGTGGTACCCTAGATGCTCTGCAGCTCTCAAAAAAGGTTTTATCATCACAGCACAAAAAATCAATGATTGCTGTCTTCCTTCACTCCAGGACACTGCAGACAATTGCTACTATTCCAGGGCTGAAAACATTAAACTGAAAACTTCCCACCCTGGATATCACCTGTTTGACCCTCTGCCTTCAGGATGGTGATATAAACCAATCAGATCATGCACCGCCAGAATCAGAAATAGTTTCTTTCTCAATGAAATCCATTTACTGGATCAACACACACTGACTAAAACACAAGACATTTGACCACTATCTGAATTGTGCAGTACCATTTTAACAGTGTTTAAAATGTATTTATTCCTAACTTTTTACTTTTGATGTAATTTTCCCTGCTATTGTTTGATTTTTTCATTGAAGAATGTGACTATTTCAGTGCCCTGCATCCCTGACGCATTAAGAATAAATAAGAAAAAGAAAGAAACACATTTTTAAATTGAGAACCCATTGAATTTCCCAGGGACCCACATAAATGTCACTGCTATTTGCATGTGTTTTAATACCACCACTGGAAGAGGCCCTGCAATTTCACTGTTTTATGCAATGACAGTAAAGTCTTCCATGCCAGCCTACAAACCTAGATTCACTGTGTTACAGGCATGTGATTGGCTGAGTCCTCACGAAAACCAAGGAGACCACATCAGTCCAGCTCTGAGGTCTTTACACTAGCTGCCTGTTCATTAGAGAATAGACTTTAAACTACTGCTGCTGGTCTATAAAGTTCTGAATGGTTTAGGACCAAAATACTTCAATTATCTCTAGATCCAGTATGAACCTACCAGAACCCTCAGGTCATCTGGATCCAGTTTCTTGTCAGTTCCCAGAGTCAGAACCAGACGTGGAGAAGCTGCATTCAGTTTTTATGCTCCACATGTCTGGAACAAACACTCGGAAAGACTCAGATCAGCTGAAACACTTTAATCCAGGTTAAGACCCACCTGTTTTCTGTTGCATTTCAATAGTTTTTACTTAAAAGTCTAAATCTGCATCAGTTTCTTTTAAGCTTGAATTTTTAAACTTCACGTTTTAATACCGTTTTTCCCACACTGGAACTTTATTTCTTGCATTTTATCTATATCTCGTAGTTTTTTTCCTTTTAATGTTTTTTTTTCTTTTTTATTGCACTTGTTATTGCTCCCTGCTGTAATGCTTTTAATGTTTTATGCAAAGCATTTTGAATAGTCTTGTACATGAAATGTGCTATACAAAAAAAAAAGGCTTTTTTTCTCATATAACTCCCTTTGACATATATAATACAGTTTAAAAGTAACCGTGCTCAAAAGGAAAAGACTTATGAATGGCACTTAAGGGACTCCGTAAAAAAAAACCTCTCACATGTAAGTGTCTAGAAGAAGGTTTCCCTCGGTTAACTAAACATTTTAATTAGCATATCTGAAACCATCATTACTTTGTAAAAACTACAGAGCTGGATCACAGGCTTTGGAGTTTAATTAATATGCATCTGTTTCAACGCCCCCTAGTGGTCATTTACTTTCATTAAAAAGCCCTGAAATTACTTATCAAACGCAGGAATACCAAAACTGATTCCTGCAATTACTTCTGCTCTCAAGTGTGTTTTTACTTTACTGAAAGTAGCTCAGACAACAAACAGATGTTCCTTTCCCAGCTAACCCTCAAAGAGGCGGAAATCTACTACAGAAAGGATATTTTTAGACTCCAGCTGTTCAGAGATTGCCTGGAATCTGCCCTGAAGCCGCTGCATCGTGGTCTCCATCTAAAAGGACAGAAAATGTTAAAAATAAATAAATAAATAAAATAAAACGTCATTTACACAAATATTTGTCTGCCATCTAAATCCTACCTGTATGAGACTCCTTGCAAATCAAACAAACTTACCGCCTCGGTCATGTCTTGCGCTGCTCTACACTCGGTTTTTGACATTTTTGTTAATAAACAACACATAAACGTTTCAGTTAAACTTCCGGGTGCGTCACACAATCTGACTGGATAATTGTTTTCTTAAACAGGGCAGCGACCACGACGGTAGAGGTGTCGGCAGAGTTCCCCTTCAAGAACATCGGATGTGACTCCTTTAACTTTGCAGTACGTCAGTGAAAACGGTAACTTCCGGTTGTAGAACCACCCTGTCAAATTAAAAGTCTGTACTGACATGACTTCAAAAGTACATCAACTCAGTGAAGCTTCACTCAGATAATCAAAAATATATCTCATTAATTCAGAAATAAAGCTTCCAGATATTTTTTCTTTTCATAATATGCATAACTTACCTTATCAATTCAGATAAAAATGTATAAAAAATATTTTTGTTAAAATAATATTGTTAATAAAAATGCAAATATTTTGATAATACTCATAAAATACTTTTTTTTTTTTGGTTTTGTTTTAGAAAAATACATCTCATTGATTTAGGGAACTAAAACAAAAATAGATTTTTCCCCCACTTTCTTTTGTTTTGATAAGATTACATAGTTAATTCAAGAAAGTCTAATGATAATGTATTGTGAAACAATCTGGGGTTGGTTTGAAAAAGAAAAATATACTATTTTTATTTATTAATCTATTTTTTTTTTCAAGACGAATATTTTAAATCATGCATCATGCAGATTTTTTAAAACTTTTGTCATTATTGCTTCATTCTGAAAAAATAAACTGAAATATTTTTTTGTTTGTTTTTGTTTATTTGTTTGTTTGGGTTTTTTTTGTTTTTTTTTTTTTTTTTTTTTTTTTTTTGTTTGTTTGTTTGTTTGGTTGGTTTTTTTTGTAGCTCAGGAAATACAACTTCTTACGCTATTATTGTGGAGGTAAATACAGTTCTTTTCCGGTTTCTTGTACATTATCTCTGGTTAGTCTCTGATACCTGCAGTGATTTGTTTGCATCTTCGCACATGGGTTGTGCATGTTGTTTGTTTGTGAAGTGTTAGTCCTGTCAGATTACAGGGGGATTTGTTTGCTGTAGATGAAGGATGATCCTCCTCACGGAGGTTTTGGTTTTTATATAACAGCACATGATCCTTGCTGACTGTGACAGATGAAAGATGAGAAGCTCACCGCCACAAGGGTTACATAAGTTTCATTAAGCCTTTATAAATCTTTATAATCCGGATTTTATCTGTCTGTCTCCTCTCTGCATATGATGAATTCATAATATGTAACATAAAAAAGAGCTTCTAAAATACACAACAGGGCTAGTTTAAATCTAAAGAGTGTACGTGTTGTGCATTGAGCAAAAAGTCAACTAAAATAACTGGGATATATTAAATATTTTAGAAGATGGAGCCATTACCAGGACTGGGAACAAGCAAGATGTCCCACTTTCCACTCAGATCCTTCTGTAACAGATGTTACTCTTTGCCACAAAGCTCACTGTGTCTGCAGCAGAGCTGATTTACAGACTGGATGGGGCTGAGGTTGAGAATGGCCTGTGGCCCCCAGTTAAGGCCACAGAGTCCCCTTTCACTGCTGGATTTTTTATTTTTCACACTGACATGCTACATTCTCTCATTTGTTTACAAACCATTTGTTTTGAGAAAATCCAAATGAATCAATCTCATGTGTGAACAGAAAAAAAAATGTAATATCTTGTTTGCAACTGGGTGACACTGACAGCACATTTTGTATTTAATTATGTGGCTATGACCTCCATTCCACATTTTGAGTTGTCCATTCCTATATACACCATGTTGCCAAAACTTCTGCTAATCTGGCTTGGCAGCAGAAAAAAAAAAAAAAAAAAAAACTAGATACCACAACAACACAGTTTTTACATTTCTTCACACTAGCCAGAGATTTCTATGGATCCTATGTGGCCAAAAACTGTTTGCATGTAAATAGTTAGACAATTAGTGTTTGTTTGGACAAGGTTTTACATGTATTATAGAAAGACCCTCATGTGATGCTGGAAAATATTCTTCATTGGTCATAATGATTTGAGAAACCACCATGTCCACTTTACTCACCCATCTCAAGCACAGCACAGCAAGTAAAGCACAGTCTGACCTAAAACTATGCTTCTAACTTGTTTTGATGCCAAACTGATGTTCATTATGTACATTACTGGAGCCATCATTGTGCTGCAGGTTTCCAAGGCTGAGAAATCGCACTTTGTGTTCCAGCCCGGGGCATTTTGCTTTACAGCGCTGTGCACATGCTAGCAACTGGACATCAACACACTGGCTGTTTTGAAGTTGCAACCTGGCTGATTTAGCAAAGAAAAGCAAGAGGAAGATGATAAGAGGAAGTGAGAAAAAGAAAAAGAGGAAGTGAAAGAGAAAAAGGGACAAGAGTCGAAACTGAACTGACATTTACTGGCTGGAGAAATCTCAGAGAAGAGACAGGATGCAAGATGAATGATGAATTTGACATCAATAAGGGGTGCAAAGTGCAAAAATCTGCCAAAGCTTAGTAGTGCTTGATTGTAGGCTTCCTTTGACTCCATGCTGAAGTGTCCTTGTGCAAGACACCCAACCCCACGTTGCCTCCCGGTGTGTATCAGGGTACAAATGTGTGTGATAGTATAACGTGTTTAGTACATAACAAGAAAAGTGCTGTGTGAATGGGTGAATGTAACATATAGTTTAAAAGCGTTGTGAGTGGGCAACTCACAAAAAATGATTAGAAAAGCGCCGAATAAGCACAGTCCATTTAGCAATCCAGTGGTTCTTATATTTATTATTATAGTTATCGCTGATGTTTGTCAATAAATGAAAAATTCTGGTCTGCCTTTGAAAATATTTACAAAACTTTTATTTTATTTTATTTTATTTTATTTTATCTTATTTTATTGTGCACAAACAGGCAAGGAGGGTGAACACTCTCGAGCGAGTCCACCATCTTTGTTTTGGGCTCGTGACGTTTGACGTCTGAGGAAGTGTGGGGAAAGATCCCAAATTAAAGACTGTCTGACCGGTCGGGCTGTTCAGTGAAGAAACGGATGAAATGTGAGGAACCTGTGCAAGAAAACGCGCTATTTTATTTGACGTTTCTTGTACATTTTAAGGGCTTTTTACGTGGTTTTAGGGATCTTTGTAGTTTCTTGTGAGAAGTTGTGCGCGGCTGCTCAAGCAGCGCTAGCTAGCCTCAACACAAGTGTTGAATCAGGGAAATAGCACGCAGTGAGCAATTCAACCAACTTGTCTCCTACAAAAAGAACACCGCTGCTTTTGTATTGTAATTTACACGTTCACGTGCTCATTGTTTACTGTTCTCTGCGAGTACTGTGACGTTACCCTCCAGCTTGTCTTGTGATGGCGTGGAATTGCTTCTTGTATGTACACTTCTTGTAAGTACTAACAGTTGTACAGGGAAAACACGGATGCTGCTCTTCCTACACTTTCAAAGGCATCACAAGGAAGCAGAGGATGACAAACGCTGTTTAACAGTCACTCGAAAAACATCAGTTCATTCCCACTGAAGCAGCTTGAAAACATGGAAGATGAAGTGTTTGAGCAGATTATGTCCGTGTTTAACACGCTGGTGTCGTGGATCGCTGCTGGTGCCATGGTTTTCGGTGGGGTGGTGCCCTACATCCCCCAGTACAGAGACATCCGCCGGACCCAGAACGCAGAGGGCTTCTCAATTTATGTGTGCCTGGTCCTGTTGGTGGCAAACATCCTGCGAATACTCTTCAGGTACCAAACCCCCATACCAGGCCAGTTTCTCAGATGCAGGGCCCAAACTTCATTAAAAAAATCCCCCACGTTGGTTCTCATGTCATAGTTCACTTGTCCTTTCTCTTTCCTTCTACAGATTTGGCCACTACTTCGAGACGCTTCTGCTGTGGCAGAGCATCATCATGATCTGCACGATGCTCATCATGCTGAACCTGTGCACCAACGTCCGCATGGCCACAGAGCTCAACACGAAGAGACGCTCCTTCATAGGTCAGAAACACGTATGAGTGTGTGAATGTGTGAGAAGCCGATGTGCAGTCGAAAATCAGCCATCTGAGAGAGGAAGGAAATATTTTGGAAAACTGTTCACAAGTCTTGAGACTCCTTTTAAGTTTAATGTGTGTTAGAAGAAGAAAAGCTGTGGCTGTCACCTTCATGTCTTTTTCATGTTGCCCAAAACCACGATAACGTAGTTTATTTAGCCTTTCCCCCTTTCCAAACTGAATTGGGGTTGGAGATGCTCCCTAAACAAAGAAAGATACGTGCTAGGTTTCCATTTATCTGTTTGCTTTCCTTTGCTTACCTGAGCTCAGGTCCTGGAGGGAACAGGTGACACTCTCCAGCCTTATATAATCTCACTGAGTCTCAGTCACTGTGCCAAATGATCATTTTCATATTAATGTTTAAGTCAATAAGGGGTGTCTCAAGACTTTTGCTCAGTGATGTTTATTAAATGTTAAGCAAATACTACTGAGGCTCTATTGTTGCATTTTATGCATGTGTAATCTAACATGGCTGTTTTTCTTTTCTTATGACTGTATCCTTTTTCTTAATGTAGGCCTGTATATAAAGTTAATCTATAGATGGCTGATTTTCAATTTCAGGATTACACTGAAATCCCCGATTAAGAGTTTTTAAACGGGCACTCAACCACTATCCTATAAAAACTGTTAGATTATAGATATGAATGAGTCATCCAAAATCTTGCTGATTTTGTGCCCTTAAGATGCAGTGAATATAACTAAAACAGAAGGAAAATCTGCAGTATTTTTCTTAACTCTTAAAAAGTTACTCAGTAACCCACACGTTTAAACTTCAGACCTTGTTTTTTCACATGCACTCTTTTGCAGACTACAGGAGGTCAAGGAGCAACGCTTTGTTATTGGTTGAGTGTTTTATTAGAAGTCTGCACTTTGTGTTGCATGTACTTTATGTTGCTGCCTCAGTACTGGAGGTTCAGCTTTGCTTTCTGTCCTTGTCGCAGTCAGAGGAGAGAATGAGGGGGGGGCAGAAGCTGGATGTCAGATGACGGCACTCACTGTGAGCCTGAATGGAAAATCTGCAGTCATGGGGAAACTAGCCAAGTTCAGACTAAGCTAAATATTGTTTGTTCAATTCAAAGAGGAAAGTGCAAATTTTATGTTAATTTAGGGCTCTTATTTTATTTTAATTTTAAGTAATTTTTTTTCTCATAGATTTTTGTTGTTACTGAATTAAGTGTTTATATTATGAAGTGTTTAGGGTCAATTTGAGAACAAAGTGAGTATAGAGAAATAAGAAATCACAAAAATGTATCCCATCCATTCACTTTGCTAACAGCTAACTAGCCTAGCTTGCTTAGCCAGGCTAGTTAGCTGTTTGCAGCTTCTCCACACTTTTGTATTCAACGTGGAAGCTAGAGAGGCTGTCAGCATTGGTTTTTTTTGGTGGAAATCAGATATTAATGTTTTGTCATGACGCACAAGGCATCATTAGGAATGTAAATATAAAATTTTACTTTATTAGGACTTTGGATTTTGAAAAAATTGGGAAAAAGTTTCTAAATTAGCTTTAGTTTAGGCTAACAGCTAGTTTGATATCTACAGTTCTTTTTTTTCCTGTACTGACTTTGTTTATAACCTATATTTTCTTGTTTAAAAACTGATAATGTCCCAGATCCATTTGTTGCCTTTCACTGAAAGTTTAACACTTTGAGTAAATGACAAACATTTTGCCAAAAGTTAGATCAGTTAGTTACTTCATCTGTGTGTAGAACCAAGATGAATAAACTTAACTCTTGTTTTTGGTCTTGAATGCAAGAATGCCAGTGGTTTCCTTTCATTTTTGCACTGGACATTGTTAACCTGTCAAGATTAGCTATTCAGAAACATTATTATCTGATTTGTGCACAGTTTACCTGTAACGTTATAGACCGCCTTCAGGCTAAAGCTTTCTAGTATCACTGTACATCTCAGGGGACTGAAAACTTGCTGGTGAGGGGGGTTGTATTAGGGAACGTGACTGTTTTCTTTGGGTGAAGTAAAGCTGATTCAAAAAACAGTCCAAAAGTTTAGTAAATCAAGAATTTTAAGTCCATGAGTCAACACAAATACTGTAGGGAACATCAGTCTAATATAAAAAATGCTGCTAATTCAACTTTTCTTGCCTCCCCCTTTTTTAATTCAGTAAAGGCCTTTAAAATACAGTTAAGTCAGTTTTATTTGATCACTTCTGGAAACCTGCTGCCCTTTTTTATAGGTTTTTACATCAAATCAGACGACCACCTTATTCACCCTGACCTTAAATGTCCAGTTCAGTCAGCAGATGCATCGCGGGTCATCTTTTAGTTTCAGTAAAAGAAAATGAAGAAAACCAAGCTGTTTCTTTTTTTCCTTTATTTTTGTTTTTGTCTGTAGCAACAGACATTAAGGACGAGGAGGTCAGAATCCCTAAGAGGCTCTTTCTGGGTATGTACAGATCTTACTGTGTCTGCCATGAACCATCAGTGGTAGTTCATATGCCTCTCCTCTCCATTCCCGTGTGTCTCGTGCATGACCACCACCCAGCTTGGCTCTCTCTGCAGCCCAGCTAGCGGCTAACCGATCACCACTAACTGCACTTCCAACATGTTAAATTAAAGCATGATAGACTTTAACTCGCATGTAGTTCCCATTGTTACATCTGTGATTTTCAATCATCGAACATGTTCACTGTCTGTGTTTTGTAGCTACTGCTGGGATTCTTTCTATGCATATTACAGCACACACGCTGGCTACAAGCGGAGGATGTGTTGTTTATAATTCATTTATTCATTTGCACGATTTGTTTGTGCCTGAAATTCATTTCCTTGAGAAGAAATCGCTAGCATGTGTCTTCTGAATTAATAAATAAGTAGCCGTCAGCCTGCAGTGACGTACAGTATGCTAACCTGCTGTTAGCACACTTTTTAGTCACTGACAAGTTGCAAGTTACTTTACTTTTCTTTTGTTTTTGGTCAAAGTTGATCTTAATCCCAGTGTTTTTGTGTGTTAATACCCGTTAACTGTTGCATGCTTGGTCATTCTCTGCAACATGAATGTACAAAAGCTCTTTTTTCAATGGCTGATTAATGTGAAGTTAAATTCTAATAACCTTTAATTAATGTTGTGTTCTTACTGGCTTTGAGAATGGTTTTAAACCATATGAAACCCACACACTAAATGTCGTCTAGTGGCAGTGGTACCAGGAGGTAACCCTTAACGGCTTTTCTTTTCAATTCTCATTTCCTGTGACAGACATCTGATGTTGCATCCTAGTACTCAGTATCAGCAGATACTTAAACCCCAGATATCGGAACTGGACAGAATAAAATGGTTTCGGTCCACGTCTAGTCAGATTGACTGTGTTCAGTACGGTGATGCTGTTTGAAGTGTTGGATTAGACTAGGCTTATTGTGTCAGTTCTGTTGGTGGTTGTTCCTCTGTGGGTCTTCCTCACTGGTAGTTGAAAAACCCGATTAAAATCAGATTTGGAAACGTAATAGTCTAACTAAAATTATACTAAGCTGAAGTCTGTAGTTCTTCATGGAATGAATTTATCAGAAAATAGTACACTGTGGTCATAAAAGGGTGGACATGGCCAGCAATAATAGGTAGGATGTGGTGTTTAAACCATGTGAGGTTGGTACTAAGGGGCCCAAAATGTGCAAAGACAATATCCCCCATGCCATTACACTTCAAAGTGGGACATGTTGTTCCTGTTTCCTTCCTATCATGTCCAACCAGTCTGACCATTCTCCTCTGACATCAACAAGACATTTAGGTCCAGACAACTGCTGCTCACTGGATCTTTTCTCTTCTTCAGACCATTCTCTGTAAACCACAAAGATGGCTGTGTGTGAAAATTCCAGTAGATCAGCAGTTTCTGAAATACTCAGACTCATGCCACGTTCAAAGTCACTTAAATCGTCTTTTATACTCATACTGATGCCCAGTTTGAACTTCAGCAAGTCATCTTGACCATGTCTACTAACAATCAGCATCAGCAAGTCCTCCAGTATGGCCTCATATTCTGTGCTTGCTTCACAGTTCCAATCCAAGTAGCAAGGGATGAAATGAGAACACAGGATAAGAAGAAGAAACCGGTTCACCTGGAGCAAAAACAACAGTATTATAAAGCGCTGATTATTCCTGAAGGATCAGTCGCCAGCAATTTGTAAAACACCAAAATCCTATTACACCCTCATTTTAATCATGCTGCATTTGCTCCTTCATTATAAGATGGAGGAGGTGGTGCTGGGATGATGACAAGGCTGTACAGCAGGAGGAGCATTAGAAGTCATGAAAGAGGGGGATCATTCATACACAAACATAACTCTCCAGTTTAAACTCAGCCTGACTTTTTTAAGGGGGTGCGTGTGATGTCTTTCTAACATATGTGATAATCATACCTTGCTGGGCTTTAATACAGATTTGCAGATGTCTGTAAAGTCAAACCTGCTTGCATACTCGTCCATCCAGTTCTTTTATCTTTCAGATGCCACCTCCACCAGAAGTGTCCAGTTACAAAAATCAGGAGGTGCACACATGGCTGGAAAGATATCAAAGTGTTAATTGTTTATTATAGATAAAATAGAGTAAACCCAAGTTTAAAATATGGTACCTGCCTTATACCAGAAGGTTTTACTGATCGTCTTGGGAACACTTGATTGGATGTTTTGCCATTGTGGATCCAAGGCTATTTGGGAATTCAGAAATCTTTTATGTTTGATTGCAGACAGACCAGATAAACATGAACATACGTTCCTGATTGAAAGCACAAATGGCTTCAGCAGCTCTGTGCCCTTCTATAACAGCAATCTGGCTTGTAAATAGGCAGTATGGCCACAATAGGTTTTTGTAAATTTGACAGATTTTACAGTATTTTACAGCATTTTCTTTCTTGATTTGTGTTAACCACATTTTCTACTGACTGAGAGGAGAATTAGTGCCATAGATTGGCTAAGAATAGCCTCGTCCATAGTCATGAGAACTGTACATTGTACAAAACCCTATTAATGTCGTCTTTCTCCACAGAACTTCCGTCTTTGGCTGTATTGTTGTGATGATATTGGTTATCTACATCCACCATTTGCTTTGTGTCGCAGGCATTACTTCTAGCAAACACGCCTACAAGTAACACTGACTTGTATGTCCTTCAGCTTTTTTAGTTTTCATGAGGGTGTGAAGGATTTTAGTTTCATACAGTCTTGTTACTCCAAAGCATGTTTGCGGCAAAGGTAGTGCAGCAAATTCATTGTGTTGCTGCCTCCAGCGACAACTTTAGCGTAACAGTAGTGAATAGTTGTTTGGTTTGCTATCATTAACTTTACTTTCTTAACTTTCTCCACTGCTGAACATCTCCAGTAACACAGGTGCTTTGTTGCATGTTTAGTGGTGCAGCAGTTAAAAAGGTCCCCCCTAAACAGTTTCCTGCTGCACCACATTTCCAAAGTTGTTAAGGGTGTTGGAGAAACGCATCTGCCAAATGACTGTAGAAATGGAGTTGTGGCATAGGAAAAATTCAAATAGCAAAAACTTAAACCAGTTTTCAGTGTGAACCAGTATACTGTCCAGCACTACTTGTGAATGTTCAGTAAATGGTTCCTGTGCTCAGAGTATCCCAATCATAATGCTATGTTTAATGGTCATAACTATTCACATAAAGGGCACACTAGTATCTTCATAACTAAGAGGCAGAAATCAGAATAATTACAAAATAATTACCCAATAATTCGATCACTAATCAGCTGTGACATTACACAGCTCTATCAAAGTGATGACGCAGGGAATGCGTCGTGTAGTCGAAGCTCAGACAGGTCCAACAAAACAAACTTGACAGAAAAAGTAAGGAAATTTGTATTTTGTGCATTTTTTTTCTTGTAACAGTGCTTCTTGACAGTAACTCTGATACCGTTGGAAAGCCTGTTTATTGTCCTTTTAAATAGCAGCACATGTGTGAGGACAAGGTATTTGTTGGATAAGCAGCAGAGTTTTTTATGTGAGGTGCATCCATGAAAACTTGCTAAATCTTCTTTGCCAATAAAACACCAGACACAAATTTCCTTAGTTCTTAGTTTATTAGTGTGTGACCTATTTTGATCAGGCTGTGTATCGCAGCGGACCTTTTTTTCATAAACCCTTCTTTAAATCCTTTATTCTGCAGTGACTGGTATCTTAATTTCCATAAACACAGTGGTTTCTATTGACTCTTTTTGCTGGAAATACTCACAAAGTCTTTCTTCTAATGTAATATTTGCTGAAAACCAAATTGTCCAAAACATTTTGAGAAAATACTTCACCATTTAATATAAAAAGGGGACTTCTGTTTTTATTTTTTCTCTCTTACTCATTTCCACCCTGCAGCTTGACATTAGTCATCTGGTCATGTGGGTAAAACAAAGAAAACATTCTCGTGTACAGTCTGCTGATGCACACTTAGCTAACACTCAAATATACACAGAAACTGAAATGGGTTAATCAAATACAGCCACTATTAATGTCAGGATGTACTGTACTTTTCCAGTAAAACATGTCCAGTGCAGCTCTTTCTAAAATGTGACACGACACATATGAAGTGTTTCTTTGCTCATTTCACAGACTTTGTAATAAAAGTAAACATTTTTTTAGGAATACAAATAAAGTTTAACTGCTCTGTTTTTTGCAGTTATGAGCTGGATGAATTAAAGTACACATAAGATTGTTCCTGAGCTGCTTGACAACTTTAACGTGGTTGTTTAGAGGACAAAAGGGCATACAAACACTACTACTGCTGCAATAGTTCGATAAAAAGTCAAACCAACATTGAATTTGGCAGTTTGATGATAGCTGATGAGGTGTGTGTAATACTCCTTCCTGTTTGTTTAAAAGTTCTGAAATCCTCTAACCTGTAGCTGTTAAACTGCTGTGAGCTGTATGAACGCTAGATGGCAGTAGAAAACAACATATACATGAAGTGAAAAGGCAGAAAGTACATTGGCTCACTGTGTCATAACAGTATAAATTCTCCTGTTTGGACTCTTAAGCACACGTGTTAACATGGTATTAGCACTGCTTTATCTTGTTTGGTGTTTTTAGTCACTAAGAAAAGGCAATTCTAATCACTCTTGTGGCCCCGTGCAGCTCATGCTGTTTCTGTATTTCTATACTCGGTGGCCAGATGTGGTTTTGCTGGTTCAGTCTGCCCACTTATGAAAGCTGGCGGTGCATGGCCGGAAGCTTGAGCCTCTGAACGTTCATCGATCTGTGTGCTTTGCCAAGAGTCATTAGAGCTGCAGGAGGCTGTGTTCTCTAAATGCAGCTTCATGTCTGCTCATTGATCCGTTGGTGGAAATATCAAAGGTAAGGTTGTTGTAGTCTACTAACAGTATATGGTTGTAAAATTACAGATGCTGCACTGAAAAAACAAGCTGTACAGAGTGTGACTGTGTGGCATACAGGAATGTGCAAAAGTCTTGATTCAGCCTTCATGACCTCTGCCAAAGCGTGGGTCATGTATTCAGCCTTGGTCTGTTAGCATTATAACTCAAAAAGTAATGGATTGATTTTGATGAAATTCTCACAAAATTTCTGAACTGGAATAAAGGGACAAGTGATTAGATTTTAAAGGTCCCATATTACACATTTATTCTACAATTTTATATGAGTGTCAGAGGTCTAACAACACTATTTTCAAAGTGTATTACCCCAAATTCAGGCTTGGTCCTTAATTTCAGCCATTCCAAATGTGGCTCTGGTGAGCTCTACTGAGAACGGGCTGTTTCTGTGTCTGAATCTTTAAATGTTCATGAGTGGTGCCTTTCCTCACCCCTCAATGGGAAAGGATCCGGCATTTTCTGGTGCCCACTCGGTGTGGATTTTAGAGGGTAAGCTCAGCTAGCCGGGGGGGACGGGTCAGTGGCAGTATCCACTGCCAGGGGGAATGTTTTTTTTCCCTTTGTTATGTCACAAGGAAAAAGAACTCAGATTCATCCATTTGAGCACACATTCCCTAAAAAGGTTGAGAGTGAGAGAGGTGACCGAATTTTCTAATTCTTGGGCCTCATACACAGGCTATGAGGACACATAAGAAAGGGAATTTTGCATAATATGGGATCTTTAAGGGTTAACCTGATCACTGCCTGGATCCAGGAATTGTTTTAAAGGTTCTTTGCTATGGGGAAATAAGGATAATTTTGCTATTAGAGCTACCAAATCAAAATCATGCCCACATTCATTGGCAAAAAAAATAAAAATGACTGCGGCTTGTCGGAGGTCTGCGCTATATCAGTGCTTCTAGTTTCTGAATGTTTTTCTTCTAAGCAGCCAGGGTTTCTTGCACTATTTTAAAGTAATATTGAGCAATAGTTCTTTAGGCTTTCTGAAGGTCTTCCAAAGTTTGTTAAAAAAGATTTTTTTCAGACATTGGCTGCTGTTTTTTGTTTTGTTTTGTTTTTTTTAAACAAATTTTCGTTTAAAGAGTAGGTGCTTAGTTAAACCACCTAACGCGGACTCATGAACAATTTGAGCTTAAAAAGGTACAATTTAGACAACTTGGGAAAGAATAAATTTTAGATTGTACCTTGGGCCACTTTCAGGGACATCATTTGTACCCAATTCCTTTGTTCCATTAAAAAAAATCAAAGGTAACACAGTCTGACAAAAATACCATTTTTGCACCTGTTGGTGATTCCCGAAGTACTATTGTCTGAAAACCTTACATAACAGCATGCAATATAAGGAAATGGTGGCTTCCTCAAGACTTTCAATGTTACTGTAAAAGACTAAACTAGTTCCACATTAAACCAACAGTGAATCATCATGCAGCGGTTTTCATTCAGCAAGATAATAGCTACACTTATGAACCACTAAGTGCACCTGTTTAATTGCTAGTTAATACAAGTATCTAATCAGCCAATCACATGACAGCAACTCGAAGCATTTAGCCATTTAGACATGGTGAAGATGACATGCTTGAGTTCAAACTGAGGATCAGAATGAGGAAAAAAGAGGATTTAAGCGACTTTGGACGTGGTATGGTTGCTGGTCTGAGTATTTGAGAAACTGCTGATCTACTGGGATTTTCACACACAGCCATCTCTGTGGTTTACAGAGAATGGTCTGAAGAAGAGAAAAGATCCAGTGAGCAGCAGTTGTCTGGACCTAAATGTCTTGTTGAAGTCAGAGGTCGGAGGAGAATGGTCAGACTGGTTGGAGATGATAGGAAGAAAACAGGAACAACATGTCCCACTTTGAAGCGTAATTGCATGGGGGATATTGTCTTTGCACATTTTGGGCCCCTTAGTACCAACCTCACATGGTTTAAACACCACATCCTACCTATTATTGCTGACCATGTCCATTCCTTTATGGCCACAATGTAGCATCTTCTGATGGCTACTTCCAGCAGGATAATGCACCATGCCACAAAGCTCAGATCATCTCCACCTGCTTTCTAGAACATGATGAGTTCACTGGACTCCAACGGCCTCCACAGCCACCAGCTCTCATTCCAATAGAGTAGCTTTGGGATGTGGTGGAACGGGAGAGTCTCATCATGGATGCAGCCGACAAATCTGCAGCAACTGTGTGACTCTGTCATGTCAATTAAGAGCAAAATCTCTGAGGAATGTTTCCAACACCTTGTTGACTCCATGCCATGAAGAATTAGGGCAGTTCTGAAGGCAAAAGGTACTCCATCAGGTACCAGCACTCTGTACCTAATAACGGGACCAGTGAGCAAACATAATTCTAAATAGTTCTGTGATTGCCCATCATTCTCCCTTCTTTTTCTCTGCTCTAAGCCTTAATCATGGCTTCTATTTGGTCTCATGAAAGCAGCATCATTATCACACCAGGTAGCTCCATCTAACAGCTGGCTAGAAAAAAAAACAAGTTCTCTACTTCTAATAGAACTTCCTTATGCCACTAAAGTTATTGTAGACATGACTAACTGTGAACCATTTCTGAAGAGATGCTATACTTAATATTTAATTTGTGGCTGAGATCACATCCTGTTACTGTGTGGTTCAAAGATCACCAGCAGTGCTTCCATCTCCAACAACAAACCACCTCCTGTGCTGTCCTGCTTGTCTTGTGTTGTAGTTTTCAGAGAGAATAAATGGTGTAATAGCAGCTCAGTTAGATTTATGTGGAAGGCAGCCTGCTGCGATCCTGTAAGGAGATTAAAAGATAAGATCATTTGGCTGTGTCAGAATCAGAAATATTGGTGATCACTCAGGTGGAGGTAAAAGGATTTATAACAAAACAAGGGCATCAAACATCTGAGGAAAAGTTTTGACAGTAATAGTGGGGAGAAGTTTTCCTTTATTTAATGTCTGTTTGACTTAAATAATTCTTTTTGGGACCTGAGGGCAAAAGTTGATTGGATTTTTTCAGAATTTTCAGCAATATAAAAATGAATTATTGTCAGCAAGCAAACCGTAAAACAAGCTCTGCTCCTTGATGGGGAAGCCAGATGGAAACTGGAGCGCCTCTGAGTTTTGCCTGCTTGTTCTCACAGGGCAGCAGCTCCAATCTTACTTAACCTTGTTCTTATTCTTTTTAAGCTCCTTTTAGCTTTTCATGTCACATCTTTATATCGTAATATTGCTGAAATAATAGCATTTGCTCCAGTACATCTAAAGAAACCTACCAGGGGAGCAAGAGAAACCTTTTTTGACTGAGGAGAAATAAAATGCAATAGTGGAAGAAGTTTTGCAAAGATAAGTCAGAGGTCTGGGTTTTTTTTCTTGTACACTCTGAAGCGACAACATGGAGTCATGATTTTGTGCTGCTGGATTATTTAAAAGTAAAACCCACTGCTTAAAGAGGTTGAATAGGAAAATGTGGGATAGACACTTAACTCCCAACCAGAGTCTCTAAAGCCTGGGACTCAGGTTTGATTCCATCTTTGAAACTGTTTTACACTTACTTTTTTCCCCTTTATTTCAACTTCCTTTGTTCTTCTGTCTTTGCTCATTTTGCATAAATCACGTTTCATCATGACACGATATATTGATTCCATATTCGTCATGATCACAAATTCTGCTACGATTAGATTTTGATTCAGTTTAATTCAGGATCACATGCTGATTTAACAGAGTCACTTCTGTTTGTTTCTAAAATACCAAAATATGATTTTATTACTGAGATCAATCAGACATTTAAATGACAAAAATAGACTAAATCACATTCTGTACATTGAGCTTTAAAATGTTTACATCGTCTAAGAAAGTGAAAGAATAAAAGTCTATCTCCAGTGCCTGGAAATGTAGATGTAACATCGAACATCCATTTTATGTTACATACCTGCATTAAATACCTAGGCATTATAAAAAATGACAAGTACTATTTGGGCAAGTGTGAAATTATATGTAATCAGTCGCCCAATCCATAACCCCTAAAGGCTCGTTTATGTTCAGTGTTAAATACACATTCAGATGTTGTCTTTTGTCCGTCCTCTGCATTCATTTTATGTGTATTTCAAAGAGCTTGTGGATGTGTACCCAAACGTAGCAACCCTACCATACATTCATTTTCCTTTGCTCATCAGAGTTTGGATTGCAGAGGAAATGGGTTCACAAAAAAATTCAAGATATTTTTCTCCCCAGAGAAACTCTCCAACTCCTCCTGGGGAACCCTGAGGTCTTATGGGCCATAAGGGACATATAATCTCTCCAGTGTGCCCTGGGTCTGCTTTGGGGTGTCCTCCCAGTGGGACTTGCTTGAAAAAGGCAGCCACCTAAGATCACTCCTTTTTATGCCTCCTGAGGAATTTATAATGGTTCAGTAAATCAGCCATTCAGCTCAGGTGCCTTCTTATAACACTAGCCTCCACTCTACTTGTGGTTTCTGGGGGCTGTGGCTAGGTGATCATTGGTGGCTGTGGTGGAGGCAGCCAGAGGACTTGATGGTGGACATGAGCAGAGAGGGAAGTCATCAATCTGAAGGCAGTCTTTTCAGCTAAATACAACATAAACAGGGGTTTATGAAAATATTGGTGCCCCCTTTAAAGTATAGATTTAAAGCAAAATGCCATGATTTAGAAATAGTACACTCACCCTCTTTATTAGGTCAGCCCTGTTAGTATTGTGTTGGACCCCCTTATTTCTTTTTCTTGGCATGGCTTCATCAAGGTGTTGGAAATATTCCTCAGAGATTTTGTTCCATACTGACATGACAGCATCACACCGTTGCTGCAGATTTGTCGGCTGGACAACCATGAGGAGAATCTCCTGTTCCACCACATCCCAAAGCTGTTCTACTAGATTAAGATCTAATGACTGTAGAGGCCATTGGAGTCCAGTGAACTCATTATGTTCAAGAAAGCAGGTGGAGATGATCTGAGCTTTGTGACATGATGCATTATCCTGCTGGAAGTAGCATCAGAAGATGCTACACGGTGGTCATAAAGGGATGGACATGACATTTACATTGGTATCAAAGGGCTAAAAGTGTATCAAGAAAATATCCCCCACACCATTACACCACCAGCAGCTGCTTGAATTGTTAGTACAAGGCAGGATGGATGAAGTCATGCTTCCGCCAGATTTAGGTAGGCCTGTATGAATTTTAGTCTAAGTTTCCTGTTCTTAGCTGTGTTGACCATCTCTACATGTCTTAGTGCATTAGGTTGCTGCCATGTGATTGGCTGAGTCGCTGTTTGTGAAAACAAGCAGTCTTATCATTGTGAATTTAAATTCTACAATGATAAGACACTAACTTTCTAAACTGAAAAAAAAAGTTTTTTAATAATAGTTGGTCTTCTTGAAGTTGACACCGATAGTGTTGTTGCATAATGTTTGAAAAAAACAAAAAACACACACACTCCTGACTTGACATCTCAAGTCTAAGACTCATTCATTCTCTGCACCGCTGAGTCCATTACAGGTCGTCTAAGACTGTTTTGGTTAAATGTGGTTTTTAAATTAGTACATCATTTTATTCTGTTTTCATTTACTTTTCATGACGGTCGCACACATTAACTGTGTAGTATTAATTAAGGATATGTTACATAGTTCAGCAGATGGGGCTTGATTCATCCCTTTATCCCATTGAGAAAACTGTCACTGTCAAACAAAAGTTTTAAAAAGTGGCAACAAAACAAACAAAAAAAACATATGAATGCAACTAAGAGTGCTTTCTTTAGGGAACGGTTCTCCCAGGTTTGGTTTAATTTTGACACTGTGGATGTTAGTTATTTGTGGACTGAAGCTTCTCTCCCTCCTGTTATCCTTTCTGTTAGGCATCAAAAAAAGGTTTTTGGAGCTCTGTTTTCATTTTATTTAATAACAAATTTTCAAAGTTCCGACTGTTGAAGCTTTTAAGTATCAGGAAATAACAGTTCAGCCAAAACACACATTTCTCAGAGGAAGAACAGCCTGCTGGGCTGCACGATACGGTCCAACTTGCTGCGTTTTTCCAACTGTGTTGCTGGAATTAAATCCATGATGAAATAATGGGAAAATTTTCATTCTTTGAAATGCTGTCAGTGCATTATTTCCAATTTAATGTAATCTCTACAGGGAGTACTTCCCCTCCAAAATTAGCTGATATTAAACTATTCCTTAGAAGAAGAAGACAAAGAAAAAAGAATCACAAGGATGTTGCATCAGTTGAAACTGACAACCCTATTAGACATTAGAGATACAAAGCAAAACAAGAGATTTACATTTTTTAAGCTTTAAACTTTTAAAATCTGAGGCCCCTGCATTGAGGGATATTTTTAAAATCATTTTAGAGTACTTTTTCTGCACTAAAACCTTTCTAATTTTTGTTCTGCTTCTCTTCCTCAGACTTGGTCTTTGCAGAGATAATGTTCACATATTGTACTATAATTTAATAGAAATTTAGAGCTACAGCTGCATTATTCCAAAGCGATATTCATATTCACACTGAAAGTGTGTGGGTTTTTCTTGAGCCTGAATTTTTTTTTCATTTGTTTGGTTGTTTATTGAGTTTATTGAACAGTGAACAGAATATGCATTGTACCAAATTGTAGCTCTCTGAGCTAATTTCCATTGGCAGTCCCTAAAATACAAGATCTGTGCTATGTGACATCTTGTATATTTATATTTATATATAGAGTCATTGTATTTTTTAACCCATTGAGTTCCCTTGGCATTGTCCATGTGGAAATGTTCTTACTTTTACTTTTTTTTTCACTGTTGTTTTTGTTCGATTGGATTTCACCAAAGGTTTAAGTGATTGCCGATCATCACCATCATTCAGGACTCATTTCTGACCACATTTCTTCCTGGAAGATGCTGGTTCCCCACTGTTCTTCCACTTTTTAATAGTGTGTAGTAATTTCTGTAGTTTCAGCATCTATTTAGATTTTTTCTTTGCTTGATGCAAATGATTTGACCCTTCATTAATTATTTTTATCGAGTACAGGTTGTTTCTTTCCACATGGTTGTTTAAGAGCTGAGAAGCTGCTTGCTGCATCAGTCAGGGTTGAATTACTTGTTGCCAGCTGAATCGTCATCATCTATGCAGTAATCATCTAATGGGAGTCTCTTACCTATTTGCATAGTTAAATCCAGGTGGAGGCTTTTTTTGTAATTGGACAGTGTTTCCACATATCACGTGTGTCCTATCTATGAATCCTCAAGTTTTTAAGTAGAGGTATATGCACAAGGCTCAAAAGTATAATCTCCAGGACCATTCTACACTTTCTAACAGCACTGTTGTTGCTCCTCACGGATGCCTTCAAGTGACAACGAGTCTTTGTTTCAAGTACCTCCGTAGACCTGCCCAGGGCCAAACTGAAGCTGTTGGAGATCAACTGAGAAGCAAATAATTGAAATCTCCACCTCCGACCCTTGTCTTCCCACACACACTGCAGCTGTGTGGGACTTCTAAAGTCAGAAGTTTTGCCACCACAGGCAGTCTGCTGTGAGCAGCTCCAGTCTGTTCCCACACAGTGCCACCATCACTGCTACACAGCATGGGAATTAGAGGAAGAAGAGATTTCCTTTGGGCACTGTCATGGCACAGCGAGAGTGGGTGTATGGCTGTGAGTGGCTGAGGTGGACTGCTGAGATAAACATCTCTTAATGGTCAGTGTGAAATGGAGTGACACACTGCTTTTTTAATACAATGTTTTATTTTTTTCTGCTCAGTCCTGGAGGTAGATATGTCACCTCAACACCTCTACTATGTACCTACACTACATGATGAAGAGATCATGACAGAACAGTTACATGGGTGGTTAAGACTGTTTTGTAGGCATCTATCTTCATTTGAAAGAAGTTAAAGAATCCCTGCCCATTAAAATAAGTTGTCATATGTTTTAAAAAGAAGTAGTGGCATTTCTCCAAGCCCCTATTCTTTCCATCAGCAGAATGTGGGAGAAGAGTCAAGAAAAGAAAACCTGTAGATTAAACGGTGCTCATGCATGTGTAAACTGCAGTTTCTCTAATCATGGGACTCGGTCACAAAGTAGAATTAATAATGTGATTTGCAGATTAAAAAAAGAAAGATATATTTAAAACTGCAAATCTCAGTATGGGGAAGCATGATACAAGTAAACTCTAGCTGCGTTTGTATTTTGTACTCATTTACCCACTATGTAGTGTTATCAACTTGCATAGCAATTTGATGTCAAAGCAACTGTTGATTAACAGCTGCTGTATTTTTAAGTCCATGTTAACTCACTGTTGTAGCTTGCCTGCAGTTATTTGAAAAGCTAACTGCATTATACCTTAACCCTAACTTGTTAACTGTTTAGACTGAATAACATAGGCTTTAAATATATCTCCTCAACATGTTACTAATGATTTCTCAGGTCTTAAAAAATGCCAACCACTTAATAGTTTAGGAGTCTGAGAAGTATTATTTTCTTGTCATGCATTCCCAGGAAATGACAACAAGAAGCTGTGAATGCTTGGGTCAGCTAACAGTAGCTAGTAATGGCATGCTTTGCCAGCTCTTGGCTCCAGTTGAAGTGTTTTGTTTTGTTATTTAGTAATTAATTTAATTCATAGACAAAGAAATGAATTGTTTAAAACAAGACACACAGAAAAAGTTTCCATTTCTTGAATGAAAGGGAGCAGAAAGAACACTAATCTGTTGATGCAATAATTATTTAACAGAAACAAAATAACCCACAAACAAACAAAATTTAAAAAGTGTACAAAAAAAAGCAGACAGACAGACAGACAGACAGACAGACAGACAGACAGACAGACAGACAGACAGACAGACAGACAGATAGATGTTATACATCCCCTAGGGGAACGAGGTCCTGCCTCAAGTGGAGAAATTCAAGTATCTCTCTCTTATTTAGGAGTGAGGGAAGGATGGACTGGGATATTGACCAGCTGTTTTCTCTGCAGGGTGGCTGGGCTCTCCCTTGACCCCTCCTTTTACACCTGGTGCATGTGCACCACGTTACGGCTGCGCCGTGGCCTCCACTGCAATTCTCAGCTGTTTTAGTCAGTGGTTTGGTTTCCACCGAGTGCGCCAAATTTACGCACCGAGTCTATTTTTGATGCTCCACGCACCCATGCGTCAAGTTCCACAGTTCAGATAGGGGCAGACAGGAAATTAGACACAGGAGCAGTGCAAAAGCTCCTGTATTTTTCAAAATAAAAGCCACCGATTTGTGCTGCTGAACCATGTAAACATTACGTGTTTAACTGGTCAGGGGGTCTCAGTGTTTCTTTTTTTTTTTCTTCTTTTTCATCATAGACGACGAGATGTTTATCCTGAAAGTGGATAATTGCAAGATTCTCCACTTCTCCTGTGATTTTATGATATTTTATGATACACAGGCACTCCACACCTGACACGCTCCCGGTAAAAATTGCCACGGAGATCGGAACAAAACCATGGTACAGCCATACTGTGGTGCACACACCCAGTGTAAAGGGAGGGTAAGATGGATTTATACTCGTGTGGCATCTGCGTCATCGCCGTAGGCGCTGCATAGCTCCTCGGAGGCCCAACATGCACCTCTTCCAGACCTGACGTGCACCAGTGCTGTGTAGACAGTTAAGAGGAAGTACTCCCATATGATTGGTCAATCTGGCATTATGAGTTTCTGGATCTTCTCGCAGAATTTGTGTGGTAACCGCCATTTTAAGAAACAACACCCAATAGACAAAGTTGGTGGAGGCTGACCAAATTATTTCTTCCTTATCTTCCACAAGCTAATAATAACACTGAACCATACTGGACACCATTGTTGTTTTAAAACAGAAAATACCTAATGAACTGAAGTGAACCATCAAAAGAACTCCGACTTGGTGAGTTTACCGACCGATACCACTCCTGCTGCCACCTTCAGGTTAGGAGGAGAAACTGCAACACGACACCAAACGATGCATACCCCCTACGCTCGAGTGCGAGAGCACACTCACCAGCGTCAGCTACACCGTCTTCTGATAGAGGCTCAGAGTAGAGTCTGCTCCTCCCTATCAAGAGGAGCCAGATGAGGTGGGTTGGGCTTCTGGTTAGGATGCCTCCTGAACGCCTTCCTGGTGAGGTGTTCCAGGCACGTCCCACCAGGAAAACCCCTTGGACACTCTAGTGGGATTACATCTCTTGGCTTTACTTAAATTATGCTAATTTATGTGAGACTCATGGTTCAAATTTACATCCATTGACACTCAAAAACTCATAACATTTATTTTAATTTAAACATTAATGCCTATATCTCTTTTAGTAATTATCATAAATATAGTTTTTTTATATCACACTACATGATGCAGTTCACAAGGCATGATTGTTTAATTCTAACAACTTAATGTAAAGCTTTCATATGCTGCTTTTTGGTGTACCTCATAATGAATTTGTCGTGTACCATATATTGAATGAAAGAACTTGCATGTTGGCCCTACAGAATGATTGCCATATTGGACCATATAAGCAACTTGAACATGTCATACTTTTTGTGTTGGGCCATATTGTTAAATTTGAAGACATTTTTACGTGTCATGTGGTAGCTGCAGCTTTTATTTTAACATGAGAGCTTGTACATCATTAAATATAGTATCAGAAGTAATTTCTTAAAACCCATTTTAAGATCAGACCTCATTAAATACTGTATAGACTAATAGTTACATGACCGTTCACTGGTTAACTAGCAAAAAGTGCTAGCCAGCATGCCAGCAAAGCTAATGATATTAATGTTTTCACTGTTTATTGCCAATAACCAGTAATATACAGTATGTGTGTTTGTTCTGCACAACATGGTGCTAATGGTATCATGACTTGGAGCTGTGCATGAGGCATATCATATGTTCTTTTTTGTGTGAGCCTTTTGCAGCTATGTTGGCGTTGAATGCCACTCTATAGCTCTTGAAGGCTTCCCGCTGTGCTTGAAGGTTATCAGCCAGCAGCAGCATGGTGCAAAGCTGGCCCACGTTCACAGTAACCTGGCTTCGCTGCAAGTTCCACAGCCACACCAGGCATCTGCATCTACAGAATAAACACTGCTTTACACTACTTATTATACTCTCAATGGATATTCTAGCCCCAGGGTAACTGCGCAGCATTTTCAGACACGTTAGGTTTTTGCAAAGTAAGCAGAAGCTGGCAGGTTGACAGAAGGCTGTGACCTGGTTTAAATGGCTCTTTTGACATTTATTCATTTTCATTTATGAAATCTGTTTAACTTGCCTCTCATAAGGAAACAATGGGATTGGCTCAGTATTGGAAAGGCGTGTTAGTTTGCACACATGCAACTTAAATGTCACAATCGTTACCATTTACTCGCCAAGAAACAATTCTTTCAGTCGTGTTGCCAAATGTTATTAACATTTGTTGTCTTTTATATCTCATTTAATCAAGTTTTGAGAAATTGGTTTGATAAACTGACGCAGAGCTGGGATTCTTTTGCATTTTTTTAATTCCTTCATCTGCTTTATAAGCACTTCTCTAGAGGCCTATAGAGTCGGCCTCCTTGGGGTACTTAGGTTATTCTCCTATATATGGTAAACCTCATCTAAACATGATTAAACAAATCAGCTCTATTGCATTTGCAGCTTGTTGAATTTTTTTTTAAGATACAGCAGCTCAGCAGTACTTTTTTACTTTTTGCTATGATTAGATTTTCATGGTTAACTCTTTTTTTTTTTGCTCTCAAGAAACCAGCAGCAATGTTCGTACCATCTTTATGCTCCCAGTATATGTTGCTTTTGTTTGGAAGCCAAAGAAATTTCAGGTAAAAATGTCTCCCTTTGTTTGAGGCGCCTGAAGCGATCAATACATTGCAGCCTGGAGATATTACCAGGGAGTTACGAATATTGGTTCTTCTACTTATTACAGGAAGTCAGTGTTATGCTCTGAATCTTTATCAAATCATTTCCCTGGAGAGAGAAAATGCAGACGAGAGGTATTGGGGCTGATAACAGGGTTTAAATCATTCATCAGTGTCCAGATTCCCGTCCAAATACCACAGCCTAGGCCGACTGTTACACTCCCCCAGGACTTTTCACCACCTTCACTCCTTATAAAGCCTCCTCCATCTGAGAACATGCAGTGAAACCTTTTTTGTAAAAATAAATAAATAGACAAAATTGAGTCTCATAAATATTTGTAGCAGCAACATATTGTGTTTTTTCTGAATACATGAAAGGAACTGTGGGCGTGGTGTGAAAATTCTCAACTCGTGTGTGAAGGTGGTTAAAAACATTTCACAGCATAATTATTGTTTATTTTTAATAGCCAGATAAGCAAAAACACAGCTTAGTTAAATTTTGGGAAAGTTAGTAAATAGCATAGTGTATTAGTGTTTTGCATACCTACCTGAAAACAACCAAAAAAACCTACCACCAATATCAGGTGCCAAAATTTGCAGCATGTTACAGGAAATAATTCCAGGTGTAAAAGGTTTGATGCTCCTAGACGGACAAACTGAGTACAAAGGCTGAAATATTTCCGATGTAAAGCAAATTATCAAAATTTCAGCCTCTACTTCAAACTGAGCTTAAAAATTAGATCCCACATTTTCCCTTTTTTTTCCCTCTGAAAATTAGAAACAGAAAAACTTTGTTCCCAATTGTGTTTGCACATCCAGGATCATTTTCTTAGTACATGAAATATCTGGTGCCTTCATACATCAGATATATAAAAAGAGTTGGTAAGAATTGAAACAAAATTAATACAAGACAAATTCCAACCATGAAATACTTCAAATTTAAGTCCCTCTGAACTTTCTGGCTGCATTTTATCTGTTGGGTTTCAGAATCTATATTCAAGCAGCTTTATTGAAATGTCGCTTTTAATACAGTGTAAAACACATAAATAACATTTGTCCTTTTATGAGAAATTCTATTGGTTTTTCAGTTGATACCACCTATTTTGTCGTGTCCCTGATGGTCTTCAATAAAAATGTTCTTGGAATATAACATGAAACTACACAAAATCCATACATTTTATATCAATATAAACATGTATTTGTGTTTTTTTTTCTTTTATTTTCTTTCCTAGTAATTTCTTTCAAATTAAATTATTAATGAAAATAACATTTAGTTCTGTACCTGAGTACCCCATCACACAAACTATCCTCCCCCCACAAAATCAATGGTACGATCCAAATGAGCATGAGCTTCATGAAATAGGATGACTTATGGATAACAGGGCACAGGAGACAAAAGTGTCTACTATCCTTTTTACTATATTTTAGTAATTTATCATATGATATTGTGGTTGTCAAATTCAAAAAGTTGACCTATATTATATGGAAAATAGATACAAAATTATTATTTTTCTAGGGTTCTCTGGCTTCCTCCCACAGTCCAGAAACATGCATGTTAGGTTAATTGGTCACAAAATTTTCCTTAGAAAAAAAATTTTCCTTAGGAGTCTGTGAGAGAGTGTGTGTGTGAATGGCTGTTTGTCTCTATGTCGGCCCTGTGATGGACTGGTGACCTGTCCAGGGTGTACCCTGCCTCTCACCTGCTAAAATGCTAGGATAGGCTCCAGCTTACCCACGACCCGTAATGGACTAAACGGTACAGAGAATGAATGAACTATTATTTAATAAAAAGGTTTTTGTTTTTCCAATATCATAATGCTGAATCTCATGCATACCCATGTGCTTGGTCTCTGGCATTCAGTATTTAGAGCGATGGTCATTTTGATCAAAAATCACAACGCTTACAGTTTGTTATTTTAATAGTTTAGCTGCTGAAGTCCAATTTGTACTGTTCTCATGGAATAACTCCCAAATAAAAACAACATCAAACACAGTGTTTGAATTACGGGGGAGCTAAGGGGAGCTTGGCTCCCCTGAAAGGCAGAGGAGTTCCCCTAAAGAGATTCAGCTGATACTTCAGGGGTAGCCCTAAAAATCTTCCGGCGGGATGATCCGTTCTGTTTCCTTCAGCATGCAGAAAGCAGCATTGTTTGTTGTGTGTGTGTTGTGTGCTGTGAGCATCCACACAACCAGCTGATGTGCTTCTTTTTGTGGTTAAAGAACTCTCCGTTGCTATTTCTGAATAAACAAGCTGCATTCAGTAGTTTTTTTTTAATAGTAACCATATTTTTGACCGCGCTACGTGTACTAATATAAATGCACGTGCATGTGACGTGTGAAGATGCTCTTAACCCCTTCCCGCCGCTGGACCCTGTACTCGGTCCAGCAGCTGAATGCACAAGTTAATGTGTGTAAAAAGTTACTATAGTGATGTAGGGGTATTTTATTTATAATATTTCTCATAAAAGAAACTCTTAACGTCACTAAATCAACACTTCAAGGGCACTTTGTCAACAAAATATTTGTTTTATAACTTAAAAATACATATGCACCAAATAACAATGCCATCAACTTGAACAACACCCGAAACAAAACGCAACAGAACGTGTGAGCTCTTCAGTTTGTTGACAGTCTACATTTCGCGAGCTTTCAAATGGCATCTTACACTTGAATAAGACTTCATCGTCGCCGGTTTGAGCCTCGGCTGGGGGGAGGTTCGAACCTGGGGGGCGGTGGCCTTTCTGTGTGACGTTTGCATGTTCTCCCCGTGTATTAGTGATGCGCGGGTCGGGTTTTTTTCCGACCCGCGGGTCCCGCTCTTTTAAAAAAATTGGACCGCACCAAACCGCCCCGCACCTCCGCTTCTATTTTTTTAACCCGACCCGCCCCATTAAAACACATGTTATGATATTGACGAATGCTTTTATTTAGTCTGAGAAAGGTGCATATGGTCTCCTAAATTGGCACTGGAAACTGGCAACACAAAATGTAATTTTCATTTGAACGTTAAGCCTATAAACATAAATAGGCAAATAAATAAAGTGTTTTAAAGCGTTTAAGTGTTATAAAGCACATGGCCAATGCTGCTGTTGTTGTCTGCACTGATTACCTCGTTGAACCTGTCCCAAACCTGTGATTTAGCCATTTGACCGTCTTTCTTCTTTTTAAGGATGTAAACTCCCGAACGAATGTTATTCAACACTATTTCTTCCATCTTATGTTGCTTGTCTGCTTGGCGCTTTCTGCACGTAGCCTGCGTAGCCTACGCACCTACGTGGACATTACGTTACAAAACGTGACCTGTGTTTAAATAACTGATAAATATTTTGTCTTACATATTATAGTAACAAAATGTAGACACTGATTAAGGTCTTTATTTTCAGTTTGACAAAAAATAAAATTAATAGATAGAACTAGATATTTCAGAATAGTAAACCACACCAACCCGCCCCGCAGTGAAGCGAAAATTCTTTGACCCGCCCCAACCCGACCCGCGGGTAACCCGCGGGACCCGCGGGTTAGGAGGCGGCCCGCGCATCACTACCGTGTATGTGTGGGTTCTTTCCGGGTTCTCTGGCTTCCTCCCACCGTCCAAAGACATGCATGTTAGGGTAATTGGTTATTCTAAATTCTCCTTGAGTGTGTGTGTGAATGGTTGTTTGTCCATATCTATGTTGGGCCTGCAACAGACTGGTGACCTGTCCAGGGTGTACCCTGCCTCTCACCTGTTAGGATGCTGGGATGGGCTCCAGCTTACCCACGACCCGAAATGGACTAAGCGGTCAAGATAATCAATGAATGAAATATATATCTTTGAGCGTGAACTCAGGAGCATCACCACTATATAAGATCTTTGACCAGCGGTGATGCCCCACACATAACGAATACAGTACAGAGATGATTTCTTTTAATAATTTAGAGATTTTACAATTTCAAAGAAGGCTAACAGTGATCAGCACGTCTAAGAGACCTCAAAAAACTAAATAAACCCTTTTAGAAGCTCTAAGAGATGTAGTTATATCCAGTTATATTCTGAAGATAGCAGCGATGCTAATGTTAACTATGACTCCGATTTTATAAGAATATGGATTTCTTTGTTCTCATTCGTGGCTGTCCATGTTGCCTCTTTAGACTTTGACTGGAACTACTTTTGGTCATGGAGTTGCTTCGTGGACTACGTGCAGTGCGTGGTGGCCTTCACACTGACGGCGGCCTACATCACCTACCTCCTCCTGGACTCTGCGCTGTTTGTAGAATCCCTGGGCTTCCTGGCTGTATTCACTGAAGCAATGCTTGGCACACCACAGCTCTACTGCAACTATCAGAACAAGTCCACCGAGGGCATGAGGTAAAGATCAATATGAAACTCTGTGTGTCTTTGTGTATGAAGTCTTAAGGGAGGCTGTTTTGGTAAGGTCTGGGCAGGCGACATGAACTGTACAATTATGGTACGATGTTGAATGAAGGATGACCCGATCGTTCCTCATTCTAGATCAATAAAAACACAATGATTCATAGTTAGGGGTGATAATAAATATAACAAGGGCTGCATTGGTTTATTGCATGTCACATTCATGAACAGTAGGTCAAATGAGATCATGATAGCAAACTGAGCCGTTGTCTTAGGCATATTTAATTGTCTGATACTTGCCCGGAGAACTCAGTGTGTGACGTAATGGTTCAACATTGTACAACCACACAGTGGCTGCATTACTTAGTGGTAAAATATGGGCACAAATGTTTAAATGAAACCTAAAATTCCCACAACAGAAACTTGATATTGATCAGATATTCACAAGCTTGCATTTCCATTTGCTCTGCTCTTAAACAGTCAAAAAGTATGTCCTCTTTCAGTTCTAAGGCTTTATGTTTTTACCTCACATTACAGATGGCCTCATATTGGACTCTAGATTATTCTTGTAACAAACAAATTTATAGTTGACTCAATAACTGCAAGGTGTTTAGGTCCTGTGACTTCAAAACAAGCCTAAACCATAAGACTTCCACCACCATGCTTGACATATATGAGGTATTAGTGTTAATATGAACCATTAAGTTTCCACCAAACATGCTTTAATGCATTCTGACCAAGCATTATCACTTCTTGTCAGTCAGAAGGACCTTTGGCCTCATTTACCAATCTTTCTTGTGAACAAATTAGTTTAATTTAATTTATTTTGAACATGTCAATAAAACAAAGCAAAGCAAAAATCAGCAATATACAAAAGCAAGCAAGCAGGTGGGCATTCCATCACATAAAAAAAAAAAAACAATCAGCCGTGTAATTTCTTTGCATGTTCTAAAAAGAATGGGAAGAAGTCTAAACTTATTTATCCCCACCCCTTTTCACATCAGCAAAAGCCACTATCCAGAAGCCCAGTCAACTCCTCTCTCGACAGCCAAAGATTAAACATATAAACTACATGTACAAAATACATGGTGATCCTCAATGACATTCTGTACTCGTATATTTTCAATAAACCATTTCTTTATACATTTTTTTAAAACTGTTTCAAGGTTATACATTTTTTAACTCCACATTTAAACTATTGGACAGTTTAGTTCTACAAACTAAAACAGAAAAGCTTCTCTTTGTGGTGCAGAAATACAAAGATTTGAAGTTACCCCTAAATAACCTTTAAGTACCCCTTTAATTACAGCCCCCTTCTACATTGAATATTTTTTTAAATGTTATCTTGAACAGATTGAAATGCCACAGAGTCAATTATCAGCAATTTTCACTGTAGGAATAATGTATTACTGTAATCTCTATATCCAGTTTTATATTGCTCTCTTTTGTAGTATATTTAATGAATGTAATGTAATTTTCTAATTATTAACCCGAACTTCTGCACAATAAGTAAGATATGAAAAAACAATAGAACAAGAAGAATCTGTTCTGAAGTTCTACTTACAAACTTTTAATGAAGATTGTTGCATTCAAGAAAATCTTGATGCAGTGGATTTGTTCTTAGCTGAGAACTCATATTATGAACACTGTCGTTCTCTTACGAACATTTGAGTGCTGATGTGTTTGAACAGTCAGCTTTCGTGTTGTTTTCTGCTGTTCAGTTCATTAAAATACAATAATAAAACTACAGTAATGATTTTGTCAAATCTTTTAAATAATGTTTGGTCTTTTACAAAGCATTTTGTGTTAGGAAAAAAACTCTCAATGGCAGACACTCAGTGAAAAGGCACAGCTTTTTACTTGCAAGGAGTTGACTCAGGTCAGCAGACAATGTTGAACTAATATTCAGCTTAGAACCTTTATATACACCGCATCCCCCAAATTGGCTTTGGAGTGGAAAATCCCCATCTGGGAACACTTATCTCAGCTCCTGGTGCAGGACCCCTAGGATGGGGTTTACGTGGACAGATCCAGCAGGAGGGTAATAATGTCCTTTAATGTCCTTTGCAGCTGTTCTCACATTCTAAAGTAGGAGACAAGAAACGTGTGCAAACAAGTTTCTGGTCAGGTCATTCTGACCATCTGGCCTCTTTGCAGAGGCTCACAGTATCATAAATAAGATTTTCCCGCCGTTATGTTATGACAAAATAATAGCAAAATGTTGCAGATCATGGCCTAGCACCATAATTTTCCCACAGCGTAAAATTAAACATTTTCATTTATGTCGATCATTTAAGAACAAGCCGCAGTCATGATCAGATTTAATTCTGTTGCTGGTCATTCTGAAACAGTCATGCATTAAAGCACCCTCACCAGAATATCATCTGTAAATGTCACCTGTGACCCCCAGAACCACCTGCTGAATGTTGTATTTAATCAATAAAATTCACTTCAACGTTGTCCTTTTACAAAATTGATTATTTTTATTTGGAGATGGGAGGTTATGCCCTGGCTGTCTAGTTATTAATTCCACTCACAAACTACCAGACTTACCAGGAGGTTTTATTTCGTCATCTTAAAATAATGCTGCAGCAGGTGTAAATTTGCTTTTTACGCAGCAGAAGGTACAGCAGACTAGGTAATGAAAATTTGTTGTAGTCAGTAAAACACAAGGATGTACATCCTGATCCGCTCATAGGACCAGAATGAAGGCGGATGTCCAAGTTCCCGAGTAATTTATTGTTGCTTTTGTACATAAATCTGCTTTTAAATGGCTATAAATAATCACACAGTGAGATTCAAATTCTTTTTATACTTTAAAATGAGGAAAATCAGGTTTCATTTCACATATTTATTATTATTTGTTTGCTTTGATTCGTTCTTTTGGTATTCTGTTTATTTTTACTCGTCTGTCTCACCTGTGTCTGTTTGCAAACAGCACTTAAGTTTTGATTTTTTGTGTACTTTTTTTTTTTACTTTTACCAATACACAGTATGGCCAGCTGGCACGTCCTTTCAACTTATGAGAGTTTTGCATTCACCAATCTAACGTGTCTACGAACACGTTCATAAATCTGATGTGGATTTTCGTAAAAAAAACTTCTTTAGTACAACTTGAAAAATAAATTTAAGAAGCTTAGTAAGAAGATATTGGTGAATGAGGCCCATCGTTCCAGAAGTCTTGTGGTTTGTTCAGATGCTATATTGCAAACCTAGGCTGTGCTGCTACGTAATTTTTAGAGAAAAGAGGTTTTCTGGCAAAATTCAAAAGCCATACGTAGCTTCTTTTTTTAATTGTAATGCATAAACTTTTACCATGCTCTCCGAGGCCTGTAGAGTCTGAAATGTAGTTCTTGGTGGGTCTCTGCAAAACAAAAATTCAAATCCTGGTATTACTAGCCTGAATGGCGATATATAATATATATTGATAAATTTTAATTCAATGCAACCATGATGATGGAAAAACTGTTTTCAAATTAGACTCAGATTAATTGGCAGCAGCAGTTGCTTCTCTAAAGTCACTCTCATGGTGGCATGTGAGAATACAAATTACAAAATAAAGACCTTATGCTGAGATTTTCCACCCAGACCGCGGGTAGAAATCACCAGATCATCAGTGAAACACTGTATGAACGTTTAAGCAAATGTTCTCTAGCATTTGCAGCTGCTGTGTTTGCTAGTGAAGGATTTTCATTTCTTCTGACCTGTATGCTCCTCTCTGCTTGCCCCCCGCTATTGTGGATACATAGGTAAATACAGTAATCATATAAACACAATACAGACCCTTATTTGCTGTTTCAGTGTGTTAAAAAGAAAACATGAAAGAAGAAAACAAGAAAACAGTGATTTCTCACCTGCCTTCACTTTACCATCTTAATTGCTATCAAAGCTAAGAAGATATACATAAGTTTTCATTCACTGCTTCTATATTTGGCTTAATTTTTGTTAAATAAATAACACAGTGTGAAATAGTCTTTTTGTTGATCTGAGGTTGTTTTTACTGTTTAATAAAACTGGTATGAACCAGGTGATTCTTTAGGTCCTGATTTGTAAAACCTTAGCGTTGAAAAGGGTGTAATTTCTTTTTCACACAACTGAAATCATTCTGTGTAGCTTTAGGAAAATGTATTCAGTTTTATTTTGTGTTGCTTCCTTGGTCTAGTCTTCGTAGAATTGAAATCCATCATTTGTAGGTTGCCAAAAACTTTACAATGTTGTCAGGGTTTTAGTAATGAGATGAAAAACCATTGATTGTGAAAACAAAGAAAACTCAGATTCATGGACCCTGAGATGCCAGTAAAAAAAAATAACTAGAACATTAACTTAAAGACACCTGAACTGAACACAAACAAAATGCCTCCAAGAAGAAAACCCTATTCTGTAGATAACGAACTGCTAGTAGAAAAATATGCAGCCGAAAATGTTAATCAAGCAGCAGTTGGCAGTTATTCAGACATGACGCAGAAGATGAAGAATGCGATGGATTCAGTGATGTGGAGTGATATCGGGAGCTTGGTAAACTTGCTTACCGGTAACTTGTTTGTTGGAGTTGCAGCTTGTTAACTTCAGCCTCTCAGGTATGTTCAGGGTTTCCGTTACATAATACATACATACAATAATCGTGGCGCACCATCAAGGCAAAATAAAAGCCGCCGGAAGTACAGCCTTCAGAAGTATTTTTTTTCTTTCAGATGTTACAAATGTAAATTATATTGTGTGAATCAAACCATATGAACATAAAGTCTGTATTTGCGCACATTTACAGACCATAAACACCACCGGGCCCATGTGCGTCTCGTTTTGGTTATGCCGCGGTTTTGTTCCAACCACCGCAGTCAGGCAATTCACACCAGGAACGTTCTAGACGCAGATTGCATAGGGCCCTATAATTTCCGCGATCACGGAATCGTGGAATTGGCCAATTAAAACGGAATCTATTTTTTACATTGAACATCGCGGAATTTGACATATTTTGCAATGCTGTTATCGTGTGGAGGAGGAACGTATGTCTGGAGAAAACGGCATGGAGATAAACACATCAACAGCAAATATGTCATTCTGTGAGCAGAACTGGGAAGAATAAATGCCATGTTTGGTTATAAAACAAGGTGAAACCACTAACTGATGGCAGGGTTTCCACTGAACTTAATGAAAATGAAAGTGTTGGTGTACTTAATTTATTTTAAAACAACACAATGCTTTGTAAATGACCAAAAGTAATAAAAAAATCTGACATGTTGCTGTAATTTTATTATTCTATTTTAATGAACTGCATAGCAGAAATCTTCATACAGACATGTCTGCACTCAAATGTGCTTTGAGTCTTTTTGAGTGCTCGTAGGGAAAATATTTTTTAATGCAACAGTCTATGTAATATATGCATAACTTAGGGAACAAAATAGTTTTTCATATTTCATATAGGTTAGCTTCTTCATAAATGCTGTATTCAAAGTAGAGGTTGGAGAAGAGCCACCAAACAGAGAACAGTGGCTCTTCATGAGGACCAGATACAAAGTAAAATAGCCTCCGCAGGATTCCTAGTTTTCCTCCCAAGTTTCAGACACAGTATAAAGACACTGTGATTAGTAATTACAGACCATCACTCTGTTCTTCCTTAACTATTATGGACAGATAATTTGTCTGATGGAAATCTTAATAGCTGGTATTCTCTCCTTGGTTAATGGTAAGTCTTACTGCTGATGAGCAATGTTTTATTTATGAGTGAAACTTCCATCACTGACAGCTTTGAGGGTGTTGTATTGTCAGACGCACTGAGCGATGATTATATTGTCTAACATGATCATTTACCAGGTGAAATAAAGGTTTGAAGCGCCTGTCAAACGGGAAGTAAGGTAGAAGCTGACAACTGTTCATTAAGCTTACATGACAAAAGACTTTTAAAGTTCATCCTTACAAGTCAATATGTTAACGAAGCATTGTGTCCTACTCCATCTTTTGCTAATGCATCATTTTGGCTCATTAAGGCATCAAGTCCCAGGCTGTAATTACAAGCTTAAATGTAACATTGATTTTTCTTTTTCCTTTTTTTAAGCCACAAACTGTTTCAAAATCGATTGTAATAGCTTCTGAAGCTAAGAGGTACATGCTATTTTGTCTAAACAATAAATGAAAAGGAATGAAACATCAGTGGATTGCAGCACTATAATTAGAACAGATATGGATGTTAATGTGATAACATAAAAGTGATAACGTTTGTATTCAAAAAAAAGTTTGAGATTTTCCATAGAAGACACACATGCCAGCTTTCTTGCTGTGTGTGTCTTGCCTCTTAGCGGTGTTTGTGCCCCCGCCTCTCTGCTGGTTGGCTTTCTGCAGCAGACAGATAACAGAGCTCCAGCTGGGCTGCATGTCCACTTAACCGGCCATGACAGCTCCCACGCTGGGCCTTTCTATAGCCTCTCTGTCCCATACCTGATTTATTCCTGATTTTCTTGTACTTGTCGCTTTATCCACCATCTACATTGTCCACCAATGCTGGCTTCAGTATATAGACGCAGGAAGAGGTCACGCTCGCTTTCTCTTGCGTTGCTAACTACACTGCGTTCCATGATTTATCTTGCAAGCAGCAAGTGTATCACTTTTCACTGAGCCTCACTCTCTGTGACGTTTCCAGCCAGCTTTTATATACACTACTTCAGAAAGCATGTCAACAAACCTGCAGGCAAAATTGTAAACATCCTTTCTGCCAGAATGGTCATATGGGTATCTTTGCGTATATAGCCAGTAGCATTGGAGAATGTTTTTGATCACGGCTGTACACTGTAAAATTAATTTCAGCTGCTGCAGAGGTGTCACTTGGTGTGTGCTTCTTCCATTATAGATCATTTTCCTGTACTTATTGTTGTTGAAGCCTGCAGAGAAAGCATTTTCTCACTCAGACCCTGATGACTGCCCTTGATGTTTTTTAAAGAGGCAATTATTTTCTGTTGTCAAACCTAGGAGCAGCAGGAAGTGTCAGTGCTGTGCCATTATTTTTCTCCCCTTTACCCATGACGAGAGACTAAACAGTGGCTTTCAAACAACTATTAAATTGTATCTATTCTGAAGTCTAAGCCAAGTGATAAATTTTCTGACTCTGTGGAGACTTTAGTTACAGAAAGTAGTGTTCCTACAACCGCCACTCTACGTTAATATTTAAAAATGACATTTCAGGAAATGAATGAAGCTTCAAGTTATAAATTGTTGTGGGGAAAAAAATAGGTTATCTAGAAATTATATACAAATAGGCAAGAAATCTATAGCTTATTTAGTTCTTATGTTATCAAACAGTTCTGACAACAACATCTGACAGCGGGAAGCACCTTAAGCTAATTAAGCACAACTTTGGCAATGCAGCGAAAATAAAAAGCTGACCGACACAATGAACCACGCTTCACTCGTCATTACACAAGGCAAACAGAGTTAAATAGAAACTAGAGACATGCTGAGCCATTAATTGTACAACATTATTATAAACTTACCTGTCGGGAAGCTCCACTTTGACCATTGCTTCATTATAACCTGGCTAGCTACTAGCTAAATCTGTTAAAAAGACAGGGATTACTGTTATTATTGAATGGAATCAGAGCTCCATCTAGTGGACAAACGCTGCAAGGGCATCATTCTGCAGACTCCTACACTTAACAGAATTTATTGTTTCATGAGAAAGTAAGACTAAATCGGCGTATAATCAGCAAAACAACGGCCGATAAAATCCGTGATTAAATCGGCCTGCCGATTAAATGGCCGGGCCCTATTCTATAACTTTATCATGTTTGAGAGAATGGAAGCAGTTGGTAATAAGATCTTTAATGACCTCCATTGTTTCTGCTCCTGTAATTTACATTTAGATGTTTATGTAGCATCATTGCAATAAAACATACATTTTATTTCTGGGCAACTTTCATGACACACAAGTTCACCTTCAAGTAATGAAATAAAATAAAAATACATTAAAACAAAGGACACATAAGACTGACAATAGACAGAGCAACTCATCACAGGGACTAACAGAATGTGAGCAGATGAGTTTTTATTTAAAAAGTGGAAATTAATTAGTGTTGTGGACAAACTGTAGAAGTGAGTTCCGTTATTGCACAGGCGATGGTGCTAGGACTTTATTTAATAAAGCCAGCCAGTAAGGGATGTAGGTGGAAGGGTGAAATCAGGTTGGGAGGAGAGGTAGAGCTGGGTGTCATCCACAAAGCAGCCAAAGTTGATGTGATATTTCCAAAAGAGACAGCCAAGGAGAAATGTGTCAATGATTAATAGCAGGGGTTCCAGTATAGAACCCTGGGGCACACCTGTGGTGACTAGGACTCACTGAGAAGGGAATGATTTTTAGTTAAATGAACTGAGTGGGGTCAGCAAAATAAGATGTAAACCAGTGGAATGTATGAAGAAATGAGGACAGTCTGATAACTATACATATTTTGCAATGAGAGGGCCGTTAGCCTCAGTGTGCTAATATCCACCAGGCCGGGAGCTGATGCAGCAGATTGTTTGGTTAGACATGCAAGTAGTTGCCTTTTTACCAGCAATGGCTATATGTCCTCATCAAAAGCCATCTTCACCAAAACACATACTGGAACCTGCAGTTTCTGAAGACTATTTTGATCCATGTACTGCTCCATAGAGTACAGCCTCATATTTAAACACATTTTACTGCTTATCACAGACTATTTCATCATCTTCTCTGACTTTATTGCCTTGGAGACCAGCATTGTAACATAATTACTTGATGAATCCTTCATAACCACCATGTAATTCAAATGTCTGGATGTGTTCAAACAAGATGGAAAAAAGTGTTTCCATCTTAGAAATTTTTACTTTCTTTGATGGGTTCAGATTAAAAGTAAGCTACAGTTGTTAGATTCATTGAAATTTAAACCCACTGTCTAAAATAAATCACATACTCACTCATGCTCTTCAACATTTATGTGCTGACATCTGTTTCAAATCATATTGAGCATAAAAATGCTTTGATAAATGTACTTTGTCAATACACTGATTTTTTTTTTTTTGCAGAGCTCAAATATTGCAAAATCCTGTAAACCCTCGGTTTGAAACATAAGGCTGAGTACTTGTTATTTTGTGTTGTGCAGGTACAGCAGCCGCAGAATGCTTACTTGAGGACATTGTCATTTCCAGCTCTGTTTGTTGCTTGTGTCCTCTCCTCCCTGTGTGCACAACCTGTTGAGTCTGACAGGCTGTTGCTAGGTTACTTTACCTTAGTGCTCCGTTCAAGGTGTCTGAGTCTGTTTGTGCATTCATATGTTTGTGTGTGTGTGTGCAGAAATATAAAGCAAAAAAAAATTTACAAAGCGAGGATGTTGTGTATTAGAAGTTCAGTTTTAAATGTTAGAGTGTGAGTTGGAGGTTACGATCAGACGTCTGTGTTCAGGCTATGAGTAGTTGTGCAGAAATGAGTGATGAGTGTTAGGAAATGAATATCTGTTTGAATAAGTAAGCACGTAAGTGCATTTTGCAGAAGCAAAAACAAACAGGTCAGGTACAATACAGGCACAATGCAGACATAAAACAAACACAGTCTGGATCAGAACAGCATGTCTATGTGGAAAAACATCACACTGACTTCCCCCAAATTAATAGCCCTGCCAGTGCCCCTCTTCCACCTGTAGGAACATCTTAAGTGTCAACAACCTCCCAGTCCTTGCATCTTTATGCTTTCAGTAGGAATCTATTCCACTCTCCCAAGTAGACGGGAGGCTGGAGTCCAGTCAGGGTAGAAGTGAAAATGAATTATATTGCATGTCCTCAGCATGTATACACTCCAGCCCTGCACCATAACACACTGTCAGACAGGCAGTAGAAGAGCAGTTTTTAATCTAGAAATATGAATGAAGCTCCAAAGCCATCCCATGAGAATGCAGCCAAAGGCATTTGGTATTTATCTGAAGGTAATTCATCCTCAGGTTCTGTGTTAGCCTCCCTGATGCTGTTTGACAACACTAACAACTCTGTTACCATAATGGGTCCTCAGAGGTTTGCAGCAGTGCCACTCAGACATTGTATATGTCATGATTGTGCTGTTCTTTGTAACATCCATTACTCTATTTTTTTTAACTCGCAAGTGTCATTTTACCACTTTTCTGTCACAACAGGGATACTGTTAACATTTAAAATAGTGTATAGTGTATACCATCTTTGACACGACTGCTGTTTTTGTTTTTTGTTGTTGTTTTTTTGTTTTTCTACTATGATGAACCAAACATTAGACTCCTCCATTGTTGCCATGTTTATTGTTTTGGTAATCACCAAAATTAAACAATGCAAAATTTTTTGTATTTAATCCACACAAATACAAGTGCACCCGCTCTGAAATGATTCTTTGTGTCACGTCACATAACTGCGGCCGACTGAGCTGCAAGTTCTGAGTCAGAGCCGATTACCTTGGCAACACATTACAACAAGAGATATTAAATAGTCCACTCGGCTGCTTCTTGTGAAAAACTTATGATTTTAACAGTAAAAACAACATTAACTTATTAATAATTAATTTAATATGTATTTCTTTCATAAATGACCATGGTATAGTGCCCTTCGAGGTGTCCATTATCATTCAATTCGCGTGGGACAGTTCACGCCTCCGCGTCGTCCATCAATTTATAATAATGGACACCTTGTCGGGCATGATTCCTTACATATACTCTTTGCCTTGTTTTCTTAACTTTCTAGAACAAAATGTCATAAATACAATAAGTGCCGTATAGCTTTCTGTGCTCATCACAGTAAACCAAATGATGCATTTTGTTGTGTTTAAGTGGCACACATAATTCATCATGTGTTTTTACCTAGGTGGATGAAATAACATGCTGTAATGAACCAAATTCATTGCCACATGTTTATTAAATGTGTTGTGACCCTATAACTGAAAATATCCCAATACACCATGCTGTTAACACAGACATACACTACTCATATAAAGTTAGGGATAATCAACTTTCAGGTGAAATATACAGAAAATATAAAAAGTTGATGCTACATGGATATTATGTCAAGATTTTAGGACATTTAAGTAGAATCATGGTAATTTCTTCATCTTAAACAATTTATTGAAAGAAAAGTTGTCAGGCTGTCATTTAACCATTTAAATGTCATTTAGTTGTTAATTCATAGTTCACACCTTTTGTTTTTGTTGTTGTTTTTTTTAGTGAATTATCTTGTTAAAGAACAGCATGTTTTTACTTAAACGTTGAACAGTTGTCATGTGCATTCAAAAGTTTAGAGAAATTAAGTTAATCCATAAAAGTTATAATGCATTGTAGGTTCATGCTAACGTCAAACAACAAGCTGAATATATATGAGTAGTGTATATTAATCTAAGATTTCCTTGTTTAAAGCTTTAGTTAAAATTAAACCAGCAACCAATGATTGCAGTTTAGATTTTAATTTTTAACTTTTGGCTGTTTGTCAAGCAAAGTGAAGCTGTAGCTAAATAAGTTAATGGCAAGAAAGAGAGAGAGAGAGAGAAAGAAAGAAAGACCAGTGAAAGTGCAATTTCCCAGATGGTATTTGCTCTGGTCTTTATATTATCCTCAGACAACCAGTTCAGAGTACACAACATTGTAACCAGAAGCAATAATAAGTTTTTGAGCTGCAAAAATCTCTCCCACAGGTAGAAGCCACCTTTCAGTGTGATGCTGCTTCATATCACAGTTGATCCTGTCTGGCCCCGAGGATAGATGTCCAACTAAAATCCTTGATCCCCAAATCCCAAATGAGCTCCAATCAAACCTTTCTCAAGCTCTGGAAGTGACAGTGGAAAGAGTTGTGGCTCTAACTTGCACCTGCTTGCCCACTTTAATCCAGACAGCATGAATGTGGTTGTTGAGAGTCGTTGCTCACACCCACCCCACTACATTCAAAATATATATAAGTTTGTAAGGAAATAACTGGGCATGTCTGAATGATGTAGCTACAGAACTGATGGACATCCATCTGCTTATTTTCAGAAATAGACTAAACTCAGCCATTGAAATACGTCCGGCTCATTTTACATCGTTATGAGTTTTCCTAAGAAGAGACTGATTGATTGCCTATTTTAAACCTGCAGGTTTAATCATCACTGGGCAACATTCAGCCAACACATACAGCACCATAACAATAACAGCTGTACTGTAATTATGAAAGGGCATGGGGCTATCTGGATTTCACATTTCACTACATGATTATAAAGGCAAGAAGTCTTGTGATAAAAATATTATTGCAATTTCAGTAATTATTATTTCTTTTCATTTCTTTGGCTTTTTTTATTTGATTATTGACACTTGAAGCATTAGGAGATAAGGAACTGTCAAATCACATAAGAAATGCAGTGAATGTAGAGTCTAAATCACGATTCTGCCTAATGTATAACAGCACTATATCAAACTGTTAACTTTTCCCAGTTTGGTCACATCAACACTTTGCACTAAACTGTGTTTATAGCCATTTGCATTTATTATCTTAGATTTTCTTTTTCACATACTGCCCTTCAAATTGCAACAAGAATTTCATTATACTGGGAAACTTGTTTCCTAATGTGCAAATGACATTAATACTTTAAATCTTGAATCTTACAAGAAAGTTAATTCTCAGCCTTGTTCTCAAAATGTTAAATTCACTGCTGTTCCTCCTAATTTAGTGCAAGCAGTCTCTTTAACTCAGGATAGCTATTTATTTATTTCACCCTTTATTTTCACCAGTCAGAACTTAAAATTGAGACTTTATTTGGATCTCAGAAATGACACCTTTGTTTTATGACTATTTTATGACTGAAGTCACTGTGGAACTTTTTTTAAGGCAAACAGCAATGAATCTTTAAACTGATTATAAATTATGAAATGAGATAAAAGGCTGTACTGATGTTCAAAGTTTCTGCTGTTTGAGAGGCTTATTTGCTCATCATAATTAGCAGCAACATAAGAGGCCATTAATATTTACTCCTTAATAAGTTCCCTAAATGGAGAGTGCTAATACTGCCTTTTTAACCAGCAACATTTAGAAACTCCCTTCAGTATTTGAAGCTAGCTGAAACTGGATTTGCAACCAAGTGGTGCTATCTAAGCCTGCGTTACAGTAAATATTTGTGAAAGCAGATATTTTATGGGGGGACATTTGACCGAATGGAAGGTGTTTGTGTCTGTTTGCGGTGCCTGGGGGGGCTAGGATGGTGTTTTTGTGTAAACAGTTTTCAGGCTGCTGCTATAATTAGATAGTTTGGAGCCTGCAGAACCAAAAGTACATACTGATACTGACCAGCCTGCCATAAATAAAACACAACAATACAAACACAAAACACAGAGATGGGACATTCAGCCTGCCTTATAAGGACTGTGGTCTTAAGCTGCATCCCAGTATGCTTGATAACGGTGCCAGGGCCTTATTTAGCCTGCAGGCTGCTGTCCACAAACTCGATCACATGCTGTGGAAGATCTGGCTGCTGATGCTGCCGACCAGTCAGCCCTGTGGCTCGAACGTGGTGCCGCTGTGTTGAACAGGTCTGCCAAAGCAGAACGTCGGTTCCCTGCTGCAGATCCCTACAGCAGGAAAACCTTTAGATCATTTGTCCAGCCTGTTGTCTTTCCATCTGCTCAGATCTCTCTGGGCCAGATAGCTCCTGCTTATATTAGATCAAAAATTACATTTGTTTGTGTTTCAGGGTAAAAAAAAAGGGAATCTTGTTGAGTTTCATTAATACTTGCTTTGTGAGTGAAAGTAACGTTTGTATTATGTATTTTCCTACTAAAGAAATCATAGTTTTAAAGAAAAGAAGAATATCAAAGAAAACCAAACTGAATGTCACAAAAGTGGAAGCTCCCCTTAAAATAACAGTTCATGCTGCACATTGCTGCAAACTTTCATAAAACAGTTATATAACTGAGTTCTCCAAAAGGTTACGTTCACTTTTTTTCAAAGTCTGCATCAACAGGACAGTCAGCTGCCTGTATGGTATGAAAATGTAAGTTTAGCTTATAAGGGAATGCCATGGATAAAAACTTAAGGAAAATGTGAAACAGACTAAAACATCATGATATTTTTTAGGGTGTGACATAACCAATAGTCCTCCATGGTACTGCTGCCCCACTGTTGGAAAAAGGAGCATGCTCAGTGTCTCTGCTAATCATTTATGAGTAATTTCACCTTTAATTCTTAATAATCCAACAAGTAATGTATTCTTACCATATGTTTACCTTCTTATAATTTTACTAGAGCCACTGGTTCCAAAAGTAATATCAGAGAAACTATGAAATGCCAAGAACTATTTTAAAGTCCACTTCACATTGAACTACTTTATGTTTTCTGCTTACATGTTGTGTTGTACAGTACTGGCTCTCTAAACTCATGCATGCACATCTCTGCATTTATCTATTTGACTACATGAAAACACACAGACCCAGTTGAAATGCTGTTAGGAGCATACCACACCAAAAGTGGCAATAGTCTCCGCCTCTGAGGCTATGCTGGCCATTCAGTTGTTTCACAAAATAAAATTTACCAGAAAATTCAAAATATTGATATTTTATGTATTGGTGTCATCTATAACATGTTGTGACATATGTGGTCTTAATTATAGTTAATGAAAAACTGCATATTAAAAAATGAACATGTTTACAAGATTAGCACCAGCACAATCTTTTCTACAGCGACCGTTGCCATGTAAACAAAGCCGTTATTGTGATGCAAGTTACACAGATGATGGTGACACTGCAAGCCAAAAATGATGCTAATCATGTCCACACAGACTGTACAGCTGGATTATTCAAAACTTTTAATGTAGAAAGCGTTTTTCCTAAATGTAAATCAAAATAGTGGTGGACAGATTGATCCAAATATCGATAATATCTATACCGTCATTGATATCAGTCAATATTAGTGCAATAACATTAATACTTTAGTTGCAGTTCCGCTCCTCTGTGTGGTATGTGCTGCTGCATTTCATCAACGAAGTGACCTGGCTGTCTGTCTAAAGTGCCTCTCCATCACAATGCAGAGCAGCCACACTTTGGCCTCTTTTGTTATGATGTTGTTTTATCACGTGACTCAGCTGAGCAGGTAAACGGGCAAGCAACAGGCACCGGCCAGCAGCACACTAACTGGTCAGGGGTGTGGACCAGAATATCAGATGTGACAACTGGGTGGTTAACTGTGGTTAATTTTGTGTATCAAATGGGTCATCCTGCAGCCATCCTATGGTCAGAATCTTCATAAATAAGGAGGATAAAGTGGTTTTTGGTGGATTCTGTTCCCTGCTGTGACAAAGCACCTACATGCCCAAAATCAGCTTCTCACGCCAAGATAATGCTAAATTCATCTTTTTAAAATAGTACCAGTAATAACACCTGATGATAAAAATTATAAATGTAAGACTTGAAAACTATCAGAAACTTCATAAAAAGGGAGGATAAAGTAGTTTTTTGGTGAGTTCGCTTCACTGCTGTGACAAGGACACTACGTGCCCAAATTCAGCCTCTCTCGCCGATATGAAGCCAAATTCAGGTTTTTATGAGTGAAATGTATTGTTTATGCAGTAATGCTTTTTTTTTTTTTTTTAACGTTGTAACTCAGAAAAGGTAATGTTAGCCTTATGAGCTAAAGATTAATATTGAACGTTCCGCACTCAAAGTCAGCATATAACTTTGTTAACGCAGTAAACAATAAAATTAAGATGAAATGTGATTAACTGAGGTAGGCTACGGTAGGCTATATGCCCAAACAGGGGAGTCGCACTGTGGGGGATTTCATGGTGACTTCAGAGATTGTTGCTTCAGTTGCCTCTGCCTCGGCGCTGCTCGTCTGCCCCGTCCTCCCTCTCTCGTTGCTTCTTGAATCATGACGCGACTGTCAGTGATCAGCCCGGCTTCTCTGCCATCTCACTTGTTTATCATTCACCTCATGTTGAGGAGAAGGAAATTACCAGGTTGTTGACACAAAACGGTAGCCCGTTTTAATTAGGTAGCCTATTGTTTGCATTTATTTAATATCATTTTCATTATTAGCTGAGGTTTGTAGGAGACACAGCTGTAAAAACTGCTGGTTAGAACATCTTCTCTAATCTTTTGGTTTACCTTTTAGCAGCTGTGAATGTGATGAAGGGAAATTATAAATAGGATCTCAAATACAAATTAGAGCAGGACCTTTCTTTAACCAGGTGGATGACAGGTGATACAAAGGATTTATATGCGGCGGCGGGTCTAGAAAAGTTTAGATGAGCAGACCAGGCTGGGGCACTCATCAGGAAAAGGGTGGCACAAATGAGAATTTGTTTTGTTTTGTTTTGTTTGTTTGTTTTAAGGTCTAGATTTTAGAAAATAATTTGCTGATTGTTATAACTTAAGTGGCCATCAGATGGTAAATGTGTTAAAACAAACAGCCAATGAAACTTTTCAGTGTTGATGGAAAACAACACATAGAAGTGCATTACATGCTGCATTCACTGACACTTGGGACATCTGAAGTTTACCTAAGTAAAGGTTAGTTTACACTTAATATTGTTCAGCAATTCATTACCCCAACCATGCCTTTCTATGCAGATAATCAGCCTTCTGATGGTAAAATAGGTGTTTTACTTATTTTAGTACAATACCTATTTTAAGTGTGTGTTTGAACGCCGCCCGCTGCACACACTTTGCATACACCTTGATGAATGACGCCACCGACCACCATGACACCACGCCAAGGAAGCACCACGACCGCTACCTGGTCCATGGGAAACACTGGAAGTAGTATCCAAAACGTATCATCATCAGTGGCATGGTTCACCAGAAAACAACAAGAGGAAGTCTTTCTGTAACATGTCAGAAGAGAATATCAATAATTAGCTCTCTTATTAAGGCCCTTTTTGCCTGGTCCACATAATTTGGTGGTCTGTCCCTTTTAAGGCAGGTTTGTGTTGGGACATTTGCTCCATTGTTGGGTTATTATGACCCCACCCTCATCTGTACTTACCCAGAACATTGTTTATGACCTGGAAGGTGTTTTTGACAAGCTGCAGTTCAGCTGAGATCATGTAACACATTGCATAAAGGTGGACTTAAGGCTGTTGAGCCCTGTCTACTCCAACGTTTCCAGGTAAGTATAGGACAGATTAGTACGCATTTCTTTTGCATTTCCACTGGCAAAAAATGAGGAGGGTTCCAGAATATCTGATCCATCTAGTCCTACTTTTCAAGGAAGTATTCACACTGCAATGGCATCACCCGGCTATGCTGTACTACTACATCATTTTGCTTTTACAGCTTGATTCAATTATCAACAAGCCAAGATTAGATTAATGCTGCCTCCTGAATCTAATCAAATCAAGATTTTGTTTTATCAGCAAACACTGAAGCGTCATATTGTATCATGATCAAATTTATTATCTACACCCCTACTATTTATGTGACTTGTGAAGGTAATGTGCAGCATCAGATCTTAAATACGAGATTCATACGCTGAAAATACTCTTATTTGACAACAGCAGGTTTTTACCAGAACAGTTTTATAGTTATAATTTGGCAGAAATAACTCTAGTTGCCATGAAAACCTGCAGTCAGGAAACTGTTTAAACTTTCTTTCAGTAAGAACATTGATAATAAGTTGGGATGTGTCAGACTCTGTCTGACTTAACTCAGCAGGTGACATTGATTTAACAATCACACCATGTGTTTGCTCCACAGTAATCATTTGCAGTCAAGTCAGAAAAGTCTGAACTGTTGAAAGCAGCTAGAAGTCTGGATGAACAACCTAATTATCCAGTTAGGTGCTGCACTGAGGTCAGGCTGAGGTCCGCTTCATTACCACTGTATGAACACAAGATTTAGCCAGTAGAGTTTACATCAACCTGAAGTGAGTTTAAAGATAAGTATGTTTTCCCACACAGACATAAACCTTCAACCTGAACTAATAAAACATTCTTGCTTTCTCTCAGGATAACACAAGCCTTTAAATTCAGCGTAGCGACCAGCTCAGTGATAGAAAAAGTGTCTGCAAAGCTCATTCAGATAGTGCTGACCAGTCAAACTGACACGCTTGAATGAAAGGGTTTTAAACGTCTCAGCGTGTTCATACTGTTGTTGGCAGGTTACTTTAGGGAACACTTCTCCTGTGTGTGTGGATGCATGCAGTGCTGGCTCAGTCCTTTCTATGTCTATATTGTTTGCTTTGTATTGCTGCCTCAGGCAAAAGAAGTTTTTGAACTTAAAAGAAGAAAAAATTATTCTTAAGTTCTGCAGAACTTGATTTTGTGAGCTGATACTGTCATAAACGTGCATGGAGAAAACATTTTAACCTTAAAGGAATGCTTTGAATTGAGCCTTAAACTTTTTATGATGGGATGTTCTCACACCTATGCCAAGGTTTTGTTTTTTTAAAGTTTTTTTTTTTTCTTCAGTATATAAAGTTCTGAGTTTGGACCCCAGGGCTTCGTTCTTATCTTACACTTTTTCTCTGGTTAGACTTCTTTTTCCACCTCATTAGTTGAGTTCACAGTGATTCCAGCCAGCAAGAGAATAAAGATTACGCTTGAAGGAATTCTGTCCTCCCAAATCAATTGGATGCTTTTCCTTACTTCCTTGTATAACAGTACTACATATATTTAACAGTAAAACTCCTGCTCTGAGTTTCTTATGAACAGATCAGTGTGTATCAGAAGCTTCCATGTGGGTTTTTGTAGTTAGAAATATACAACAGGATGTAGAGCTGATAGTCAGCCAGTCCCCTTGAGAGAAATCATCATTTCACTTTCTCATGGGTGTGACTTTTGCAAATGTGCGATTTCCTTCTTGCCTGATCTAATATATCATGTTTCAGACTCCTTTTTGTTGCTGTGATCACCATGTGCTCTCTGTGAATAAATTGAACTTATAGGAAAATCAACTCGAAATCAGAATGCAAAAAATCTTTTGGGCAAAAGTTAAACTGAAAGTCTGTATTTACGGCGCTCCAAAATGTTCATTGTATAATAAAATTAAATTAAATAATTGTCTGAATACATTTAATCAGTTAAAATGACAAATTTGGTCCTATTTTTGTTTCTTTTTTTATTTTATGAAGCTGCTCTACTTCTGTTAGCTGTAGTTATTTTAATATGTAGATGTCATACAGATCCACAGGAAGAATTATTTTCATTAGGCCTCAGTCACCATTATTTTCTTGAAATGTTTTGACATTAGAACATTATGTATGGCTCCAAATGATTGCAAATGTCCATGAGAACAGTTGTTGGTAGCCTAAAGCTTGTTACATTCTCCGCAAGAAGCGAGAACTTTGTTGTTGTCCTCGAGGCAGCAAAAACATAAAAAGGTTCGTTCATACTACACCAGAAGCTTTGTCTGCGGCTGGGCATGACGGGGTTGAGCATGCAGTTGTGTCCATTTCTTTATTTTTCTACGTGTTGTATTCATTTTTATACTTTCTCACCACCTCAATCAGCTGTTTATTACAGTTGTTCATTCAACCTTGCATCAGTGGAAATGCAAAAGTGACAATGTTTTGCATCACACCTTTCCAAATCAATCACAGCAACCTTAAGTATCTGACCAGTCACCAGTTTGGGACAGGCTTAAGGCATACAAGCACACCCGTTGACACCACCTCCCCATCCCATCATTTTCCACTGTGCAATATCTACTAAAATAGTGCTGACATCATGCTAGCTGTGCACTGTGCAGGGGCAATGATGCAGCATGAAGATGTGGACGATTTCAGACTTTAGAGGTCAAAAAACTTGTCTTTACGTCAGACTGAGTTTGGTCAAACTGACTACTCACATGTTGCAGCGTTCAAACATGTAGTGTTAATAGCGGAGGGCGTGCATAAATAATGCCTCAAACAAACGCAAACTACGCGAGGCAGCCATGATAAACACATGTAATTAAAATATTTACCCCATGACATCTTTTCTTATTTTACCAGGTCACAACAGAAGGATTTAATTATTTTTTTCTCTAAAATGATCATTTTAAAGTTCATAAAGAGCAGCCTAGCTAGGAAAACCAGTAGATGATGTCATTTTGCTTCTATCATCCTCAGCATGCAAGAGGCAGTCGGTGACAGTGAAGATGAAAAATCCTTTTTAAGAGTAAGAAACTTTCAGCAGAGCCAGACCCCATCTGACATTAGCCCCATTTATGCTCCCAGAAAAAGATTCAAAAAGAGGCAACATACTCAACATGGTCTGTGCATCCATTGGGTACATTGCAGCTCCTTCCTCTGTTTCTTTTGTTGATCGCACTTTAGCCATACTGCATCTAGATACGCATCTAGAAAGAGTATAGGAAACAACATGGAAAAGGAGCAAATGAATTTATTTCCAGTTTTATCTGAGTCTATTTTCATTTAGGTGACTTTTTATTTAAAAAAAAAAATGTTTTTTATTTTTTTTTTGTAACCATTTCCTATTGAAGCAATGAGTTATATTAATATAACGTCAGCCCTTCAACACTGAACCTTTTCTCATTCTTTCCTTCCAGTATCAAGATGGTGCTGATGTGGACCAGCGGAGACACCTTTAAAACAGGCTACTTCCTGCTCACACAGGCTCCCGTGCAGTTCTGGACATGTGGCCTGCTGCAGGTCTTTGTGGACATCACCATCCTGTTCCAGGTTTACTACTACAGCCGCTACCCGCAGAAGCCAGTGTCCCACACTGTCTCCCACACCACCAGTGCCAAAGCCCTCTGAGAGCATCCATAAAGTCTCGAATGACACTCCAAACAAGAAGAATGGACGCACTTTGAGAGGCGCTGAGGGAATTAATAAACATACTCGAGTACCAAAGCACCTCGACAACATGCAGACCCCTCAGACTCACTCACTGCTGCACATTCACACACACACACACAGATGTGGCATCAGTATATTCTAGAGTGACACTTGTTACACACAAAAGCAGCTTTTTTGTTTTGTATTATACATTTTGATGCAGTGAAATGCATAGATCTTGGAATGCAGACTTCTTAAGAAATATCAGTCTGTGCATGAAAGGAATATTATATGCACATGTTAGATGAACATGTACCATGTGCAAACCGTATACACTGAAATCTGCGCTCAAGGAGTGTGGACCAACTTTTGTTGTCCACATATTCTGATGAATGTTGCATGGACCCTTTGCCTTAACACACACCCCCAAACATGGTTTTCTGCATTGCCAGTAATATCTGTGTTATAAATCAATCATAAAATCTCAATATAAAACATTACTGAATGTAAAAAATATATAAAAATGGCATTTGTTGTAATAGTTTTTCAGCAAAGTGGAGAAATGTTGGTCAGGTTACAGCTTGTTTGCTGAATTTCGTGTTCATGTGCTGTGACATTCAGTGTTGTTGAATAAGGATTAGAATCAAGGAGGCAATCAAATCTTGCCAGAGATGTAATGCGCTGACCTCAGAAAAAGAAAAAAGGAGACAATGCTGGTCAGAAACTGACGTGGCCTTGAAACTTGCAGAGAGAGGAGAAAATCAAGCTTTGTAAGACAATTCTGACTTTTTGTACTGAACATGGCATTTTTCTATATAATTGCAATTTTCATGCCACTAATTCCACAATATGAAGCAAGGACAAGAATGCAACCTTGCTACACCTGAGGTTCTATGTGCCCACTCCATATCGATGGAGTGGTCCCCGCTGAGTTGTGCAATCAGAGACTGAGCTGTTATGAAAGCACAACATGGACACGTGCTTGTTTTGTAGGTTTACAATTCCAGCTATTGTCTGTACATCCATTTCAGTTGGGCGGCTAGTTGTCAAATATGAGCTGTTAACCCAGAGAAAGATTTACTTTACATTAGTTCTCAATAGATATGTAGGAGCAAGACAGCATTGATATGACAGGATCCTAAAGGAATTGATTTGGTTATGCAACCTCTGGTTTATTAGAAGTTTATGCTGCATTCAGCAGTACTGGCAGAATGTTGTTAATCTTAACCTGGAAGGGTTTATGAATTATTCTAAATTATCTGAGATGGCCTTACAGCTAACTCATTACACAGCTACACTACAAAGCACATCAATAGACCCTGACTGAAATAGTGCTGGCATCTCTGTCCTGCTGTATGAAGATGAAGTCCACGGTCCAGTCAAAAATAATAAACTTGCCCGATTATCTCAGAGCCTCCAATGCAGCCGGCAGGACACAGCGTAATCACATTCATTCATGTTGTCATAGATACAGGCAAGTTACTGGACCAGTTCTGATCTAAACATGCAATTTCTGGAAATATGAAAGGGTTTTATTGCCTTGTTTTAGCAGGTGTATCTATATATAAAAAAAAAAGTTTCAATTCATCATTTTCCCATAATTAGCACAGCCTGTATACGAAGATGGAGAACATATTTGTTTTTCTCTGTACAACAGTCCATCTCTCTCGCTCTCTCTCTCTCTCTCTCTCTCTCTCTCTCTCTCTCTCTCTCTCTCTCTCTACATATATATGTGTATATATATATATGTATATATATATACATATATATATATATATAAAAGCTGGGTCATCTTGTTCCATCTTGCTTCTAAACATCTTCATTCCCCCCGTCACAGCAAAGAAATAACTGATGTCTCGAACTTGTTATGCTGTGCACGCCTTAAATATGTTAAAAATATTAATTCAATCACATAAATTAGTTTCCAATTAGCTTCAGTTTTTACTGGATTTAATGCAGTATATTGCTAAACAACTGTATTTCTGGTTTTAAAAATAGTGCACCAAAACTGATGTAGCTTAGGCTAACTTGAAGGTGGCGTTAAATAGAATATAGCTAACTAGCTAGCCAGCCATATATCATCTGTTTTTACTTTATGGTTGTGTTTCCAGCATGATAGCTGTATAAAGCTTCTCCTTTAGGTTAGCTCAAACTACATTAGATTTGAGTATATATTTGCAGTATATAGCAAAACTATTTATTTGGTCTGAAACTACAACAAGCTAAAGTTTGGCTAATGTCCTCTCTGCTAACACTTAGGGGTTCGGTTTAAATAGCTTCTACTTGTTCTTTAAGTGAACAGTTTTCCATCATGTTGTCCATCTTTATACAGCAGCCACTTTCAAAAATGTTATTGATAACAAAATTATTGATAGAAATGAGGACCAAAGCTCAAGCTGTTATCATGATTTATCAACACTTGCCAAAATTCTCAGTATAAGAAGCAGTATATGTTTACTCATGTTATATGGGCCAGTTTATTATTTATTTCCAGTTCATCCTTTAATATCCTCAGGTTGTTCTTATCTTCGTTTGTCATAAGAAAACAATTTCCTCTTTATAGGAAGATGAAGCAGCACAACAGTGTAGATTTTTTTTTTGTTTGTTTTGTTTTTTTTGCTGTTTTGTAATTTTTCTCTTGGGTGAGGAAAAATGCCAAACCAGAAGGTGTATGACTGTCAGCCCTTCAGTGAACTGTGTATCAGAGCAGATCTGATTCTGTCCTTTTCGAAGTCTCAAGAAGTATAAACTTCCTTTTTGTTCACCAGACAGACAGGACAGGGCAGTTTGCTTGTGTGTGTCTATATATATATATGCATATATATATATATATATATATATGTATATATATTTTAATACATTTTGGGTGACTCCTTGGGAGAAGCTAAAGTGCACATGTTTTGTTTACATCTTTTTAGCCAATATAGATTTTGTTATCACTCTGTATTATATTAGAATACCAATGTAAAACAGTGTACAGCTTTCATACAGATGAGGTTGATTTATACATGTGGATAGGCGTTGGATGCCTGACAGAATCAGTTTGAATTTGGAGTCCCACTCTTTTTACTGTTTCCCCTCATGTGCTTTATCTTCACGTTACTTCATGTTTTATGTTATTTTGTCCAGTTGTTTTATAGTCTGAAGGCATCTTTCTATTGAAAGTGCCAAATTTTGCATTCTCTCTTCTGTAAAACATGTATCTAATTTGTCAATGCTCCAAAAAATTTCAATAAATGTGTTTTTTTATATTTTTATTTTACCAGCAACTTACATGAACACAGTATGCTGTATCTGTTGCTTGAATTTTCTATTTAAGTACCAGTCAATCTCCTAAATGTTCGAACATCGGCCTGTTTAAACATACAATGTTGTGAAATCAAATGTTACATTGCCACCCAATAAAGAAGACACTGGGGAGTCGGCGTCTTGTTCTTTTCTTCTTCTTTTTCTTGTTTTGATGGAGATATTAGTGTCTGACATCCACCATTGGTCCCGTCAGCAGTGCAGCTCTGGCAGACATCAGTTGTCAGAGGAAGAATAAGCCCACCAGCCGTGGTCCTTCTTTGGGCTTTGGGTATGTACCGTCTGAAGCAATGATAAGCACATAAATTGTAATGTGCTGAGCTTTCACAACACTGGTGTTGAGAGGAGAGAGCACACATATAATAGATTCAGAAAACGAGCAGCTAAGGAAATGGGTTTTCTTTCACTGCACCACTAAACAAGTTTTGTCTGCTTCTAGATTAGACTTGATTTTTTTACATCATCTTTTAATTTTTGTGAATTTAAGTTCATTGATTGTATTTGTTTGCTGAAAAAAAATTATCTGCCCCAGCCAGCATAGGACATAATTTTCCCAATACATGCTGTAGATAAGTATGTTACACTTCCTAGTGTAATACAGGAAAATGCCCAGGCCCAACCTTTACAGCTCTCATAGTGCTTTATGTGTATTACATCTTTATGCAAACGTCTGTTAGGGTTTGGCTAACATAAATGTTGTTTAGGGTGCATACAAGGATGTGTTTGAACAACTGCATATACATTATTTTTTGTAAACTCTTAATTAATTTGAGGCATTCCTGCATCAAATATTTCTGCAGGCAAATCTACGGTGATGCCACAATCTAAAAGTATGGTGGAAGGCTGCTATTGTGTTTTGGGAATGATTGCACTCTCTTTTAATTCTATGGTTATGTATTTTATGAATATATAAAAAGAAAAAGTCATCTGAAATTTGCCATGCCTGAAAATGAAATGGCCACTAACGCTAAGCACTTTGAGTATTAGCACAACACTTAAATAGCTAGGGCTAAAACGTTTTGTTAGTGTTATATATTCCTTCATTATTAGCCCATTACAGGTCACGGGTAAGCCTATCCCAGCATGATAGGCAAGAGGCAGGGTCACCAGTCCATCGCAGGGCCAGCACAGATACAACCAGGAAGCCAGAGAACCCACACAGAAAGGCCACCAAGTTCTAACCTCCCCATATCCAAGGCTCGAACCTGCAACCTTCGTGCTGTATATATACACACATATATATACACACACACACACATATATGTATATATGTGTGTGTGTGTGTGTGTATGTATAAAGAAAACCCAGTTACACAGTTACATAACTATAGATTAGTCTCATTTTCCATTTAATCCAAAAGACTTCAGCAGCCTGCAGCTATCTGGTTTCTGATGCAGACATAATCTGAAAGTTACAAAAATGCACCCTAGCTCTCATTAAAACTCGTTCAAAGAAAGAAAAGAACATGAAAATGATAATAATGATAATGATTGGCTTGTTAATTCATTTTACAAAAACAAAAAGTTTGCTAGAAGTATTTGTAATAATGTGATCAGTGTTATTTATTTGATACATATGCAAATCTATGTTTTAATTATTTTCCTAATCTTTCTATTAAATGCTCATGGAAAAAGAAAACTAAACAAACTGAACTATAATCATGCTTTAGGAGAAATAGAGCACATTCTCTCCTAGCATCTATCCTCATGTTTAACGCTGTCAAATCAAAGCCTTTTTCAAACAGGACTGTGTTCATTTTAACCTTTATTACCTTTTTTTTCCTTTGAAATGAAAACCGTTCCTCAGGCTTTGAATTTGTGATACAAATAATAAAGCTCAAATCCATTCAATTAGATTTCTCCTCAAACATTTCAAAACAATATTTTCATTAAAAACTTGATACTGTATAAAATTGTTAGGAGTGTTTACCACATTGTTTTCTAGATTTTTTTATTTAAGTAAATCCACTGCGATCAGGAGTCGGGAGGCTGAACACATTATTACAATGTTAAAAATATATAAACCTAATTTGTACTTTCTAGCACACTTTGATGTCCTAACACGACGTTTTAGTTCATGGCACTTTATCTAGAAAATGAAGTACTGCATTTGGAATCATGTAAGGAACTTATGTAAGACAGAGAAAAGTATTTGCAGTACTAGAAATGTTTTCAGACTGTTTTCTCTGCCTGAAGGTAGATGTATAATACAGCCACAGATGGTCGGCCCCTTTGAAAGGCAGAAATCTGTAATTAAACCTCCTAGTGTTTGCTTCTCTGACTGACTTAATTTACTTCTACAGGCCGGATTACCCCAGTTGGAAACAAGACGACTGATGGTCTGGACCTGAAAGTTGAAATTTCCAAGTTCTTAGGAGGAAAAATCAACACGATTGCTCCTCAAAATGGGATTTACGACTCAGAAAGTTAGTGTAATTTCACCTGTCTCAACCTTAAAACAAACAAAAAAGACAAAAAAAGGCTACCATGTGCATAAAAACTAATGATAGCAGCAGTAACCAAATGAGTCACAAACATAATCCTGTCCAGTCTCCATAAATGAACATGTTCCAGAGTTTGTATGCTCACAACTGAGTGTAATCTGTGCATCAGCTTGTATTGCTAAGAATGGCTAGCTCATTCAGGGAGCACATCTATGTCCAAGGGCCATGATTTCCACAAAGAATTTCACATTTTGATCCGTTTGACCACAGAACAGTTTGTTCTCTCTGTGTTCAAAGATGGTGATTTTTAAAAGTCTTGCTGAGCCAATGCAATGATTTCCAGTTGGGAATCATGTCTGTTTATAATACAGTGCTGCCTAAGGGGCCAAAAATCAGGGGCATCCATTTTTGACCTTCAATGTTGTCCCATGCACACAGAGATTCCTTACTTTCCTTACTCGTCAAATGCTCCTCCAGTGGTTTTTGGTTGATGCCAAATGCTTATTTTTTTGCCCTTGTTCCAACTTATTTGAGATGTGTTGCTGCCATCAAATTCCTGTTGTAATATTCTCCATGAAATGGTAAAATGTCTCAGTTTCAACATCAGATATGTTGTTTGTGTTCTATTGGGAGTAAAATATGGCTTTATGAGATTTACAAATCAAATCATTATTTACATTTGACATTTCCCCCAACTCTTGGGGGAAGCTTTTGGTTTGTAAATAAGCAGTTAATCTAAAAGTTATAATGGCTAAAATAAATTCTGTGTGAAGTAAAAAGTAAGAGAAGCAGCTAACATCACTATATTCATCTTGTAAATAATGCCAACTGTACCATGTGGTTAAAGAGAAAATGCTACTAACATGACCAAATGGATATATCTATATATATATATATATATATATATATATATATATATATATATATATATATATATTTTAAACGCCCTCCAGAACTTTGAATGCTCACTAATTAACACAAAATGATCTCATTTGTATGACCTGTGCAAAGGCTGCAGCTTAAAAATGCAAAGCTGTGGGGGCCTCATTAAACTCTTCTCCCATCATAAGCTTGTTAAGAGTTAAGAGTGATTTATGTACAGATTAAGACTGAAGGTGAATTTTAAATATTATGGCAGAAAAAATACGTATGTTTCCAGTCGTTATGCTAAGCTAAGAAAGAGAGTTCTAGTTATAATTTTAACACAGCATGAGGTTGGAGTTTCTCAGCATTACAAGAAAAAAATGCCAGTGTGGGACCAATCATGCTATGACTGTACATTTAAAAACATCTTCCTACAGTGCACAGATGACAAACCTGATGACTACATGCATGTTCTGTGGATTTGTGCACCAAACAGACAAAATTTCAGGCTTGAGGTGTGCAAAGACTTATCAACATGGCTTAAATGTAGAATTCCAGTTTGCTCCATTCTATGCTTACTAGGTCACCTGGGTGATATTAATATGGAAATTAACATGGAAAATATGGTCTTCATCAGAAAGAAAATTATTCTCATTAATTGGAAGCAAAAGAACAACTTAAGCATGAATCAATGCAGAAATCTCCTCTCAGAACACATCTGTAAAGTCTACCTCATCAGAACATCAGCTACATGAATTTCATTCTCTCTAGTCCCCTGTGATTAGCTCCATCACTTAGTGGTAGTGGTGGTAAGCTGTGACCTCACCACTCTGGGGAGTTGGATGCTGGTTGGGGGGATTCAGGAGGCGGCGGGGCTCTGGTGGTATCTTGGGGTGGTGTTCCAGGCTGTGAGCCATGGGTGGGTTGGGTGTCTAGTGTGGCTGGGGGCTTTGGATGTCCAGTGGTTGTTGCTGTTTGCAGGGTGGGGCTCCTGGCAGGGCCAGAAGTTGCCCCTCCTCCAGGTGGGGGTCGGCCTGTGCTTTGGGGGTCTGGGTTGGCCCGGGCGTGCCGCTGCAGGGCAGGTTGGTGTGCACCATGGTGTCTGATTGGTATTTTGGGGCCTGAGGTGAGAGGGTGAGGGGACTAGGCAGCTGGATACCTTTTGTTTACACTCCTGTTTTCCGGGCACCACCCAGTATTGCTGGGAGTATGCTGGCTTTGGAGGTACCCGTGTTGCTGCACTTTTGGGGGGGGTGCTGGTCCGCATTGGGTGGATGTCCGATGGGATCTGGTCCTCCTGGGCATTGGAGGGGGCCTTTGCCTTGGAGGGTGGGTTGCTTTTGGGGTCCTAGGGCCCTGCGCTCTGTCCACCTCTTGAGAGATTGCCGCATGGCAAGAGCCGGCAGCTGCCGTCCCTGGCCTCCTCTTGCCATGTGCTTCGTGGCTGTGGAGCGCCCTGGCTGGGACCTTCCTCTGGGCGGATGCGCGGTCGTCCTTGTGGCAGGCTGGCTGAAATACGTCCTCTGAGGTGGCGGCTGGCATCCAGGGTCCAGGGGCCCCCTGGGCTGACTCTGATCTTTGTGGTGGCCTGGTCTCATGTTGCATGATCACCCACATTTACAGACGTGGACAAAAGTGCTGGAGCCCTTCGGTTGATGAAAGAAAAACTCAAAATGGTCACAGAAATAACATGAATCTGACAAAAGTAATAATAAATAAAAATTCTATGAAATTTAACCAATGAAAGTCAGACATTGCTTTTCAACCATGCTTCAACAGAGTTATTTAAAAAAAATAAACTCATGAAACAGGACTGGACAAAAATGTTGGTACCCTTAACTTAATAATTTGTTGCACAACCTTTTGAGGGAATCACTGCAATCAAACGATTCCTGTAACTGTCAATGAGACTTCTGCACCTCTCAGCAGGTATTTTGGTCCACTCCTCATAAGCAAACTGCTCCACTTGTCTCAGGTTTGAAGGGCGCCTTTTCCAGACGGCATGTTTCAGCTCCTTACAAAGATGCTCAATAGGATTCAGGTCAGGGCTCATAGAAGGCCACTTTAGAACAATGTTTTCCTCTTAGCCATTCTTGGGTGTTTTTAGCTGTGTTTTGGGTCATTGTCCTGTTGCAAGACCCATGACCAGCGACTGAGACCTAGCTTTCTGACACTGGCCAGCACATTTCTCTCTATAATCCCTTGATAGTCTTGATATTTCATTGTACCTGCACAGATTCAAGACACCCTGTGCCAGATGCAACAAAGCAGCCCCAGAACATAACAGAGCCTCCTCCATGTTCCACAGTAGGGACGGTGTTCTTTTCTTCATATGCTTCATTTTTCCGTCTGTGAACATAGAGCTAATGTGCTTCGGCAAAAAGTTCCATTTTTGTCTCATCTGTCCATACAACATTCTTCCAGAAGCTTTGTGGCTTGTCAACATGTAGTTTGGCTTTTTTATGATTTGTTTTCAACAATGGTGTCCTCCTCTGTCGTCTCCCATTAAGTCCACTTTGGCTCAAACGACGACAGATGGTGCGATCTGACACTGATGTTCCTTGAGCTTGAAGTTCACCTTTAATCTCTTTAGAGGTTTTTCTGGGCTCTTTTGTTACCATTCGTATTATTCGTCTCTTTGATTTGTCATCAATTTTCCTCCTGTGGCCACATCCAGGGAGGTTGGCTACAGTCCCATGGATCTTACATTTCTGAATAATATGTGCAACTGTAGTCACAGGAACATCAAGCTGCTTGGAGATGGTCTTATAGCCTTTACCTTTAACATGCTTGTCTGTAATTTTCTTTCTAATCTCCTGAGACAACTCTTTCCTTTGCTTCCTCTGGTCCATGTTGAGTGTGGTACACACCATGTCATCACACAGCACAGTGACCACCTGTAGCCTTTATATAGGCCCACTGACTGATTAGAAGATTGTAGACACCTGTGATGCTAATTAGTGGACACACCTTGGATTAACATGTGCCTTTGGTCATATTATTTTCAGTCTTTTCTAGGGGTACCATAATTTTTGTCCAGGCCTGTTTCATTAGTTTATTTTTTAAAATAATTCTGTTGAAGCATGGTTGAAAAGCAATGTCTGACTTTCATTGGTTAAATTTCATAGAATCTTTATTTATTATTACTTTTGTCAGATTCAACTTATTTCTGTGACCATTGTGACTTTTTCTTTCATCAACCGAAGGGTACCAACAATTTTGTCCACGTCTGTACTAACCTGCATGTTGAGACAGTCATCATGTCATCCTGTGGATTTAATCACCAACAACTACAGTTATGTTCATGTTTTTCTTTGTGTTGCTGATGTTCCTGTTGTTGTGATCAATTTATTATTATTATTATTATTACAGCTTCTTTGTCTTTTTATAAGTGCTTCTGGTGATTGTCAGTTTTGTTTTCTTGAAGATGTTGCAGGTGGTTTTTTTGTTTCCTTACAGGTGTAGCAACTAGTTTTTTTTTTAATTCATATCTGGTGTATCCTTGTCTCTTTTTTTGCCCTTCCCTTCATTCTCTTTTTCTTTCTTTTGTTTACTCCGCCTCACACACATACTTCCCAGGTCCAGCATAAATATGTAAATTCTGCAGTAGACAAATGTTAAAATAAAGAATAATACTTAAATAATCAAGAGGGGCCTTATATCCATAAAGCTCCTCTTGGCAATGCAAATTTGTTCAGCACAACACAGCTGACAGAGCATCATTCTGCTGCTATGATGCTGGACAGGTCAAGGTAATAAAAACAAAAACCTGAAGACTGTAAAGCCCTTTGACACTTGGATTAATGTCATGTCATTAAGTTGGTATTATTGTTCTGTTTCACTGCAAACAAATACACTGATATCATTGTGCCCATATACAATGCTTATATAACATGGCTTCACATCTAATAAACTGTTAACTAAACAACTAAATGAGATTGTATTCCTGTTCAATAATACAATGCATGTCTGATAACTCAGCAAACATCTTTATTTCAGACTCATGTGAAGCAATAACCATTAGTCCGAGGGCTGAAAACAACAAGTAACGTTATGTTTATTAGTGTTAGTCAGTGAGGAGACAGTGATAATTATCTTTTAATCTCATTAACTTAAGGTGATTGATCATGAAAATTTGTACTGATGCTCATCTCAGTAAATTTGTGATAGTTCTTTTGTAAAAACTTGAGAAACTCAGATATGCTTTGATGCACAGATGCTTCACACAATCAAAGTAAAGGCAGAGAAAGAAAATCTCTTCTCTCTTCACAGTCCTGCGGTTCGTCATCTTTGACCAGTGCTGGTGTCACGCCCTCCCAGCTTGCCAACTGAGCACAAACGGGCAGACAGAAAATCTAAGTTTGCATGGACGCTCTAATCTCAGCAGCCCTCTGAGCAGCCATGGACTTTCTCCGCTGTACTGCTGCCGCCGCCGCAGCCTCTGTGATGCCACGGTAACTGTCCGTCTCCTGAGAATCCTCGCTGTTCTGAGACTTGGTGCTATCCTGTGAGTCCGGCTTCTGCCTCATCGCCCGGCTCTGCTCCTCCTTAAGCTCCACGTAGGAGCGAGAGAAAGTGTGAAAGATGGATGTGACGGGGAACGCCATGAGGAGGATGCCACTCAGGATGCTGCTGAGCGCCACCACCTGGCCTGGGATGCTTCTGGGAACCATGTCACCATAACCAACTGTAGTCATTGAGATGACTGCCCACCAGTAGCTTCCGGGGATGCTGGTGAACTCCTGCTTGGCGCCCATTTCGCTCTCAGCTAGGAACACCAGTGGTGAGAAAAGTGCCATGGCCACACACAGGAACAGCAGCAACAGTCCAAACTCACGTGTGCACCTCCTTACCGTCAGACCGAGCGTCTGCAGACCTAAGGAGTGGCGAGCCAACCTCATGACGTAAAAGATCCGCAGGGCTCGCAGAACTCGGAGGACCAACCCTACTTTCTCCAGGTAGTTGTTCCCTGAACCTGTGGGCTTCTCTCCCACTGACAGAGAGTCCACAATGAGGGTGATGTAGTAAGGAAGAATGGCCACTACGTCAATGATGTTCAGAGGCGTACGCAGAAACATACACTTGCTCTGAGTCTGAATGAAGCGTAGCAGGAACTCCAGGGAAAACCAGGCGACACAGACCGTCTCCAGAACAAAGATGTTGTAGCACCTCTGGGAGCACTCACCCTGCAGAGAGGGAGGAAAAAGCAGATAGACACAGATGTTTAAGTTTAAATAAGACACAAAAGGCTCAGACACTAATGATGTCAGGATGCTGCATGAAGTCTACAGTTCCTGGCAAAAAACATGGAATCACCACTCATGTATGACCCAAAGTATTGGGGATGATGCCAGGTAAAGGATCAGAGGAGATTAAAGTCATTGCCTTTACAGTAAAAGCTCAGGTTCACTTTTGTAAACTTTTGTCACTTCATCGATCAAAAGGAGGTTTGGACAGCGTTTGAATTACGGGGGAGCTATGCTCACCTGAGACTGTAAGGAGGAGCTCTAAAAACAAACCACTGTCAGGTTATATGTCATTATATTTCCCCTAAGGTTCATGATGTTTCTTAAAACAATAGCATACATTTTTCAGCGATGTGTATTCATTCATTTATTAAATTTTCATTTTCATTTTATTGCAAATATAACAATGACAGAAGAAACAGCAACAAGTTAGTTTTTCTAAATTTGCATGATCAGTCAGCAAGTTCATACATTGGATGATCATTTTGTTCCATCTTTCCAGTTAAGTAAAATGATTTGTTTTGATTATAGTTACAGATGCTAAGATAAAACTTTGGAGGTGTTTGGGTATGGTCAATAATTATAGGTCTCTGAGTTATATGACTGCGGGGAAATGTGGTATGTTAACGTAAAGGATCCTGGAACCCTCATTCAGCGACTCAGAGCATGAAAAAAAATCATCTTTGTATGACGGGCAGAGTGAGCAAGTACTGGTGTCAGTAAAACCCATTTTGTGCATTTGTGAATGGTGATATGTACTCTGTGAAGAACCTTAAACTGGATTTGTTGAATTTTACTGTTTCAGGACATTAAATAGATATTTCTGCATACGGTTTGCCAGTTGATGTCTGCTTGCTGATTATTTAAGTTTATTGTCCATCTAGTTGTTGGAAATTTTTTTTTTATTTAACCAGGTAAAAAAAAATGTTTGAGAACCAGTTCTCATTTACAAACATGACCTGGCCAAGAGGCCCCAGCAGGAATAAATAACGTACATACATACAAACATACAACTGTGCATACACAGGACCACAATGCAACAATACAATACAAATTAAAAAAGCGCAGAGCAAGTACAAATATATAAAAATGAAAGGGGGAAAGGGACTAGAACACAGTATATAAGACAGATCTATGCGAAAGAAAAAGTAGTGGAGAAATGTTTGTATCTAAGGGAGAGTCAGCATCGTCAGCAGGAACAAGTATCATACAATAATCTGTCGAAGTCTCTGTCTAAACAGAGAAACAGATATCAGAGATGGAAGTTTGAGAGTGTTCTGCAGTGTGTTCCAGTCAAATGTTATTGAGCTATGATGTCATGCTTAATTTTGAACATTGGATTGTACCAGATAGAAGTGAGAGGGGAGGTACATATTTCATAGATAAAATATTTATTTGCAATCTTCCAGGCAGAGAGAGTAGTGCTTTTTGTAGATGATTTCATGTGCTGATGACTCATTATTGATCCAGCTATAAAAGCAATATTTTAAAAAAGTAGTTCCTTACAGATAGCCTGTTCAGTGTTGAGCCCGGTAGAGTTAAGGTTATTGGTCCAATGTTGGGTATACTAAAGTTAGTGGGAGAGAAAATAAATGTTAAAATTTGGAGCAGCTAGGTCGCCATATTTTTTTGTTTGTTTGTTTGTTTGTTTGTTTGTTTGTTTTTTTGTAAAGTTCTAAGTTTGATTCTGCTTTTTTAAAAACCTTTCCAGCCCAGAGGAGGGGTAACAGGGGTCATTGCCATTAAGTAATTTATTTTAGGAAGAACTTCCGTTTTAACTGTAGCAATGCAGCCTTTTAAGGAGAGAGGCAGATCGTTCCATCTGTTCAAGTCTTCTGAATATTGGGGTGAAGCTGAGTTTGAAGATTTTTTTTTATTCTATTCTACAGTCAGTTAGCAGATGCTTTTCTCCAAAGTGACTTACATCTGAAGGTGGTTAGGCAATAGCGTTAGGGTATTGCCTGATGACTTAGGTTTACTAGGACTTGTATTCTGAGATGCTTAAAAACTTGCGTGAATGCTGTGTAGGTTCCTGGTGCCAGTTTTTATGCCCCAGAGGCAGAGTCTTAGATTTGGACCAGTTCACAGAGTAACCAGAGATATTTCCAAAATCATTAATCAGAGTGTGGACTGGCTGAAATTCAGGTTTCTGACATTTTTAATTTACCATGGTGGTAAGTAAAACTGAGAAAAGTGGCAAAAATTGTTTATAAAATTCAACAGGATAGCCAAATAAATCTGAGGATTTATTGTTTGGAATGTGGTCCAGAGCTTCTTTGAGTTCATCCATAGTGAGTGGTTTATCTAATTTTTTTTTTTTTACTTGTGTTCTGTTGAGGTTTGGAAAGGTGACACGCTTCAGATAATCAAAAAGTATTTATGTTGTGGAGTGTATAAAATAGAGTGGTATTTATTGTAGTGTTGTCATGTGTAATTTCTCCAGATTTCTATTGAGAAAATCAGAGATTTTTAAAATTTCCAATTTTCCAACTGTTTCCAGTTAATTGGAAAACAGTTTAATTGACTGGATAACATTTTACTGGTTTCATTGCCAAATTCAAAATGTTGTTGGTGGAGCCTTAAAAGATTATATACATTTCTGCTATTTGAAAGACATTTGAGTTCTTTCTTTCTTTCTTTCTTTCTTTCTTTCTTTCTTTCTTTCTTTCTTTCTTTCTTTCTTTCTTTATTTCTTTTTCATTGCTTTTTTTTTTTTGTTGTTGTTTTTTGTAAGAAGTGAATTAAATAATTTCACCTCTCATTACCGCCATTAGTGCCATCTGGGACATGTATGAGTTTCTATTTGTGATTTCAATGAAAATAGGGCATGGTCAGAAATGATCATACTATGAATATTGGATTCTAGGTTTCGGTTATTTCATCACCATAGACACCATCCCTATACGAGCTGTTTCTGATTGTATTAGCTGTAAACAGTAGAAGCTGAATGTTTTTGGAAGTAACCCTGTTTGATTTCTTGTGGGCTGATACAGAACAATGAGATCACCAGAGCTCGACCATTAAATGCTTTGCATTTGCTAAGAAGAATCTTCAGAAAAGTACTTCATTGTTTATTTAAAGATTTTATAAGAGAGAAAATCAATTAAAGACATCTGGATAATACAGGTGGGCACAGCCTGGACAGGTTTCCAATCCAGTTCTACAAATTCAACAGGCAGCCATTGTAGACATTCTACAGTCAAAGTTGGTCCTCAAGGGCCGCTGTCCTGCAGATTTTCCAGTGTTTTCTGCTTCAACACACCTGACTCAAATGAAATAGATCCAACAGCCTATTAAGTTTTGCACAATGACTCGTCAATTTGAGTCAGGTGGTTGTGGAGCAGGGACACATCAAAAACCTGCAGGATTGTGGCCCTCGAGGACCGGAGCTGGGCACCCCTGGTCTACAGCCCTATCAAACAGTTTTATGACAAAAGCAGATGTTTCTGTGTTCACGTCTTTCGTCCACATACAAATACATTTTTGAGGAACTGAAATTAAAAATTTTGTAATAAAGGTGAAAAGTTTTGGATAATTAGGCTGTAGACTCGCAGTGTCAGATTCTGCACCACCATCTCTGTGCTCCTTTGTTTACATGGCAACGGGAAACAGAGCCAAGTTGTGCTAATCTTGTTAACAGGACTTTTTACATGATTGCAAATTTAAATAAAGTGACTTCTATAAAGTGAATACTGAAGAACGGAGGCATCACAACACGTTATCACATTAAAACAAGGCTCAGTCTTTGGATTTGCCAGAACATAATTAAATGAGTATATCTCATTTCAAGGTCTATTTGAATACTTTTGGAGCTATGGTAAAGGGAACACTTGTGAGATTTGTTAAAGTAGCGGAGAATAAATGTAGATGGCACATAGCAAAAAGGAAAAATGTTTCAGGCTTGCCTAAAAATAAATAAATAAACAAACCCTTTCAGGATGAATAATAAATATTGCTTTTTAAATTATGCTGCTGTAGCTCTAAACCTGTATCAGATCATATGTAAACATCATCTCTGCAAAGACCAACTCTTATAAGGCGAAAGAGAGATTTTAGGACAGACAGTGAGGACGAGGTTTCTAAAATGGCCACTTTGGCAGAGCTTAGCACCATCTGTTCTCAATGACCCAAAATTGGGGGACGTCAGGTTTTAAAAGGTTAAAAGACAAATCATAACTTAAAATGACTCTAAGGTTTCTTACAGACACCATCCAGAGTGAGTAAAAAATTACAGTGAATCTCTAAGGTTTGTTTGAACAAAAACAATAACCTCTGTACCTGTTCATTCTCCTTTCTGTTGTCCCCTTTGCCAGGTTCAGCATTAATGTTTGAATTCAGCAATTAACGCATTTAAAATAAAAAAGTCATAGTTACGTATCAAGAGGAGACATATACATAAAGCTTCTCTTGGCAAAGCAAATTAGTTTGGCATAACACAGCAACAGACCATCATTCTGCTCTGATGCTGGACAGGAGTGGTTAACGATTACTTCTGTTACACAAGTTGGAAACTGGCTTATAAATAAGAGGAATACTGTTCTTCATTAATTAAGTCTTCAAGAAAATTCAAGCTTTCCATTAAACACAGTTTTTCCCCTTCATGAATTACGATTCAATATTTGTCCACCCACTTGATCTGAAAAAGGTTTTCCATTATTTACTACCATTTCATTTCATTTTTTGATGTATATTTGACACAAAGGGGTGGAAGAAGGTGTTTCAAAAGCCAGCTATTTAATATTTGAGTTAATTGAATGGATGAAAATATGAATGCGCTAGATCTCACAACAAAGAAGGTGACTGTTTCACTCCGAACAAAACACAACAGAGGATGCTGAAAGATTCATGAAATGTAAACCAAAGGCTTTGATTTTCTGGCCAAGTAAACTTCTCTGAGTCATGCATGAAGGAGATGAACGCTGCAAAAGGTGGGAAGGTGTGCAGATGTTAGAAATGAGCTAACAGGTTGTAGATTTTCATGTTTAAATACCCTCTAGATTTTTCAGTCTGCTGAAACAGAGTTCATAAATATTTGAAACTATAATTATAAGATGACTTAGTTATTGAGTCAAAGTCACCCCTAGAGGAGATTTAGCATGTGAACATGTTTTTATTCATCTTTTCATATTACAAAGTGTGACAATTCTCCAAATACAATCTCAGCTTGCAGTATTTTCATAAAAAAAACACACAAAACTGATTAAAAAGTAGAGAAACTTTTTCTTTCAACACTAAGAATGTTAAATTCTTTATCCTGCAGATGTAAACTGTTGAGAGATCTGAATGATGATGTCAGTGGGCCTGAGGAGCGACAAACATATGTCTTTGTGAATGTGTACACGTGCAGATATGTGAAGGGAGTTTGCATTTGCATTTGCTCAGTCAGCCTCATGCATTTTTAAGAGTATAGACTCAGTTTTGCATATTATATGTTTTTTTGCCCCTGAGACTTTAAACTTGTTAAACCTATTAAGTGTCATGTAAATGACTGATCAGCAAAGCTGGAGCAGCAGTTTCTCTAAAAAAAAAAACAGCAGCAGCAAGAAATGGCTTGAATTAATATTCATACAAGCTTTTTCTCCCTCACCCTCCCTCCCCTGGCCTTCAGTTGATGAGCTTGTAGATCATTTCAATATTAAAATGATAAGAATCGTCACTGCTTCCAACAAGGCGAAAGTGATTGCTGCCAAAAAGAGAGTTCCATGGAAAAATGCCACACTGGTAAACGCTGAAAGACAAGAATGTCAAAAAGCTGAACGCAGGTGGTAGAAAACAAGATTACAGGTTCACTATGAGATCTATAAAAAGAGGGTGAGGATTTATCATTTGTAGCCAAAAAATGCAAGATGATCTTTTTGCTCAGAACAGAAATAATGCTTGTACAGTTGACAGGCTAACTAATCCTCCTGTGTCAGCAACCCCAGAATTTCTATCCAACCGGCCCTGGAATGAGTTTGCTTCTTTCTTTACTGACAAAATTCAGAAAATCAGGCAGTCAGTCAGTGCTTTCATGCCAGGGGAATGAGATATATGTCCATGTGTCCACTCAGAGACATGAACACCATGACACACTTTTCTCCAATCACTCCTAAAATCTTGGATGAGATCATTGGCCATCTGAAAACCACAACTTGCTGTCATGAAGCCCTGCCAACTGTGTTTTTTGAAGAATGTTTCAGGATGCATGGACTTAGATATCTTACAGACTGTAAACACATCTCTGCTTTTAGGTGTCTTCCCTCAGACCCTAACAACTGATGTCACCAAGCCACTACTGAAAAAGAAACCTATACTCATTAGCAGCTACAGGCCGATATCAAACCTCCCCTTTCTTAGTAAGATTATAGAAAAAGCTGACATTGTACACAACGTCCTGACACTAAATAACTGTTTTGATGTCTATCAGTCAGGTTTTTGCCACACAACAGTACTGAGACTGTTCTAGTTAAGATCTTTAATGAAATCTGCTGGAGTACATATAGCGGAAACACTTCAGTTCTGGTACTCCTGGACCTCAGTGCTGCATTTGACACAGTCGACCACAGCATCTTACTAGACCGGCTAAAAACTGGGTAGGACTTTCCAGCACTGCAATTAATTGGTTTGAGTCCTATTTAAAAGACAGGGACTGCTTTCTGTCTATAGGTAACTATAAATTTGAGCGAACAAAAATAACCTGTGGGGTTTCCCAGGGCTCCATCCTGGGACCACTGCTGTTCAACATCTACATGCTGCCACTCGCTAAAATTATATATATATAAAAAAATAACAACAACAACAAAATAGGTTACCACAGTTATGCTGATGACACACAAATCTACATAACCATCTCACCAGGAGACTACAGTCCGATCCAAACTCTGATCAACTGCATTGATCAAGTTAAAGACTAGATGTGCCAGAACTTCCTTCAGTTAAATGAAGACAAAACTGAGCCAAAGAAGTTGGAGCAGCTACAAAGTGTTGTAAGTTTTTGGAGCCAGGGAAGAAAGATTAAAAGTTAGTTCTCAGATTTAAACATATCCACGAAGGACACATCCAGGCTGGATAAACTGATCAGGCGGGCTGGCTCTGTGGTCGGCAAGAAGCTGGACTCTCTGGAGACGGTGGCAGAGTTGAAGATTCTGGACAAACTGCTGGAAATTATGGACAATGCCAGCCACCCTCTGCACACCGTCATCAGTAACCAGAGGAGCCTGTTAAGTGAAAGACTGCTCCTTCCCAAATGTAGGACTACCAGGCTTAAGAACTCTTTGGTCCATCAGGCCATCACACTCTACAACTCCTCACTTGGGGGGAGGAGGACAGAGAGGACAGAGAAGAGGACATAGAACATAGAGAACTGTTAAAAAAAAAAGGGAGGTAGCCACTTTCATCTACTTGTGCAACACATGCACACACAGAGGTGGACAATAACCTAATTTTCATCAGTAATATAATAATTTTTAAACTCATATTCTATACAAAGCCATATCTAGCTCTTTTTGTCTTTATTTATCTTTATTCTTATTTATGTGTGTGTTGCTCTTTTTTTCTCAAAACTAACAACCAAGCCAGAAATCTGGGAGTTGTCATGTACTTAGACCTGAATTTTAGCAGTTATAAAGATAGTTGTGAAGTCAGCCTGTTATCACTTAAATAACATATAGAGAATTAAAGGACTGATGACACAGAATGATTAAAAAAAAACTTCCATGAATTTATCTTTAGTAGACTGGACTACTGTAATGCTGTCCTCACAGGTCTCCCTAAAAAGTCCATCAGACAGCTGCAGTTAGTCCAGAACGCTGGTTACTGGAGCCAAGGAAGAAAGATTAAAAGTCAGCACTTAGCTTCAAACCGCTGTAATGCCTTTCATGTTTTATGTAAAGCACTTTGAATTGTCTTGTACATGAAATGTGCTATACAAATAAACTAATTAATGTCAGGAATAAAATGAATTATGCACTTAGCAGAAACTTTATTAGATAAACTGGTTTAATTGTTGTTAATACAAATAATCAGCCAATCACATGGCAGCAGCTCAATTCATCTAGTCATGTAGACATGGTCCAGGTGACTTGATGAAGTTCAAACTGAGCATCAGCATGAAAAAGAAAGGGGATTTAAGTGACTTTGAACATGGCATGGTTGTTGGTCTGAGTATTTCATAAACTGCTGATCTGCTGGGATTTTCACACACAACCATCTCTGGGGTTTACAGAGAATGGTCTGAAAAAGAGAAAATATCCAGCAAGCAGCAGTTGTCTGGACCAAAGCATCTTGTTAATGTCAGAGGTCAGGGGAGAATGGGCAGAGTAGCTGGAGAAGATAAAAAGGCAACATGAACTCAAATAACCACTGGTTCCAACCAAGTTAAGCAGAGTAGCATCTCTGACCCCACAACACATCCAACCATGAAACAGATGGGCTACAGCAGCAGAAAACTACACCAGCCGCAACATGAGAATGACTTCACTGTACTCCAATGACCTCCAGTCTCCAGTCAGACATCAGGGATTTATTCTTCACTATTCAATGAATCACTGTTTCTTTAGTTGTTGTTTGTTTTGTTTTGTTTTGTTTTGTTTTGTTTTTAGGCATTTAATGTATTTTATATAAGAAAAAAAGAAATTATTGCAATCAGCATTTTGTGGTAATAGCACACAGATTAACAATGACCAAGTATTTTCTCATCTGCACATCATTCTCTCAACTCTTGGCTTTCAGGAAAAAAAATATTGGCATTGAAACAAACACACAAAAGAAACTATTTACATATTTACACTTTACTACTATTTGCATTTATTTATTTCTCAGAAATCCAACTCCAACTCAGCTATTTTTTTGACACCACTAAACATCTTGGTTTATTTCAGCCATAGAGGACTGTAATTTTTGCTCTTTTCAGACAGACATAAAACTTTCTTGGCACTTGTTGATCTTTGGCTACTCTGATTTGACATTACTGTCAATTTAAGCTATCTGATTGGTGGAAAGTTTGACAGGAAATGGCTTCACCATAATTTATAGTCAAAATAGAGGTCGCTTAGCAACATAGTAGTGATATAATTTTTTTTTATCACTAATTTATCATGTAGAGTATCATGTAGAGAAAACTTTCATAGATCAACTAAAGAGTGAGCTATCCCTCACAATTCACCCCACAAAGTAACACACTACTATTCCTGAGAAACTGTTGATAACATAAACAATAGCACTGGGGGTGTCAGCAATGTAAGTTCAATTTGTTTTAAGGGTTTCTGTGTTGTTGCTGTTGTTCTACTTACAAAAAAAAAACTTGCCTAGATGCCTTTTGAGCTTTTGCAGCTTTCTTGGATTTTTGTGTGTGTTTGTTTATGGCTGTGTTTGTTTTCTTAAAATTTTGTGTGTGTGTTAGTGAGACATAATATGATACATCTGCAGAGATGACAACAAATGTTCCTGAAAACCTGCACACAAATGGATGTCATGAGTCAGCAGAGGTTGCAGAGACTCAAAGAGCAGCTGAGTTTACGTTAACAAGTCTGTGGCAAGAATGACTGTTAGTTTAAGAGTAGAACAAATATCTAAACCAACATTTCCAATAGTTGCGTAGAAATATTTCTCTCAAATTCTCAGCTGTTTTGGATTCATGCACCAAATTTCACAGTAATCCATCAAGTAGATATTGATGTGCTTGGGGTGTAGAATGTTGTTAACATCTATTCCATTTCTACTGAAGAAACATGCCCCATATTTAGGTGCAGTTCATCCAGTAGTTGTCAAGATATTCATCACCATCATGAGAATCCCTCCTCTGAGTATCATGACATTATGGTAAAAGAGGCTTTTCATCCTCCCCCTGTGACACAAAAACATGTAGTACTATAGATGATTCTCCATTAGTCGGAGTCAGAGTTACTCCAGAGATTATCCACTGGCTTAGCTCCACAGGAAAATTAAATTAAAAAGTATGAGGCCAATCCTGTGCTAAGGCACATCTCCATATTCCCTGGTCAGCTTCTAACAAGCCAAAGGTTTGGCTCTGATTTTTGTGGCTTTGTGTTAAGATTTTTCTGCCAATTTTGAGCAAAAATCCAAAAACAGAAACCATTTCAGTTCATACTCTGTCTATTCAGATACAAACCTTCAGTGAATTATATTTGTAGTCTGTTGAACTGAGTCTCTGTAGTACAACACAAATTCCAAAAGAATTAAGGACAGTGTAAAATGCAAATAAAAAACTAAATGTAATGATTTGCAAATCTCATAAACCCATATTTTATTTCCAATAAAACATAAACAATATATTGTAATATCAGATATTAGCTCTTTATTAATTTGATGACACCAACAAATGCTAAATAAGTTGAAACAGGGGCTAAGAAAACCAAAAAAAATAGGGCATCACAGTAATTGGCACTAATCAAAAGCAACTAGCAGAGCATCTGACAACTTATTAGGTTCATTGGCAACAGATGAGTAACATGGCTGGTTAAAAAAAAAAGAGCATTTCAGAGAGGCAGAGCCTCCTGGGTGTAACGATGGACAGAGGTTCACCAATCAGAGACAAATTGCATCAATAAATTATCAAAATATTCAGAGAATCAGGAGGAATCTCTGTGTGCATTTGACAACACTGAAGGTCTAAACTGAATCCCCCTGATCTTAGGCCCCTCAGGCAGCATTGTGCAAAAATAGACATGATTTTCTGCTGAAAATCACTCCATGGACTCAGGAAGACTTCCAGAAAACAATGTCTGTGAACAAAGTTCACCAGGACATCCACAAATGCAGGTTAGAGCTCTATTATGTAAAGAAAAAGCCGTGTGTACACATGGTCCAGAAAAACTGCAGTCTTCTCGAGACCAAAGCTTATTTAAAATGGTTTAAGGCAAAGTGGAAAACTGTTCTGTGGTCAGATGGATCAAAATGTAAAATTCTTTCTGGAAACCATGGACGGCATGTCCTGCAGACTAAAGAGGAGAGGGAGCATCCAGCTTGTTATCAGTGGACAGGTGAAAAGCTGCATCTCTGATGGGATGGGGCTGCATTAGTGCCCATGGGGTTGGCAGCTTCCACATCTGTGAAGCTCCATCAATGCTGAAAAGTACATGGAGGTTTTAAAGCAACATCTGCTCCCATCCAGACAACGTCTCTTTTAGGGAAGACCTTACAGATTTTAGCAAAACAATGCTGAACCACATCCTGCATCCATCACAACAGCATGGCTTCACAGGAGAAGAGTCTGGGGGCTGAACTGGACTACCTGCAGTCCAGATCTTTCACCAATACAAAACAATTTAAGCAAAATAAAATCAAAAGAGTGGGACAACATTCACCTCCATTAACTACAGAAACTGGCCTCCTCACTCTCCAGAGGTTGTTAAAAGACAGGGGATGCTACACAATGCTAAACGTCACCTGATCAGATCCGCTGCTGTCATCGAATATTTTCCATGAAATGGTAAAAAGTCTCAGTTTCAACATCTGATATGTTGTTTATGTTCTTCTGGGAATAAAATGTGGATTTATTAGATTTGCAAATCATTGCATTCTGCTTTTATTTGCTTTGTACACAACATCCCAACTTTTGGAAATTGGTAAACATAAAAAAATATATACAAGTAAATTCCATGTTTCTATTCCTTATATAGGGCCTTCAAATAAGGTAGATCTGCTCAGGCACCATGACACGAAGCAACATTTTGAATAACTTGTTAGAAAAACATTTTATGTGCAACTTGAGCTAATTTCTGTAATGGACCCATCTTTCAGTCTTCGTGTTTCTGTGGTGAAGCATTGCGATTTGAAAGCTTGATGTGCTTGTTCCACTAAGATGATTCAAATTTCAAAGATCCACCCTCTAACCACATGCTGCCATTTCACATCCAAAGTAATGAGAGTGTGAAGCCAAAACAAATACATGTGCTGCTGTCCAAGTGCTGAAGGAACTCTATCTTTCTTCACATGCTCACCAGTATGTTTCACACTTCCTCTGTCATTCTGCATCCACAAGGGAATCTGTCTGTTTGTGACACAAAAGCAACTGATACCATCTCTTTGCTTTGAATTCGACCGGCATATTTCTGTTGTTCTCTGTCAGAAGCTTTCTGGCTGGATGCCTTTTTCCACTCTCTCCCACCTCCCTTCTCCACGCCGAGCAGCCTCCAAAGCACGCAGACGCACCGCAGAGGATCAAATTAAAACCACACAATTATCTGTCTCAGTGATCAGAGACTCTGACCCTGTCACAGCTGAAGACAGGCATGCAAAGCAAACAACACAAGAAGCGGAGCCTCATCTCTGTGTGGATAAGTTAGAGATGTCTGACATCAGATTCTGGCTCTGGATTAAATGCCCTGGTGTTTTTAAGGATCCCTGGTTTTCTTTTCCTTACTGAGCCTTGTTGAGTTCCAACATTTCCCCCCTGCTCGTCCACAAACAAAACTCTCATCGTCGAGTTATAACATGAATATACAGGATTTTGCTCACGACTGAAACTCAGGGCTACAGGCGAGGGTTGGTACATGACTGACTGGTAAAAGGAAAGCTTCAGCTTCAGGTTCGACCCCCCTCTTCGCCACAGTCTGGTACAACACCAATGCTACTACACAACAATCTGCCTCCTCATTTCACACATGAACAAGATCCCGAGATATTCTTGTTGTATAAAATTATAAAATGTTGTTTAACACAGATAACAGAAAGGGAGAAAAAAATTATATGATGTATTGATTCAGAGTAACTAGATGTTTTATGTCTTATCAGAAACTAGTTTGAGCTGAACAGGGTCGATTCTTTTGCTCTGTTGCTTTATAGCTGAAATAAAGTCAAACTATCTTCCAAATACTAAATGGAATTAATTAAAAAAAGTCATAACTTATTGATTTATGATAAAAAATCTTGTTTTTTTGTTTCTCATCAAGAAGAAATGACCTAATTAAATAGTAGATAGTAGTAATAGTAGATTTACTACGATTTCTGATAAAGAGTGCAAAATTACACGCACATAGATTAAACATGTTTTTTTAAGATTTGCGGGTGATCAACTAAGAATAATGTTGGTGCAATTGATGACAGGCGCAAACAGCAGTATTCAGACGAAGGTTTAGCATGTGTGTTGTTGCATGGAGAGCTTGGAAGCAGAGCAGGAAGGTCACAAATGCAAAATAAAACTCGACCTGATGGAGATAAAGATTTTAGTGGACAAGGAAAATAAAAATATTGCTGCGCTCCAGTAAAGAAATCCAAACATCTCCAGAATGACTTCAGTATGGAAGAGCATTTGCTAAACAGTAAATGCAGTTAGTGAAACCACAAGAACATCAGATGAAGTTAAGAGGAGGTGACAAGATTTAAGACTCAGTTGCTTAAAATAAAATAAAACTTCAGCAAATAAGAAAGGTGATGGGGGGGGGGGTTGCACAGCCTGTTAACGCTGTCTCACTCAGTTTCTTTCTCTGCTTTGCGGCTGTTCCTCTCGGTAGAAAACCGACATAACATGGATTAATTACAGCTGCAGAGGTGCTGTAATCAGAAACGACATTCAGGCATGTTGCTTCGCTGTTTAGGAATAGTTTATGATTTATGTGTTGATTTACAAAGTTTCATTTCCACTGATCATACTAGTACCATATAAGTTTGTGCCATTAAGTGATCATCTGCCAGAAACTGATTATACAGTACTAGAACACTAGTACCTTTAGAGCTGCAATGATTAGTCGGCGTTGTTGACAATGAAAATAGGCGACATTGAATTTAACTATTAACTACTTTTGGCAAAAAAAAAAAAACCTACAGAGTGAGACATCGTCTTCTTTCCAATCTCTGCTGAGAGTTGCACATGTGCAATAAAGTCCGCCAGGGGAAAAATGTGGCAGCAGACCAGGAAACAAAACGACGGCAGAGGATGTCAAAAGTCACATTAAACTTACAAAATAAATTAAATACTTGTGAGATTTGTAAAGCGGACTTTGCGTACCACATCAGCAAAGCTCGAACATTTAAAGAGGAGGCACGTCGGACTTACAGAACAACCTCATGCAAGATTTAAAAGCTGAAAGAGAAATAAATTGCCATTTAATAATTATGAGATACAGAATCTGATTAGTTGACTAATCGTTTTAATAGTCGATGACTAATCGACTATGAGAATAGTCATTAGTTGCAGCCCTAAGTACCTCATAATCAGTTTCTGGCAGGTGATCACTTTATGGCACAACACCTGTACAGGAGATGCCTCTGACCAGTATTTAGCAATTGGTGGAGCTCTCTTCCTGTGAGGAGCAGATGACTGAAATACCGGGTATGACGCACTACAGCTGATTGCATAGCAAGGTATGTGACAAAACAATAGTTTTTATTGATGGAATAAAATGTTCAGCTCAAGACATATTGATCAAATGAACGATGGCACCTTTCATTATGCACGAAGTGCACGCTGTGTGCGCTAATGGCAGCACATTGCAGCGCACACTCGGCAGGTGGTCAGTGCTGTATCTGGGTGGATGATGGTCATTAATGCCCTTAAGAGAGGGATGGAAGATGGGGTACAGGCAGTGCTGAGGGCTCTGAATGCCAGCAGACCCAGAGCGCAGCAGCAACGGCCCATCCTGCCTAAAAGCATACAACACAGCAACCCAGCAATATGTTTCAATAATCCTTGCCTCTGGCATTCCAAAAAGATTTACGAGACGCAAATACGCACTTTTTCCATAGTCTGTCGTGGTGTCTATGCCACCTCCTCGCAACAACAACTGCAGCTAATTGTGCATAAATTTGTGCCAGTTGCACATGCTTTTCAAACATGCTAAATATAGACACAAATAGTCAGTGCAATCATTTTTATGTTTGTTAAATCACATTGTGTGTGCTATGTTCATCTATTTGCACCTGCCTCTACCTGTATTTTGCGCTTTCTGGCAGAGACTAATGTTGCATATTCACCAAGGGCAAAAGCGCTAACTGGATTGCACACATTAGTTTGTCCATTTAACAGATGTAGTCCTCGGTGCACCCGGTTAGTAAATCCACTGCAACTGTTTTTTGCATTAGCAATCAAGTTTACACACATTTTTACACATGCAAACATTTAGTAAATGAGGCTTACATGTTTATTTGGCTTCTTTTTAATAATACTGGTCTTCATTTAATTACATTTAATCTCTGGCAAGAAATCACTTACCTTAAATCTAGCAATTAAATGCTTAAATCTATCCACACACTGACAGATTCCAGTCTTTTCACCAGTTTTAATCAGATTTTTTTCTCTACGACCTTTCAAATTTGGTTGAAACTGGCTCATTTAAGAAGTTGACAGAATATCTTCCATCCATCCAGTAACAATGAGCTTTTCTAAAACACTGGGTGAGAGGTGAAGTGTGCACCAAGAGCTCGCCAGTCAATCGCAGATTTAAGTTCTGGTCCTCTGCACCAACATAGAAAAGAGCTCAAACAGGTGCAGGGATTCTGTCAACTTGTCTATGGGTATGACAGGCACCAAGCCAGCATATGACAGTCTGTACATGCTCTTAAGACAAGGAGTAAATAAGAAGTTCGGCCAGAATTACTAAGGAATTCTGCAGCTAGTCAGAAATAAATTTTAACCCCATCATGCGATGTTTGTCTAGCATCGGATAGAATCTCAGGTTATATTCGCCCAATCCAACAACTTAAATTTAGACCCATTTATAGCCTCAACTGTGTCCTATTACACCCTGTGGAGAAGACTGTGATGTTAGAGAAGCGTCCTTGCAATGCTCATGTGCACACCTACTGCTAATTAATAATCACTAAGTATAGCTTGCATGTCTTTAGACTGTGGGAGGAAGTAACTGCAGAAAAACCTGACAGGTACAGGAACAACCTGCAAAAGCCACATGGAAACGCTTCAACCGACAGTCAGTGTGATCCCAGCACCACGCAATAATAGTCACATGATTCTGGGATACACAAAAAGGAGGAAAATTAATGTGGAAAATGAATGGACCTGAATTAATGGAGTACGACTCTGTGGACTGTTCAAGAAACCATTCAAGGCATCTCTGACGTTTCCTGTGGGCGATCATCATATGTGTAAATGTAGATGAATTCACTGTAAGGTGTTGTCTTTAAGTTACTTAAACAGTGAAGATTCTCATAGCAATCCTTAGAGACAACGATGCTGATCCACAGAAAGAGTCTTTACGTTTCAACATTTATTTTTAAACTTCTTTCTTACTTCAAGTAATTTATTTACTAATTTAATACTAGAAACTTGCTAAAATGCAGCTGTTGCCCTGAGGCAACAATGTGCCATCATGAAAAATTGCATTTGTTAACCATCATGGAATCACTATAGCAGCATTGTGGTATAGCAGAGATTTTGGTAGTCTGTGTTTAAGTGTATATCATGTTCAAAAGCATACTATTTATAATAATTTGATTTGATATTACATTAAGGTATATTATATTACTATAAGATTATAGTATCTGGAGTGGAAAAAGTGCAGGGACATCCTTCCAGTCCAATAATGGAGGGGTAGCCTCCCAAAAGCCACAAAAGTGAAGATTCCCATTGAATACTTCAGGGATGATCTATTAACCCACCAGCCCACTTTTAAAAAATGGTTGAGCAAACAAATCTATACACTGTCCAGTGTGATAGGCATCATAATGCATACCATAGACGGAGACAAGGAGGCTAATCCAAAGAAAGAGCCTTTACATTTCAACTTTTATTTTTATACTTCCTTTATTTTCTTTTTAATCTAATTAATTAATTTTATTCACTCATTTCTTTTTTCAGCTCTTATTTATATATGGGTCTTTTTAACTTTATTTTTTGACTCTCTATCGCTCTCTTTCTCATTTATTTATTTATATATATATATATATGTGTGTGTGTGTGTGTGTGTATAATTGTATAAAACATCTCATAAGAGTGAATGAATCCATTTTCCAGTTCAACCACATTCCCAGTGTTTCACCATCACCTTTTAATAATCATTAGAGTTTATTTAACCTGCAACAACATTAGCCTCATCACAATCTTCAGGATAATGTGATGCTGTCTCTCATGCATTTTCTTTATCCTCATCTCATTCCTCTCCCTCAACTTTCGTTCAGTATAACACCTACGACACTGAGAGCTAGGTTTGAGATTATTGTCAGATAGGGCTGCAACGATTAGTCGACGTTGTCGACAGTAGTCGACAATAAAAATAGTCGCCAATGAATTTAGCCGTCGACTATTGTCGGGGGAAAAAAACTACAGAGTGAGACATCGTCTTCTAATCCTATCTCTGCTGAGAGTTGCACAATGCACATGTGCAAAGAGGGGAAAAAAAACTACAGAGTGAGACATCATCTTCTTTTCTTATCTCTGCTGAGAGTTGCATGCGCAATAAAGTCCGCCAGGGGAACAATATGGCGGCGGACTAGGGAACCAAACGGCGGCGGAGAAAGTCAAAAGTCTGGGATAACTTCACGCTGAACTTACAAAATAAATTAAATACATATGAGATTTGTTAAGCGGAACTTGTGTACCACGGAAATACGTCTGCAATGCTCGAACATTTAAAGAGGAGGAATGTCAGACTTACATAACCTCATGCAAGATTTCAAGGCTGAAAGTGAAATAAGATCCATTTATAATAATCATGAGATACATAATCTGATTGGTCGACTAGTCGTTTTAATAGTCGGTGACTAATCGACCATCAGAATAGTCATTAGTTGCAGCCCTATTGTCAGAAACCAGGATGGCTGTGGAGACGGAGGATACAGAGAAAGCTGCCTGGGGAAGAAAAGGGAGCAGACAGAAGTCATTTTATGTAAATGATTACAAACAAACCAATGTTCCCTGTTAGCTAATAGCCTGCTGACCTGCTGTGTGTCAAACAATTATGCACAATGTCCAAATAATTACATCTTATCAGTCATTTCCGCACCTCATCCCTCCAAACTAGGCTGTTGTGTCTCATAGTTTGGCTAATTTCCTCAGTGTGCTTGGATGATTACCAAGCTGAATCTTGATAAGGAGTCTAATTATTCAGTTTAAACCCAGATTCAATTAAAACATAGCCCTGATTACTTTGCCTGGATCTTTTTCTTTCATTTTTATTTTAATATTTATCTTCTTTGCTGTGAAGAAAAGCCCCAATGCTCCACCAAAGCCAAAAACGTATTTCTTTTTCAATAGCCTGAAAACACTGCTATAACTTACACTGAGCACTGCATGGCCTCGACACAGCTCACTCTGCTGCTTGTCAGTGTGTATTTATTGTGCTTATTTATGACAGTTGTTTAACGAGGGAAAGCAAACTTTAAGGCAGTCTTTTGTGTTTGTCTGGGCAAACATACTTTAACATGTATTCTGATATTTAAATCACTCTATTTACTTCTCCAGCTTGTATTGCTGCACATATTTTTGCACAGTTTTACCCTATTTAATGACCACTGATATGCATTTAAACACCCTAATGCACCAACGGTACCTGTAATTACAGATACTAGCTTGAAGTGAGCATTTGCATTTGTGGACACGTGAATGCATTGTTATGTCTAAATCTAATGATGGTACAGCGGAGTAGATGTCCATCCACTTCACCCTGCAACAATGAGAGGACTGTGTCTTACATTGCGTCCGCTTTCACTGTTATTTATATCTGGCTCTCTGCTAAAGTGACAAGCCAAATTCCCCATGGGGGTCATTACAGTTTCATTTAATCTAACATAACTTTAAGTACTCGTGATATTGATGGCTGTTGCTTTCACTTTCTCCTTTCTCCTGTAGGACTACTGGACAAAAAGACAGTCAATGGAAATGAGTTATAAGTAGTTTGGTTTTATGTCTATATTGTAAAAATGTTACCACATTAATGTGATTTAGCCACTTGTTTGTTCCAAACTTTGCTTACAAAAGCAACAACAGTCAAACACAGAGCAATTAAGACTAGATTATACTGGTTTTAAATCGTGTTTAATGTGACGTCAGATGAGCCATAATCTACTGTCCATGTTTTGATCAGCTCTGATTCCCTATCACCTCACAATTATCAGTCAATCAGTCAATGACCATCTTGTCCAGACAAACAAGTGCTTCTTTTTGTGGATGCAGTGGAAAATGGAAGGCAAAACCACTCAAACGAAAAATGTTTACCAATCCTAAATGCTTCCATGGTAACAAGAGAAGCATTTTGATAATGCTTAGAAAAGTCAATGGCGAGCCCTGCTCATGTGTTGAGGGGCTGTTAAGTTGAGTGTGCTTGTAGCTCTGCAGGGAGGAGCTAATAGAAACAAGCTGGAGCCTTCCTGTTGCAGTAAGTAACTAAAGGGCAGGATGACTGTATTATTCAGTCCTCTTTTTACTTTATTTAAAATTTTGCTGAATGTGAATAACAATTCAGCTGATTTCTCAAGATTGAAGACTTGTACTGGAAACAGCAAGAAGTTTAATCCAGTTTTTATACTTTCTTGATCCAATTCATGGCCACAGGACAGGTTGGAGCTTGTTCCCAGCTGCTATCATGTGATAGCAGCAAGGTAAACCCTTTGCACCCAGTGAACATATCCATTCATCCATCCATTATCTATACTTGCTAATTCCATTGCTGGGTCACAGCGGAGCTGGAAACTATCCCATCTGCTATCAGGCGAGAGACAGGGAGCAACCTGGACAGGTTGCCAGTCTATCACAGAACCAAGAGAGAAAGACAAAGAACCATTCACACCCACAATCACTCATTTAGAAACAGCAATAAACCTTACATGCATGTTTTTAGACTAATGGAAAACCAAAGTACCCCGAGAGGACATTCAATTTCAACTTCATAAAAAATAGGGCTATCAAATTATAAAAAATTTTATTTAGATTAATCACAGCTTTCAAATTAATTAATCACGATTAATCACCATTTGTGACTACGCCTGAAATTTCCATGTTTTACTGTATTGTAACAACACAAAGAACCAATGCTTACAAATATTTACTGTTAACTGGCCTTCTCTTGGGTAAACGTCAGATGTCCAATGGTCAATAAATGCAGCATGTAATGTACTACTATATGCTGTTCTAAAACATCTCTACCATGTTCTAGATCATAATTCTGAATTAAAACTTTTTTTTTTATTAATTATAAAAATAAAATAACAGCAGATGTGGCGACTGAAGTTAAACAGCCAACATTGATGAAGAAACTCTGATAAAACTGATGATCTGGATAAAAACAGGTTTTTCTTTGAACTGTAGGTGTTTGTGCAGCAGTGATAAAAGTCCTACAGCAGCATCACCCAAAGTAAACACCTGCTGATAAATGATATCATTGGGAAGTTTTTCTTCACTTTTTTACATTAGACGATCACTTTAGTTGTAAAAATCAGTTCAATATTTCATAAAATCTAGGCCTAAAAAAGGTGTAATTTGTGCCCCCCCTTATCAGTGCTCCTGCCTGGGCCCCCATCAGAATTGTTCTAGACCCGTCCCTGCATAGCTGAAGTCCTATCCACAGCTACTTTCTGTCGTCAGCTGCATGCTTTAGTCAGCCACTTTGTTAGAGATGGTCCTGCCAAAAACAATACTTTGAGGTGAACATGTGACGGTGTGAACCATGAACTGCTGGTTCCCTCCTTCTCAGCTGAACGATAAACAAATGCAACAAAAGAGAAAAGTCGATCAGCTGATCACCGACAGCCATAGTAATTCTTGGAGCAAGATGAGAGGAGAGGGACCCAGTTGAGGTTTGAACCAGGAACCTTCTTGCCGTGAAACAACATGGTTGTCCCCCATCCTCTGCTGCCTGCCAATAATTTGATGGATATATTCAAATGTTTACGCTTTCAAAATCAGAAATCTGTTTTATAGGATGTTTTTTGTCCAGCCAGACTGCATTGCTGTAGCTGTAAAGTTGCACCTAAATGTCATTACTGCTGTAAGGCCGTACACCAAAGAAAACACTTTACCATTTCCAGAGATTTGCATTAAAACAAGTTTCATGTGCTGGACTGGAAAGGCTTAAAACATGTTCAAAAGTTAGGAACTTTGTTGCACTGAATCCAGCAGTAAGAACTAAAGGCAACCCCAACACTGATGGTCTAAACAGGCCCGCTATGCTGCATTTTTTACATGTTTATCTGGCAACACACCAGTAGTGTTAGCATTGGGATTCAAGTAAAGCACTCTGGGGAGAAAATCAAGGTTTCATAACTAACTGTGCTGAATGGACGTTTTCTGGATTCATTTTGTGCAGAGCTGTGATAAAGAGCTCAGAACTACCATTAACTTCATATTCATTATTAAACTGGTTCTTTTACTGTCTTTTACCAGAAACAGCTGAGATCTGTGTATTAACTGATATGCTGGAGCCCCATCCACAGATCAGTGAGTTCCTTTATAAGCCCATTCACAAAAGAACCAAACAAGCCAACCTAATCCCACTCCGGTGCGTCCATTCACAAATCATCACTGTGTAATGGAATCAGAGGAGGTGTATGTTATATGGTGTAATGTATAAAATATATATCTGAAATATTTCTCACCAGTTAGCCACGAAGTCATGCACAACAACATGACATTTAAATTTAATGCATTATGCTTTTAAACGGTGCGGCGAGCTAGTTGCACTGGCAAGTCTCGGTGCACTTGCAAGTGAACTCTGATGTGGTCTGCACACAGTGTGAAAGCAAACGAACCACTGGGAACAAATGAGGAGGTGACGTAGGCCACATCGAAGCATAACATGCTGCTTCGCCTGCTGTTCGAATCAGAGAGCCTCTTGTGAAAATCAGATTAGGCTTGAACACTAAAGTAAAGACTGCACAAATTTGTTGTTGCTCCATTTTTTCTTTGCAATAAATGAGCCATTTTTGGTCCAAACAATGAGCCTGGTTTTCTTCTTCTGTCATCTTGGTCCATGGCTGTTTTTGGGAATATCGCCCCCTAGCGAGCAGTTGTTGTAACTGTGTGACTTGTGTGCAGGCAGTTTTGTCCGCTTGAGGAAAACACAAAGCAAACTAAAGGTAGGTATGAAAATATTTATAATTCTACTATCCTGTGTGAACGCACCCATAGAGAAAAGTGCAAATGTGTGAGGTCACTTTTTTCAGGTTTGTAAATCACTTTTGTTCAGTTTGTTAGAGTTCTTCTCTGTTAAATTTTGCTAAGGCTTTGTTCACTGAAAGTACATGAGTCTGCAAAAGTCACATGATTGAAACACAGCCATTATATTTAAACTCCAGTCTGTAATTTGTCGGACTTATGATCATTCATTTTTACATTGACCTGTAAGGATGTGCAGGATCAAAAATGCCTCAAAATCAGGAATAAAGTTGTTAAAGCAAGCTAACACCAATTTAAATCAATCTAAATTGGTTTTACAGACTAAGTATATCATTCTGTTAACATTTTTTCTACCTGAAAAATCCTAAATTCAGCTTTCTACAAATAAAAATAAACTATATTTTGCTCAGTGTGGAGAGAATGTTTTGAATGGGCCAAATATTGCAAACAGCCTCTCTCAACTTGCTGTTTAGAAAAGGCTGCTTACTAATGATAGCTGTTAGACTCAGTCATGCAGTAAATCCATGCAGAAGAAAGCAAAAACATTGTGAAAAAAGTTGCCAGAGGCTGTAGGGCTGGTGAGTCTTAGTAAATGTGATCCTATTACATTACAGTAAGTAATCAGACTTGGTTTGATTCAGTGTTAATTATTAAAGTAAGTAGGGAAAGAAAATATTCCAGAGTGTCACTGTAATCATTCACCAGTCTGCGAGAAGCACAAATCATCACCACCATGATGGATTGTAGATTTCTCTGAGCATGAACAGCAGTATGTCTAACTCCCAGTCAGCAGGCGTGAATGATGCACACCTCCTATTTTCAGCATCGACTGAGACGAAATGATCTGTTTTCCTGCAGCAGTTGCACACATTTCTCTTTCTTGCATTCACACTTTGCGCTCTGGCTCCATGTTCCCTGGTGATGATGTATAGCTATGGTAGTGGCGTACTTTAAAGTGGGATTTACATCACAATGGAATGTGCAAGGCTGCAAGCTATGAGCGGAGTCACTGGAAGGTTAGCTCCACAGCCGGGACTCACACAGAAGATAAATGGGACAAGTACAGTTTTATAAGATGCTTATGAGAACAGAGTAAGGAGTTCTGGGGGGAAGAAATCAACAGAACACTTGATATGTTTAATCCCCTATTCATCAACAGAGTGTGGCTGGAAAACCATAAAATGTGAAATACAGAATAGACTTTATTTTTCCCCTTCTGCTTTCTTTCCATAAGAGAAAAAAGTGGAAGGACAGTCTCTCTACCACTGAATGTTTCCCTAAAAGTCGCGTTACATTAGACAAATAGGCTAATAGCTTTCCATCAAGCACAGCTGCTGGACTTGACCACATTTAACCTGACCACAAACACAGGCTCGACTACAACAACTACTGTCTTATTGAACGAAATGATGCTTTTTTCATGGCTCAAATACTGTAAAGAAGTTAATTACTGTTTGTGTTTCAGATGCAAAGTTGCTGCAGGATATTTGAGGTGATTTGATGATCGCAGTTAGAGCACAAATGACATCTCAAACAAGAGAAATTACATTTGTAGATTTTGGCAGTTGATACTTTCCACCTCAGTTGTCTTTTTATCACATGTACTACATCTGTACCTATTACAAAGAAATATATACAATGAGAAAATGAAAGACGACATAATCTTTAATGATGCAAAACTGCAGGTAAGAATATTTACTAAACAGAGATGTGCCATAATCTTTATTGGGGCAGTTCAATGTGTTGTTCACCTTCAACAGTTTTAAAATAAAGTTTTCTTTTATATAAGAGTTGGGGCAGCTTTGTAACTGGCATGGTGTGTGAGTCTTTCTCTCATCAAAGTTATGGAGTTCCTCAGGGTTCTGTGTTTGGACCAAATCTCTTCACTTTGTTCATACTTCCATTGAGTAATATTTTCAGACAGCCTTATTAGACAGCAATGCACAATTACTACAGATTTATTTATGAAACCTGAATAAACCAATCAGGTAGTCAGATTACAGATGTCTTAACAACATAAAGGCCTGAAAAACTCAACATTTAATTCTTCTACAATCAGAAGAGACAGTTGTCTTTGGAGCTAAGTGCCTCAGGAAGACACTGTCTAGCTATGTAATTAGCCTAGATGGCTAATTATTTTACTTTAGCTACTTGCCTGGAGAGGTTTCTAAACAGAATCTGTTCTTTGACCCTCATATAAAACTGGTTTCAAGCACTGCCTTCTTTCACATTCATAATTTTGCCAAAACTAATTAAACTGACTGGATTCACTCGTGCCTTCTCGCTTACCGTCTCTGAAAATGTGCAGGAATTCAGTCAATTAGAAAACACATGCTAATCTGTTCATGGTGTATCCTGTCTCTCATCCCAGCTGCCTGATAGCAGATGGAATAGGCTCCAGCACCCTCAGTTTAAGTACATGAGTATAGTAAATGGATGAATGGATGGGTGGAGAAAACACTTCCCCAGTATCCTCATGTTTACAGGAGGATAATTCCCCAGGGAAGAGTTCTCCCTGAAATAATTAGAAACTATTTGGAGTTATGATGTGTGCAAAGCTAATTTAGATGTACCCAAGATTAAGTCTTAAATGACAGTAAAATGTCAGGCTAGGTCTACTATAAAATGTGTCCTGTTAAAAAAAACTCCAACCGCATGCTGTTTGAGCTGCAGAATGAAAAGAAAAAGCTATTTGCAATGTGAAAATACTAAATCAAAATCAGTTTGTTACACATATTTTCAAGCTTACCATTAACCCAAGTGGCCAAAAAGAGGTTTTAATTACAATGTAATATAATTAAGTGAACTAAACAACAGCACCGATCATTCAGATGCTTTCAGATTGTAAATATTAAATAAAGGCTAATAAGTCACAGTGTCATCTTTATAAATTTATCTAACATGGCATTCTTAGTCTTTCAAGTTGCTTGCATGTAGGCCATAACATAAGTTCTAAAAACTTTATATAGTAAAATGAATATGCAATATGTTAAGAAGGGTTCTTTTTTATTTTTTTCTAAAATCATCAGTTCTTTTGTTTGATTAAAAAGGGGAGGGTCTATGCAGAAGTAAATGGCTGGCTATGAAAGATAATAGATATTAAGATGCTCTGTAATGGAGAAGGATGAGTGGGTGGACAAGACAGAGAGGAATCTGGTAATTAGTAAAAGCAACTCAATTTCAGTCCTCACCAACGTCTGCTGCCACGGGCTGGTGTCTACCCAGAAACATCCTGTGTAAAGCACATTAAGAAGAGAGGAAATCCATCCAAATTGCCACATCTCTGCAGGAAAATACACTTATACTTACTTCAGAGGGTCTTGAGACATGACTGAAAGGGTTCACTTTAGTATGAGTCTTTATGTTGTTTGTTGTTTCTTTGTGATTTCCTGGCTAGTGTGTTTTATGCTAGATTTAGTGAAAATGTTCTGAGGCATAAATGCTTTGCTGGACATTTACAGGAATGGGGACAAGGCAGGAAGTAAAACATGAACAAAGATGAATGATTTCTAGAAAATTATGGTAGTTTCTACTGGTTCCACCTGTGCCGTGACTTCCGGAGCTAATTGCTGCCATTGTAGTCAGTGGTTTGGCTCACACTGGGAGCTTTGCGGCGCATGTCAGAAGCATGTCAGAAGCATGTTAGAAGAGCTCAATACTCTATGCTTGTCTATTTTTGATGGAGCACACATCTAGAACACATCAAGCTCAGCAGTTCAGATAGGGCCAGGCAGTAAATCCGACAGGGTCAGTGTAAAGCAGCTGGTAAATTTTCAAAATAAAAGCCCCTGTGCAGATTTGCAATAGCTGAACTATGCAAACGGTACGCCATTAATCAGTCAGAGGATCTCAGTGACTTTTATCCCGGAAGTGGAAAATCACAAGATTCTCCAATTCTCTTGTGATTTCATGATTTTGCGGATGCAGCTACGCAGACTCGTGGGCGTCTGACACGATCCCGGTGCGAGTTGATCTGCCACGGAGGTCAGAACGACACCATGGCACAGCTGGACCCAGCAGAGATTCGCTGTTACAGACTAGATAAAAGTCTCATCAGCCTAATTCTGGTACAAAACGGCAAGGGCAACAGCCTAACTTATATGATGGAGAAAATACTTTGGAACCAGTAGTCAAGCACTACAGTTAACATTAATAAGTTCCAATCAAATTTAAAGTTATGTTAACTTTGGTGCCGTTGACCTCTTTGGACATCAGAAACACGGTAGAAACATCTACTGTAGTCAGCAACAAGTCGCTATTCAAGAACTTTTATTGGAAGAAATGGGTGCCATGTCCTCCAAACTAAAGACAAAAAGAAGGCCGCTGTGAGCAACTAGTGTACAAGCCAAACGCTGGACGGTGTTGGGTTGCATCAGTGCTCTGAACAAAGCTAATTAATACTCATGTGAAGGCAGCATTAATGCAGAAAAGTTCATTGAAACTTAAGAGCAACACATGCTGCCTTCAAGGCCAGATGTTTTCCAAAGACACGTGTACTTTTTAACAAGATAATAATGCAAAACCACAAGACAAAACAGGCTACAGGAAAACAGAGTATGGTTACTGCTCTTCCTGTATTCTTGATCTGTTCTGCTGCACATATTAATGAGTAAATGAAAAATACTTTATTTATCCCATGAGGGAAATTTCAGTAATATTAATAAATCCTTCATATTTAAAATATTTTATTGTTAATGTAAGTGAGATGTAGATTTTCTAATTATATGACATTATAGGATAGTAGCAGGTCTACCCAGTGCCCTAAATACAACGACTTTATATTTTGTTCATGTTTATTTTTGTTTGTTTGTTTTTCAGTTCAATTCAACTTAATTCAATTTTTATTTATTCACCAGTTCACAATAAAGTCATCTCAAAGCACTTTTGCAGACTGTCCAGTTAAACCCAATTTATTATAGTCCAATTAAAACAGATCAATTTCATGATCTACATTAGTCCAATTTATAACTAAATTAATTTATTTTCTTAAATATTTAATTTATATTTAATCTAAAAGTGTTTACATATTACAAGTATTTAGATTTAAATATTTTAACAATTAAATCTGAATTTAAAAATGAATTATGATAGTGGTCTACCTTATTATTGTTTTCATTTTAGGATTCAATGTAGGATTAAAAAACTCTAATGATAACACAATAAAAATGATAAAATATTAATACGTGCTTGCTGTAAAAATGGGACTGAAGCATTTACTTGATGCATATTTGCAATGTCAGAGCCTTCTTTGAATATTGACAGAAGGAATGGCAGCATTACAAAATTATTTTAAATAAAAAAATCATTCTCCAACTTTTTTATTTCCATTTATTATTTACGCAGTTGTTCACATATAAGCATTTGCATACAGTTTTTGTGTTTGTATACATACAGGATCCTATTACATCAATATCAAATAAAGGAAAGTGGACCTAATATTTCAGGGGTAAAATAAAAAAACCTTTTAGGAGTTTTAATTTTTTGTCTCCAGTGCTTCTGGGCTTCATTTTCAGATGGTCCAAGAGAAACACATCCAGCTCATTATCCCGTCAAACCTTGCCTTTTTAGTTACCTCCCACAGCTGGTTAAAATTAGGTGCTCACTTCTAATGAACCACTGTCAGTTCTCCAGTTCACAGTTTCAGAAATCTCTAGGTGGTTAATTGGCACCACAAAGATCCGATTTTCATGTGTCCAAAGATTGAACCATGGAGTCTTCTTAATTAAATCTATTTCTCTTTTGTTTTACATAATTAAATCTGTGGATTTGGAAGTGTGTAAAGACAGATGACACATAACTGTGAATAAGATGATGTTGTGTTTATGTTTCAGCTTCTCTTTGTTTTCTGTTCGATTTTTTCCTTTGAAGCTTCCACTCTTTATATAAATGCCGCCCAGTCCTCCGCTGCATCGCTGATGAAGGCATAACTGACAGACAGAAACTCTTCTCTAATCATTCTCTGGTCTGCTGATGCCATTCAAGAGACAAATTAACATGATACAAAGCTGCTCTCAGCCTGACTCCTAGGTTTTCTGAAGTCCGCCAGGCAGCGGAGGACATGAAAAGGCTTGGGAGGAAGACATCCTCAGCTTTAATATGCATTTTCTCTCCACTTGTCATGTGCTGTAACAACATGCAGTTAGTCGGAATAAAAAGCCTGAGGTGGCTAAATTCCTCTTCCTGCAAGATGAAAGCTAAATGCAGCAACAAGTGGATGCTCTGATTTCACTTTCAGACCTAATTAGAGAGCAAAGACTGTAAGTTGTTTCACCACATTGTTCAGAAATCTCAGGCCAGCAGACTCCATCTTTGGAACATTAACAGTTGAGTTTTATTTATTTATTTATTGTCACTTTCAAAACACTAATATTCAATGCAGCCAATGCATTATTTGTTAGAAACAAACAGAAGTAAACATTCTTTACAGAGAGGAGACAGGCTTGCACTCAGCCGGGAGCTGACTCACACATAACTTGAATTTTTAAAGCTGATTCACAATTCATTGGCTCACACTGCTGAGTAAGAATTATGTCACCAAGTTGTTGATGCATCCTGCAAACATTATTAAAAAGATGCCCAAATGGCACAATGGATCATAGACTAGATAGGAGTAAATGTAAACAGTGGGAATTTGGGGAGTTTAAAGGTGCAGTGTGTAACAAAAACATAGGTCAAAGAATAATGTAATATATCTTTAGAACTGTGTTTCTATTAGTGTATTATCATGTCACTAAAATAACTTATGTATTTTTTCTCTTAGAATGACCCATTTATATCTACGAGCTGCCATATTTGTGCCACCATATTATCTATGGTGTCTCTGAATGGACAAACAGCTCTGTGCAGTGAAATGAAAACCATTTGAGATTTAAAACTGCAGCACCAGCTTTGTTTGATTGGTGCTAGAGCACTGTTTGGGATAAGTAACACCTTGAAACATGTACACAATGTTGAAGCAGTTACCTGTAGTGCAATCATTGCTGCACCTGAGTCCACTGGATCTACACACAGGTGAAAAAACGTTTATGTATGTAAAAATTTTGGCCACTGACGGCCACCATTCGTTTACAACTGTGCTGATCATTTGAAGTCATTGCTATGCCCATCTTTACCACTAGATGTCAGTAATACCTACAGTGGACCTTTATCCAAAGAAAACCTGAACTGAGAAGTAATTATAGTTAGCTAGCTAGCCGTAGCAGGGATAATCACTGAAGGAGTTATTACAGATGAGGAACCATGACTCACAAGTCCGTAAAATGATTCTCAAGTTTAAATGATTCGTTCAAGACTCACACATCAATTCAGTTCAGTGGAAGTCATTACATTTCTCGTTTTAATGACAGTATATGCTAAAAGAGCTGAAATATAAGAGCTTTAATGTTCTAAAGAAAAACTGTTGCTTATCTGATGGATTTTTTTTTTAACCTACAGTTCACACGGTTATAGAGAAAGTGCACATGACGGCTTTCTTTGCCTTTTTGGCACCTGGCTACTGTTTACATCGACACTTTCAAGTTTCTCACTAGTAAATTGTGTTAAAATACGTCTAAAACACACTGTTATGATATAAGTTATTAATAATTAGTGTTTCTGCATCATAACAAATCTTCAGTTCTCTTGTGAGTTTATGGTGGTATGGATGTTTCTTTTCAATCTGCTGAACAATGATTGAAGATTTACATGCTTTGCCACCTGTTTGAGTCTCAGATGTCTGTGTTTACCTGGTGTTTGATGAAAGTTCTTACATTCGCCATGAATCTCAAATGTTCATTCCGCCATTTTAGAAATGGATGAATGAAAAACCTGCAAGTCTACAAACTGTGTGCTGCAACTGCACCATCATATCATCATTTGTTAATTAACGTGTATTATGCTGATATTATGTGTATTATGCTCAAATAAATTATCTGTGCGGATTCATTTCAGATCAATTAATATATTCTGGTCATTATGATAGATGAAGACATATGTCTACATATCCAGGATTAAATAATAACAGAAATCTTTTTAAGCAGAAAAAGAGGTCAAATATAAAAGAAGTCAAAAATATACAATAAGGGATGTATTGCTTCCCTTATTGGGTCTGCTCTTTCTTTCTACATGAATTCTCAGGTGTACCACCTGTTCTCTCATCATCCTGTTCATATCTGACCAGTTGTAAATGCAGCCATCTTTATTTATGCCCAAACTGTCCTTTATATCCAACTCACGGTCAGAAACTTTTCCATCACCTGAAAAAGTTCCTGCAGAAGTTTACTGTTCTCTGGGATGTGTTAATCCAACATATTCACTAAACTGCTCCAAGACAGATGAAAGGAGGATGACAATCCACTGGTTAATTTCCTGTTTGCGCTCTGATCACAAAGCTGCTGCTGCAGCCGAGGACACGACGCCAGAAAAAAAATGATAAGATGAAATACTCCTCAGAAATTTGTAATAAGACAGAGATCAAAAAGACAAGAGCAGCTGCTGAATCCATGTAAACAGTACACCAAAAATGTCGATTTCTCCTACAATTCTGTGCATTGATGATGTCCATGCATTCTCCATTGTAGCCAAACTTTTCTTGGTAGTCTAAACCATAGGTCTAAACCCACCCAGTATTTATTAAAAGTAATAAGAAATTAGCATAAAAATTTAAATAAAATGAAACTAAGCTACTATATTTTCTTTGACTAGATGCAAAATGATTATTTCCCCCCTTTAATTAAGACACAACAATTCGTCCCTTTTTAAACCAGCCTTCATGCTTTGCTAGGCTAACTATGCATGCTAATCTAGGCTATGTTTCTGCTCAATTACAGGACTAACAAAGCAGAAATCTGTTTGTACATTTCAGACAGGAAGCAAATGTGCACAATATTATAAAAAATATTTAGAGTTTTCCATACAGAAGAAAAATGTGCTCTTTATTTGTTCTCACTGTTTATACTGCAGCGCTTGCTGTGGGTGAGAACGTTGCTATGTTTCCCATTGTTTTCCCCGGTTCTGTGTTGCACCATGAATTAAACGTATGTGTGATCCATTGACCATCTCCTTTTAAGTGTGAATATAGTGATTGTGTGATAAACTATTCAGACCTGAAGTTTTCTTTGGTTGAAATATATGCTACAATCCAGTTTATGCTAAGTGTCTAAAAGAATAACACTGAACATATTGTAGCAGTTACAATCTCAAAGAGAATGTGACATAATTTTGGCAAAAGTAGCCTATTTGCATTTTAAAGCTCCTGTTTTCCTTAGCTAAGTGGTCATCTGGTCTAGGTAAGGTTTAGGTAAACATGCTATCCTTGTCACGGATTGGGTGTATGGATCCAAGGAGAGGAGCGCTCGGAGAATGATCAAAGACACTTTATTTGAATTGTGCTGTGCAGTATGCAGGGTTTGCTGGAAGGACGGGCTGGAGCGGGCAGACAGGATTCTCCGTGGTGTGGACGAGGTTCAGGTACGGTTCTTGGAAGAGAGAGGGTACAAGTTAGGTTGGTTCAGATACAATACGATTTAGATCATGTGCACGACTGGTTACCACGATGAGTAGTATAATCCAGCGATGACTGGAGGTCCGGGTGAGGTTTATATGGCGATGAGAATGATGACTTGATGTTCTCCAGCTGTGCCGTCCAAACAGCAGTGATGATTGGCAAGCCAAATATGGTCAGCAGGAAGCAGGGAGTGGTAATGAGCATGGACCATGACAGTGCCCCCCCCTCAAGGGGAGCCCCCGGGCGACCCAGCAGCCTGACGGCGACGAAAATCCCGGATGAGGTCAGCGTCCAGGATGAAGGAGCGAGGGACCCAAGACCGTTCCTCCGGGCCATAGCCCTCCCAGTCCACAAGGTACTGCAGACCACGACCCCGGCGGCGGACATCCAGGAGGCGACGGACGGAAAAGGCCGGATCACCGTCAATGACCCGGGCGGGTGGAGGGGGCCTGGAAGGAGGGACCAATGGACTGAAGGAGACCGGCTTGAGCTGGGAGACATGGAAAACAGGGTGGATGCGCATGGAGCGCGGCAGCCGCAGCTTCACGACCACAGGGCTCCGTATCTCCAGGACTTCAAAGGGGCCGAGGAACCGGGGAGACAGCTTGCGGGAGTCCGTGTGTAGGGGCACGTACCTGGAGGACAGCCAGACCTGCTGCCCAACACGGTACGGAGGTGCGGGGATCCTGCGCCTATCCGCACCCCGGCGGTTCCTGACCGAGGTCCGCACCAGGGCTGCCCTGGTAGCCCGCCACAGCCGGCGACATCGACCCAGGTGATGCTGGACGGAGGGAACAGCGAGCTCAGCCTCCTGGTCCGGGAAGAGAGGTGGTTGATACCCCAGGGAGGCCTCGAAAGGGGAGAGACCTGTGGCGGAGGAGACATGTGAATTGTGGGCATACTCCACCCAGCACAGGTGGCTGCTCCAGGCGGAGGGGTCGTCGGCAGCCACGCAGCGCAGGGCGGACTCCAACTCTTGGTTAAGGCGTTCTGCTTGACCGTTGGTCTGAGGGTGGAACCCCGAACTCAGGCTGACGGTCGCCCCAAGCTCGGAGCAGAATGCCTTCCAGACCCGTGACACGAACTGGGGCCCTCGGTCAGAAACGATGTCCACAGGGATGCCATGGAGACGGAAGACATGAACAGACATGATGTCTGCGGTTTCCAAAGCAGTGGGCAATTTGGGCAGCGCCACGAAATGAGCTGCTTTGGAAAAGCGGTCAGTGATGGTCAAGATGGTAGTGTTACCTCGGGACGGAGGGAGGCCAGTAACGAAATCCAGTGCTATGTGGGACCAGGGTCGTCGGGGAATGGGGAGAGGCCGGAGAAGACCCGCTGGAGCCTGGGAGGACATCTTTCCCCGGGCACAGACAGGACAAGCGGCCACGAACTCCCGGACGTCTTTTTCCAGGGTTGGCCACCAGAACCGCCGTCTGATGAGGACCGCTGTGCGTGCGCGGCCAGAGTGGCAGGCAACCCGGGATGAATGTCCCCATTGAAGAACCTGAGAGCGGACTTGGTCAGGAACAAAGAGTCTGTTAGGCGGACCGGTACCTGGGTCTGGATGCGCTCGCTGGGCTTCCCGGACGTTTTGTTCCACCTCCCATGTTACGGCAGCCACAACACAGGACGCAGGCAGGATGGTGTCTGGATCTGAGGACGGGCCACCGGAGCTGAACTGGCGTGACAGGGCGTCGGGTTTGACGTTCTTGGATCCCGGCCTGTAGGTCAAAGAGAAGTTAAATCGGCCGAAGAATAAAGCCCACCTGGCCTGACGGGAATTCAGCCGCTTGGCCGACTGGATGTACTCAAGGTTGCGGTGATCCGTCCACACGATGAAGGGTTGAGCTGCACCCTCCAGCCAGTGGCGCCACTCCTCCAACGCAAACTTAACAGCCAGAAGCTCGCGATCCCCCACGTCATAGTTGCGTTCGGCTGGGGTGAGGCGCCGGGAAAAAAAAGGCACATGGGTGTAATTCGCCCGTCTGTTCCGAGCGCTGGGATAGTACCGCCCCCACCCCGGAATCAGAGGCGTCCACCTCGACCACGAACTGTCGTGAAGGGTCTGGCTGAGTGAGGACCGGAGCTGAGGCGAAACGCGCCTTAAGGTCCTGAAAAGCGGACTTCGCACTGTCTGACCAATGGAACGGAGTCTTGGGAGAAGTCAGTTTCGTAAGGGGGGCTGCCACCAGGCTGAAGTTTTTAATGAAGCGGCGGTAGAAATTTGCAAAACCCAAGAAGCGCTGCAGAGATTTAACAGAGTCCGGTGTGGGCCAGTCCAATACCGCCTGAACCTTTGCCTGGTCTGCCTTCATCTGCCCGCTCGCGAAGACGTAGCCCAAGAAGCCGACGGTGTCTGAGTGAAACTGACACTTCTCCGCCTTCACATACAGTTTATTTTCGAGGAGTCTCTGGAGAACCAAACGGACGTGCTTCTTGTGTTCGGACTGGGTCTGTGAGTAGATCAGAATGTCATCGAGATAGACGAAAACAAAACGGTTGAGAAAGTCCCGGAGCACGTCATTGACCAGGGCTTGGAATACTGCCGGGGCGTTGGTTAGGCCAAAGGGCATGACTAGATATTCGAAATGACCCAGAGGGGTCTTGAAGGCGGTCTTCCACTCATCACCTTCCCTTACGCGGACCAGATAATAGGCGTTACGGAGGTCGAGTTTGGTGAAGATCGTGGAACCTAGTAACGCCTCAAAGGCGGAGTCAATTAGGGGGAGAGGATACTTGTTACGTATGGTGATCTTGTTCAGGGCCCGGTAATCGATGCAGGGACGCAGGGTTTTATCCTTTTTTGTGACAAAGAAAAACCCAGCGGCCAACGGGGAGGAGGAATGTCGGATTATGCCGGCATCGAGAGACTCCTGGATGTACGTCTCCATGGTTTCCCGCTCTGGCCTGGAGATGTTATACAGCCTACTGTTTGGAAGCGGGGAACCGGGCAGGAGCTCTATGGCGCAGTCATAGGGTCTGTGGGGAGGCAGAGAGGACGCTTTGAGTTTACTGAATACCTCGGCCAGGTCATGGTACTCGGTCGGGACTGAGGTCAGATCCGGGGCTTCTGCTTTGCTGGAGTCTATGGCGGCTGGGAGTATGGCCGATCGAAGGCAGGACTGGTGACATTCCTCACTCCAACCCATGATGGTTCGGGAGGCCCAGTTGATGTGAGGGTTGTGGAGAGACAACCAGGGATGACCGAGCACCAGCGGGGATTCGGGGGCTGAAATCAACTTGAACTCGATTACTTCAGTGTGGTTTCCAGAGAGTTTTAATTTTATGGGTGCAGTGGTGTGCGTTACCTGGGCAAGGGTGCGACCATCCAAGGCCTTGGCTGTTATGGGTTGAACTAGCGGTACCTGAGGGATCTTGGCTTCCTCAGCCAGGCGGATGTCCAGAAAACTGTCCTCTGCTCCTGAGTCGATTAAGGCCTGCACTGTGAGGGACTGATCAGAAAAGGTTAGTGTTGCCGGGATCTGGGTCTTTGTCTGGGTCTGGCCCGTCAGAATCCCGACCTGAACTGACGGGCCTGGTCTTTTGGCCGAACAGGACAGGTAGCCCGGAAATGCCCTTCTTCACCACAATACAGACACGCTCCTGCCTGTAGCCGTCTCTGCCTCTCCGTCGGGGTCAGGTGTGTGCGACCCACCTGCATGGGTTCGGCGGCCGAAACAGGGAGGAAGTCCGGAGATGGTTCAGGTGAAGAAGATGGAAACCACCTATGAGACAGACCCGGGCGAGGACTACGGCGTTCTCGGGTCCTTTCCCGGAGGCGATTATCCAGACGGGTGGCTAGGTCTATCAGGGAATCCAGAGTAGCTGGAAGGTCCAGAGTTGCCAGTTCATCCTTCAGGGTATCTGTTAAACAATGTAAAAAATGGTCCATTAATGCAGCAGAGTTCCACCCAGAGTCGGCAGCCAACGTCCTGAACTCCACCGAAAATTCAGCCACACTCTGGTTCCCTTGATGAATTGACATCAGGCGCTTGGCCGTCTCACGGCCCCGAACTGGACCATCAAAAACTTTTAATAAGTCGGCTGTGAAAGCCCGCAGTGAAAGAGTGTGGAGGGGCGTGGTCTCAAGGTATGCCTCTGCCCATGTAAGTGCCCGGGAAGTAAGCAGACCAATTATATATGATACCTTCGAGCGGTCCGAGGAGTAAGTGAGTGGTTTCTGGTCGAAGATAAGAGTACACTGGAGAAGGAATCCTCTGCATTTCCCCAACTCGCCGGAAAACGGTCTGGGATCCGGAATGTGTACGTCCCGCACCGGAGTGGGCGGAGTCGGCACGGGGACAGGCTGAGGAGCTGCGGGGATTGAAAGCTGAGCAGGTTGATTAAACAGGGCTGACAAAGATCTGGAGATATCGTCTAATTGTTTTTGCAAAGCGTGTTGTCCTTCTCCTAGAGACCGGAGTACCTGCGAGTGTTGACCAAGGAGATTTCCATGTGCAGACACGGCCTGATGCAGATCGCTACCGGGTTCGGCTTTCCTGGCGGCTTGCTCCGTAGGATCCATATTGTTTGGGCTGGATTATTCTGTCACGGATTGGGTGTATGGATCCAAGGAGAGGAGCGCTCGGAGAATGATCAAAGACACTTTATTTGAATTGTGCTGTGCAGTATGCAGGGTTTGCTGGAAGGACGGGCTGGAGCGGGCAGACAGGATTCTCCGTGGTGTGGACGAGGTTCAGGTACGGTTCTTGGAAGAGAGAGGGTACAAGTTAGGTTGGTTCAGATACAATACGATTTAGATCATGTGCACGACTGGTTACCACGATGAGTAGTATAATCCAGCGATGACTGGAGGTCCGGGTGAGGTTTATATGGCGATGAGAATGATGACTTGATGTTCTCCAGCTGTGCCGTCCAAACAGCAGTGATGATTGGCAAGCCAAATATGGTCAGCAGGAAGCAGGGAGTGGTAATGAGCATGGACCATGACAATCCTATATGGATTAAGACTTCATGGCTACAATTTACATAATCATGCAGTTACATAACAAAAATGGGCTTACTTCATATTCATTGAGCTGTTTTCATATTCATTTTTGGAAGCAGCTCAAGTAAAATCTGCTGCATGGGAAGAATATCTGGGATTGTGCAAATACAGCACTGAGGCCCAAATCCATTTAGTCATTTAAAGATGTGTGAATTACACAGCTGTATGTTGCAATTTTCTACATGTATTGGAAAATGTGGACTTGGTGTTCCTGCAGAGGACAGTATGCAAAAACAGAAACAGTGACAAGTGACACGCAATAATTTGGTATTCAAGTTAAGGAGAAGAAGCCTCATTGTCCCTGAGCTTTCGCCTGTCTCTATGTCACAATGATTTACAATAAAACCCAGAAAGTCTCTGTATGTGGGCAGCTGCATCTACATAATCTGAATTCTACTGTAGCTGCTGTACAGCACAAACAACCTTGAGGTTATGGATAAAAGACATGAAGGAATCCTGAGAATGGCTTCCCTACATTTATGTGTGAAATGTAATGGCATAATGGTATTACTCGTAAAAAAGAAAACTGATAAGCATCTGTTGATTTACCAGTTAGATAGAAAGGAGACCACTCATGGGATCCACTACAGGGTTTTTAAAACAAAAAGAAAGACTCTGTTAAGCTATGATTACCGTCTTCTATATTACTTTTCTAAAACTGATCAGTCTTATGTCTTATTTCACAAGTAAATTCAGAAATCCCAGAATACATATAGTGTTCCTTGTTGTACTGATGTGTGTAAGTGTGGATTAAATGGACTCTTACTGTCTTGGATGCTCCATGTAGATGCTAATGGCTGCGGCAATAAAGCACATCAAGTGAGCGTTCTGATGTGGAAGGGAACAAGATGAGCTAGGAAAATGTGAATACAGAAAAACTCATGGCTAAATAACAGCTCATCGGCTATTTGGAACAACGTTGGTTAGAAGAGTGATGACATACTACAGACAGGTACTCTGCAAGACATGGTGAATACTTCCGCCAACCACCAGTGGACACATGTTTAATATCTGCTTGGTTCCCGGTGGCTGAATGTTCTTAACACACGTTTTTACATTTTTATTAGAGAAAGTCCATTTTCTTCTTTTTGCTGACACCACAGGAACGTGTTTAATATGTCAATGACAAAGTTACTTCTATGGCACATTTAAAATAACAAGGTTCAGCAAAGTGTTTTACAAATTTTAATAAAGAGAAAAGACCCAATAAAATGAAATCCAGCCTTAAACAATAGGACACCATAACCATGACACCATAAAACATAATGGTGCTCAAACTAAAATAAGAAGCCAGGCCTTGAGCAGGAATCACCAACTTTGGACCGCCCAGGGTTATGTATGATCATAACCTTGGCACCAACACACACAAAACAAGCAGGGCTACTACAACATCTGCATGGGAGATATTTAGGTGTCATCTATACATCTGAGCAACAGAAACTAATCATGGCTCAAAATACCTCTAACAGACGTCAACCTTTTGAAATTTAGAGCTGCCGACTTTTTCCTCAAGCATAGTTTCTACAGGATTTTGCTTCCAAGTAATGATGACTTTGCTGGGTAAAATTCCAATAATCGTAAAGACTTCTTTACAATGACTCAATATGGGGTAGTTTGGACTTTTTTGGGTTACTTAAATTTACATCTGTAGACTTAAAGACCAAAAGACAAGGAAGAAAAGAAAACTCACCCTCTCCTCTTCCTCTCTGAGGTCAGGCATGGTGCTGATACACAGAGTCACAGCAGTGATGGCAACAAATAACACCGACAGACACGCAAAGATCTTCCCTGGCAAGCCAGAATGTGGGTTCTCCACCATGTCCCTCAGCCTCCGCATGCAGCCCCCTGCAAGGGTCTCCTCTGGTCCTCCTGGAGGCTGTTGGGTCTCCTCACAGGACTGTGGTGAGGTGAGCTCGGCCTCCTCTTCTTCGAGCCTCTGCTGCTCCTTGTACTCCTCCTGCCTGAGACGCAGCTTCCTGAGGCAGCACCATTCCAGGTTGTTGTCCTCGACCCCCCAGTACAGCAGCTCCTCCTGGAAGGACAGGGCGCACATTTCTCTCAAAAGCCTCAGCTTCCCTGCTGCCAAGAAAGTCACAATGATGCGAAATGCAGATGGACTTCGGTCAAAAAAATATTCATTGCGGCTGCCGTCGTAGTCATCGCAGACGTCCATGATCTCTGCTTCATTACTGCAACTGTGCAGCTTGCCCAGTCGCGTCAGGGGGAATTCGTCCAGCGTGGACCAGGGGATGTGGTACTTGATGCCCCCTACATTTATAATAGCTGCCCTGTCAGCCAGGCCAATCTCATCTCCAGCTTGCTGGTGGGGCTGAGGCTGGAGCAGGAGCTGGGCTCGCTTGTAGAACAAGCCCTTCTTGGATGTGACCTCTTGTGGATTCTCAACACGGTTGAAGTGGAAGGTGGTGAACTGGTGCTCAGCACTGCCTGCCAGAAAGGCCACCTCCTGGTACATCCCTGCAACTCTACTGGGAGTCCCAGTCCTGCACGATTAGATGAGAAGGGAGGCTTCACAGGGTATGTAAAATGACCTGGAACTAGTCGCCCATTCAGCAACACAACACGTCTCTGACCCCTGTGGGACAGAAAACACAAATTATTATTTCCCTTGCATTACATATTTCCTACTTCTGAGTAATGAAGACCAGGGTGGACTTCAACCAATCCAAATTCCATCACATCATGCAACAATCACAATCTCTTATAAGAAGGCCTTGAAATGAGCACAAAGACCAAAATTCAGTTTGGTATACATTAAAATTTACTGGCCAGTTTGACAAGTTAATGAATAAGGCAAACACTACATTTCATATAAGCACCATACCCTAATGTATCATCCATCCACTGGCTGCATGCTTACTTTACCATGTTTGGTTTTGTTTATGCATGAATGCCTGATCTGATACTAAAATCTTTTTGGCCAACCCTGTGTTCACCTCAACTCTTTTATCAACATGAAAACCAAGGTAAGCATCTGTAAATAGATGATGAAAGCTAGCAGTTGTAAATTTCCAACTGTCATATTAGTAGTCAAACTCAATCTGTAAAAACTGATTCCTGGTCAGTTGGCTTTGCATTAAACTAAGTAAGTATTTATATAGCACCTTTCAAGATAAATAATCAGAAGGAGCTTCACAATAAAACAAAACAAGCATGAGAAACACATCATGGAAAAAAAAAAGTTTAGACAAAACAAAGTCATGTTGGTCTAGGGGATCTGAAGTACGCCGTCCGCAGATCGGTGACTGGTACGATTGGTATATCTATCTACTAAAGTAGTGGCCTGTAAACTGAGAAGCCGTTTCATGTCTAACTTAACTGTAAGTAAAAGTTCATAAAAATGTAAAGGCACTAACTTTGCTAGTTGTTTTTAAACGCCAGCCTGTTTCAAAACTTATTCAGCTTTTGTAACATGAATATTGTAATAAAACAGAAATCTTTTTAAATAAAACTTTCTTAATGACAATAAATGATAGGTGTATTTGTCCAATAGAGCTACAGTGTGTGAAATGTGGGTGGCGGTGGTGGATTTGAAGGTTTGGAGGTAACCTTCTGTTACCCTTAAAAACAAGGCTACACTTTAGAGTCTTAATTCCAGATAGAACACAAGCGCAACTGCACGTGATTGGTTCATCATTGGTCTTTCTGTGTTTCCTCTGCAACATAACTAATAGTTTAAAGCCCTTCATTTATCTGCGAGATAAAGGACTTTTATAAAACCAATTAGCTTATTTTTATTGTTCATATCGTTTAATATTCTTGAAGCACACAGTGACCGAGTAAATTTGATGCAACAGATGCTTTGACTGCTATATTTTTATTGCCATCTGTAAAAAATAAACAAATAAAGGCAATGATTGAAGCAATTGAAAAAAATATAAAAAATAGAAGCATAAACAAGTGATTTCTTTTACAATGGAAAAGGCTCAAAACTGTTATTTAAGGGTTTTCAGACACCCTTTTCAACACTGATTCTAACCAAAAATAACAGTGACCAGTTAGTGCTATATATTAGGGGCGTAACAATACACCAATATCACAGTTCAGTTAAACCTTAGTTTTAAGGTCACGGTTTGGTTCTTTTTTGGTACAGCAAGGGAACAAATGTAAACTTAACTTTGGTGTAAACCAAGACAAAAAAGAAAACTGCTTGCTGTTAATTCTCCAATAAAAGATTCTTAAATAAATAAAAATATGGCATAAATAGAGATATGGCCCCTCTATTTGATTGGACAGCATCTACAGGTACATATTATAAGGCAGGGAGGGATGTTGAATGGGCACACATTTTCAGTTAAAGTCTGTATTCAATATAAAAATCCTTCAACCATTTTAGTTGTAAGAAAATATAAAAATATTTAAAAATCACTTCAACGCTGCTGGAAAAAAGACCTTCATGCTTTCCGTTGTGGTTTGAGAACAGTTCGTCCATAACCAGTTTTCAGCAAGAGTGCGCTTTTATCCGCATGTGGAGGGGGCGGGGCTACAAGCAGACTGCTTTCATCTTATCCACTTCACTGGGAAGCCGAAGTGCTCCCAAACAGGAGATTTTAACGACAGAAGAGAGTCTTCGAGCTCTGATTTCTCCTTAAAATTGTTGCAAGGCAGTTACTCTTCCTTGTAGGAACTTGGTACGGTATCCATACTAATGTGCGGCTTATATTGACTTCCCCATGAAAAACTTCCTAGCCTGAATAAAGTACAGTTGAATGAGGAACAAAGTTTTAATGATGTAATTGACATGTAGAGCAAAAAACAAAAAATGTGGTGGTGGTTAGTACTTAATTTTGTTCCTAGCTGGAAAAGAAAACATTGGGCATTTCACCAACCTTTCTACTTACAAACCTTTTATAAAGAATGTGGAATTCATGAAATCTTGATCTCTTGGGTTTGTTCTTAGCCGAGAACTCTCAGGATACTCAGGAGATAGAGATGAGGAGTATCAGAGACTGGCGGGGGACTTTGCTGCATGGTGCCACAGTAACAGCTCAACACCTCTAAGACGAAGGAGCTGGTTACTGACTTTGGGAAGTCCAGACTAACACCGCGACCAGTCCAGATAAAGGGAGCTGAGGTGGAGGCAGTGGACTCTTATAAATACTTCGGGCTGTGGCTGGACAATGAACTGGACTGGACAACACACACCAGCCACCTGTATTGGAAGACACAAAGCAGGATGTCCTTCCTAAGGTGGCTGCGGTCCTTCAACATCTGCAGCAAACATCTGTAGATGTTTTACCAGTCTGTGGTTGCCAGTGTCCTATTTTACACTGTGGTGTGCTGGGGGGCAGCATATCCAAGAATGACACATCCAGACTGGACAAACTGATCAGGTGGGCTGGCTCTGTGGTCGGCATGAAGCTGGACTTTCTGGTGACGGTGGCAGAGTTAAGGATTCTGGACAAACTGCTGGATATTAGGGACAATGCCAGCCTGTTCAGGGAAAGACTGCTCCTTCCCAAGTGTAGGACCAACAGGCTTAAGAACTCTTTTGTCCGTCATGCCATCACACTCTACAACTCCTCACGTGGGTGGAAGAGGACAGAGAGGAGGACGTACAACATACAGAACAGTTAAAAAAGGGGGGGTAACTATTTACATCTACTTGTGCAGTACAGGCATACACAGAGATGGACACTTTACCTGGTGCAATAACCTCATCTTCATCCGTAGTGAAAACATTCAACTCATATTCAATACAAGCCATATCTGGCTCTTTTGCTTTAATTTGTCTTTATTTTTATCTTATTTATCCGTGTGTTGCTCTTTTCAGAATCAGAATCAGAATCAGAATCAGATTTATTGCCAAGTAACTTTCATTACAAGGAATTTGTTGTGATTTGACGGTGCCTACATATAAATAGATAAATATGAACCATAAAGATATGAACAAGCCAACTGAACATATAACATTAAGACTGAAAAACTATATAAGAGTGGAAATAAAAATTATGTACATCCAGAAACTCGGGAAACAAACCCCGTGGAGTTCTTTCCCGAATGTTCAGGAGTTCTTCTGTAGTGAAAGAGAGCCGCGAACCGGAACAAAAAACGGTGTTTACAAACAAAACAAGACAAAACAGAGCGCACCAACAAATCGAGGCAGCCATCCGCGGCGCCATCTTGAATCACACTTTTAACTCATTTTGCTCTTTTGTACCTGTGTGCTTATTTACCTGCTTTTACTATTGTGCTGCTGGAATTTTGAATTTCCCAAGGGAGTCATCCCAAGGGATTAATAAAGTTAAGTCTAAGTCTAATATTTCTTACGAACATTTAAGTGCTGACATGTTTAAATAAAATCAGCTTTGCGTTGTTTTCTGGTGTTCAGTTCAGCAATATACAATCATGAAATTACAATGATTTTGTCAGATTTTTTTAAAAATAACTTTTAGGAATTCACAAACAGTTTATCATTTAAAAATGTCCTAACATTATAATTTCCCTCAGGGGAAAAAAATTTAATATTTTTCATTCATTCAAAAACAAGTCACAGTCAACACGGGATTTAATTCTTTTGCCGGTCTTCATAACAGCATCGGTGCAACAGACTGCACACTTGTGCATTAAAGGATCTCTGTGACTCCCAGATCCACCTGCTGAATGCAGTTTTTAATGGTTAAAATCTTTATTATAACAATTAGTTTTATTAGAAAATCATGCCCTGGTCGCCCGTTTAATAAGACCTCTGAGCAGCCTTCATACTCACCTGGAGGTTTTATTTCATCAGCTGCACCACTCAGCTCAACGGCAGGTGCTCATTTGCTTTACAAACTGTAGATGGTACAGTAGGCTATGTAATAAAAATTTACCCTACGGTGTACTGTATCCTCCCTTCAGCTGTTATACCATAAGGATGTGCATCCTGATGTGCTCATGGGACCAGACTGTGGGCTACTGTCCAAGTTCAGAAGTTTGTTTGTATATTAAAATTCAACCAGAGGGTGATTCAAAGTGCTTTATGGAGACATTGAAGCATCAGAAAATAAGAATTATAATTTAAAGTTAATAAAAGAGAAAGGAAAAGAAAGAGCACTGATTAAAAACTGATCATGATCGGTTTATTTTTGGTTTAGTTTTACTGTCCTATGGGTTCATTCTGTTTTATTTAGTTGTTCCCTTGTGTGTGTATTATAATCTGTTTTGCTTTCTTTTCATCAGTTCACCTGGTTTAATTAAAAAAATCACTTCACCTGTTCTTTATTTATTCCTCAGTGTATTTTATACCCCTTTGTTTCCGTTTTCTTTTGCCAGACAATCTGTCGTGTTTCCCCGTCATGTGTTCCCCGGGCTGCCTGAGTCCTGTTACCTGGTCCTCACCTGCGCTGCACCGTGGCAAAAGCAGTATTAAAACATGATCTAGTTTAAATTTAAAGCTTAAAAGAAACGGATGCAGATTTGAAATTTTTAAATAAAACCTATTGAAATGCAGCAGAGAACAGGTGGGTCTTTAACCATTCAGAGCTTTATAGACCAGAAGCAGAACTTTAAAGTCTTTCCTTAGACGAACAGGCAGCCAGTGTAAGAGCTCAGAGCTGGACTGATGTGGTCCTCTTTCTTGGTCTTAGTGAGGACTCGAGCAGCAGAGTTCTGAATAAGCTTTTAGCTTTTTTGTGTTTTCATTCTTTTTGCATTCTGTTATTTTCCTTGTTTGTCTAACCTCCATTTCTGTCTGTTTGCACACGGCCTGTAAGCCTTATAAGTCGACCTGTAAGTCCTTCTATGAACTTTTTTATAGTGTTTACTTCTGCAAAGTAGCGCTAGATGGTCCTTCCTTTCAATTTAAGAGATATTAGTATTCACTAATCTAAGAGGAAAGATAAAATAACTTTGTAATCTACGAACATGTTCCTGAATCTGATGGATGGTTTTTGTAAAAAACTTACTAAGTACAACTTAAAAACAAATTAAAGATTCGTAACAAGATTTTGGTGAATGAGGCTCATTGGGTGGATGTTGTCTTTGACATTTTCAAGATAATATGTCACAGCTATTTAAAGCAACATGTGTGATTTAATTGCCCTATAATCTGGCTCATTTTCCCCAAAAGTAATTTTGCTAAGGTTATTCTGATTGGCTGGTGATTTAAGTTCATTTAGAGCCTGGATAACTGTATTGATCTCTGAGGGGATAAGAGTGCCATATAATAAAAACTGGAGGAAACTAATGAGGCTCATTGGCCATCAGATGACTATTCCTACAATGTCAAATGTATAATATTTCATCTGAGTGTCTAAGACCTCTACACACAAATTAAATAAAAAGTTTCCTTAAAATCTAGTTGTATGCAAATTGACATGCGGTTTTCCAAACAAACAAAGCTCAGTTTACCACCTACACCACCATGTAGACCTAACCACAGCTCACAGAGGCTAATATGAGCCAGTGTATCAGCTGCTTTGTACAACAAATTAGACATACTTTCAATGTTTAATCAGCTTAGAAAAGGTTTATCCATTTTTCATTTCCCACAGACACACAATCTATTATTCAAAACAGACTTTGTCCCAAGACAAAAAACTAACCTATATTCCGAGAGTCCTGTAAGCATTACATATTGTTTTGTTTTTAAAAATGCAGGTCATAAAATGTACAACTGTAAAACAAATCCACACCATGTTGCTTTCAGTGTGTGCAATAACTTTTGTTTTTAGTTATGAAAATATTTCAGAGGCTACAGCAAAAGAAAATAAATGTTAGACTTAGTGGCAAAAAAAGACCAAGTAACAAGACATGAAGAAGTGGAACCTCTTGTAAAATGATTTTCCCTCATGCATATTTAATAGAAATGTCGCAGCCACTTTGTTCAAGGATAGAACTCATACACTATGGTCTTCTGTAATTGGAACATTACCTTTGATCTAGTAAAAACCAACGTAAACAGGATTTGAAAGACATTTTTTCTTGTAAATTATGACCATCTGCTGTTAGGGGGCTTTGATGGAGTTTTAGATGCCAGATTCCTCGCTCTTCTTGCTGCACCAGAACAGTGTGATCAGTGTGTTAGTCTTACTGCATACATTTTACAATAAGCATCACAAAAATCATCTTTTTGCTTCATTCGACATGGTTACGTGCAGACACAGTTTACATGGCGGAACTAGGCAAGAGGCAGCAGAGAGCATGTAAGAAGGCTCGGCACATCATCACAACAAATCAAGACTGGGACCCCTCGAGCTATCCTCAAGAGTTTGTTCTTCCTTTGGGAGGCCAATCATTTCGAAGCAGGTCACTCTCTACGGGGGAGGGGGTTCAGAGAGCGGCACCTCTACAGCAACTCTGCAAAGTGCTTCTGACAGGAGGAGTTTATGACACTGAACCTCGGGGTGGCTTCAAAGCAAAGAGAGAATAAATCAAAGCTATACAGGAGGCAATCAAACTACAGAGGAATGAAATGTCACGTAAGGCCTGATGTGTGATAGATATCCGACATGTATGACCAAATAAATGAAAATTTAAAGTATTTGCAGCAACACTGCATCTGAATGTTTGCTTGGTTTTATGTAAACTTAGCACAAAAGGTAAGGAAATAAGTGTTTGTTATGCTTCCTGACAATAAACCTTGTGCCATTCTTAAGCCTGTTGTTTTCCTTTTAAATGGAGCCACATTTGCGGAGAACAATGTATTTTGAGTGTGAGCTGCAGAGTTGAGTATGTGGGTTGCACCCATGAAAAACTTGCCAAATCTTCTCTGCCAATGCCATACAGCTTTTTCTGCTGCTGACTTTTATTTTGTGTTGTTTATTGGATTAGATGATTGAAGTCTGAACAAACAAGACATACTGGCAATTTAACCATTTATTCCTATTATTGAAGAATAATCCAAATGCTACTCAGGCCCCTGTTAGTAAAACAAAGAAAATAGGTGTTGTTTCTTCAGACTTCAATCACCCAATTCAGGAAAATAAACAAGCTTTCCAACGATATAAGACTTATTGCCCAGATGCATTGTTACAACAAAGAAATAACCAGCAAAACACATATTTTCTTACTTTATGTGGTAAATTTAATATCCTTAGTTCTAATTAAAGAGCATTTTGGCTTCAGGGAAATGCAGGTTAAGTATGAGAAATGTGTGTGTGGTTTGTCTTTACTTTAAGCCTGGTACACACAAGGATTTTTTTAATCTTACGAGATTTTTTATCGGTTCAAGACCTCACACATAAAGATGAAAAAATCAGGCATTAAACAGTTTTGATTGTACTGTGTGTGGTGTGCTCCGATAATCTAATCACAGAACAACACGCACATGACGATGCTGTCACGCAACTCATCTACAATCTAGTCCTCCGAGCCGGACAAACGTCGAAATGTAGAAGAAGAACCATAGCAACAACCGTCAAAAAATGAAGAAGAAGAAAGATAGTAATAATTGGAAAACACAACACACAGCATGGAAGAGGATATATAGGACGAGTGAATGATGGTGGTCTTGGGACTATTGTTAAGAGAAAAAGCCAGAACTGAAAAAAGTAACAAACTGGAGATGGTGTGAACATGGACTTCATTTACTTCCTTGTTCCCCAGCCAGCTTGCTCTCTGATTGGCTACATTCCGTACCACGTCACCATCCACGCAGTCAGAATGCACAAGTCGTTGACATTCCTAAGAAACTGGCTTAAAATATTGAACATGTTCAATATTCCTTGACAGCTACGACCCGTTTCGGAGTGGATTATCAGGACAAATCGACTCGTAACACACCACAGACCAAATGTTAATTGGACAATCTCACGATGATCAGGCGTTTGCCATCCAAGGTTGGGAAGAGGTAAAATCGGGACAAAAACAGCCCAAAAATTGTTATGTTTGTACCAGGCTTTAGGCAACAGAAAACTGGGGAAAATATCTATGAAGGCCACAGGTTAGTCCTAGGAAGTCCTAAGATCAGCAATGACACTAAAACCACCGGCAACCCAGTCTCATCTGAAAGTGGGTAACAAGTCCACATCTTAAAAATGTACTATTGTTACAGTCAATGGTAGAACTGAAATAATATGGCAGCGTTCATGTGATATGACATGAATCATCCGCCATGAAAAGCAACAGCCACAATGGTGTGCAAGATTAAGATTAAGAGTTCCCTTTATATTCTGAATTCAGCCATAAAAGTTCACATTTATTCCGCTTTCATTCTGAGCTCCTCTGAATTCGCCTCCTTTGTTAAAGCTCATGCCCGAATGGCTGCACACCAGTAACTAATCTTGAATCATGGCTTCTTGACCTTGCTGAAAGGCTACAGATCTCTGGCAATGCAGTCAAGTACCAGTGTCTACTTCCTGGTGGGAAATGAAGGCCAATCTTTTTACAAATGTCTGTCTTTGGCTGGGAGTCTTAGCATCTGTTGCTTTTCAGTTTAATTTGTATTTAATCATTTTCAGATTTCTCCCAAGATAATTCTGGGAGAATTCTGCTGGCTGCTGGGATGTTGATGGAGCTTACATCCAGACCATTTTCTTCAGGACTGGTGAATATAATTTTCAAGCAAATCTAATTTATTTATTTTTTTATAAATTTAATTTGCGTTAACATTTTCATTCAGCCCACTAAAAGCCTGAGTAAAGCTGAAATGTCTGGTCTGGGTCTGTCATTGCTGTTAATCATCCTCCAAACAATCTCAAGCTTACGTGCCCCAAGTACAGAGGCTGATCCCCTGACCCAGCGGCCCCAGGTTTAAGTCCTGGCTTGCAGACCTTGGCTGTGTGGCATCAGCTTGTTTCCTATCAAGCAGCTTTCAAATAAAGCCCAGAGATGCTAAAAACTCTTCTTAAAAAAAGAGAAAAAACAGATCTGAAGATCACAAGACATGAAGGGGGGGGGGGGGGGGGGGGGGGGGGGGGGTTGTCCATACAGCACCCTGATCAAAAGATCTTTGATCAGCTGAAATTAAACACCGGGGATACACAGAGTGGACACTAATTGTTGAAGCTCTGTAGGTGGAATTCTTTCCCATTCTTGTACTTCAGCTGCTCAACAGTCCAGAGTCTGCATTTTCATATTTTAAGCTTCATGATGTGCTACATGATTGGATGGCAGCATATGTTGCTCCAAAACCTGTATGTACATCTCAGCATTAACCCCTCTGTTCCACCGAACGCTAAAACGTTGCGGCGCGGCAACACCGAGCTTTCATTTCAGACCAAAGCACCTCATGCCACGGCTGGACTCTCCAGTTCTCTTGATCATATGAGAATTGCAACATTGCCATAGTTGGTGCATTTATGGGCATTTAAATTGAACAATACAGCAGCAAAAGGTTATTTAGCCAGTTCGACTGGGTCTCACATGCTTGCTGTTTATTTCTTTATACAAGGGATGTGTGGTGTCAAACAAAATTGTGTCATTTTCCACCTTCAAGATAAACGTCTCATTGCCCATAGTGTAAAAAATCTTGTGAGACCCCCCCCCCCCCCTCGTGGCTTGGTGCCTGTGATGTAATGTAATGTTGATGTTTCAGTGTAAAACATGATCCAAAGTCGTAGTGTTTTATTTCTAAAATCGACCGGGTAAACTTTGCTTTTTATCGACTGACTTCCTGACTGAACAATCCGCTCTGCACTAAATTGACGCGTATTCCAAGAAATAACAGCAAAAACAGAACAGCAAACAGAACAGCCAGATATTTTTAAAGAAGCAGAGCGCCACAGCGCTTCAGAAACACTGCATGGTGCGCTTGGTGGAAGCACTCTGACTGACTGGAGTTGTCGCGATCAGCCGCAAAGCAGCTAAACAGTTGCTCTGCGGCGCAACTGCGCTCGATGGACCACAGGGGTGATGGTGCCTTCACAGATGTGGAAGTTGCCCGTGCCATGGGCACTAACACAACCCCACACCATCACCAATGCTTTTAACTTGATAACAGTTGGGATGGTCCTTTTCCTCAACATCCATGATTTCCAAAAATAATCTGAAATGTGGACAGCACAGCACACTTTACACGATGCATCAGTCCATCTCAGATTAGTCTGGGCCCAGGGTAACCGGTGGCGTTTCTGAGTGTTATTGACATATGGCTCTCACTTTTCTGGTGCAGTTTTAACTTACACCTGTAGACGTGGTGAACTGCGTTAACTGATGATGGCTGCTACCTCCTAGTGTTCAGTAAACTAAAGTGTTCCTGAACACTAGGAGGTAGCATCCTTTACCGAATGATGACGGTTTCTAATGCAGTGAAGGACCAAAGATCAGACATAATGTTGGTTTTCGGCCTTGAAACTAGTTCTTTGCAATTTTATGTTAAGAAATGTTGTTAAACTGATGGACTATTTACTAACACAGTTCTTCCCAAAGTTGTGAACCTCACCTCATCATTGCTTGAGACTCAGAGGTGCTCCTTTTATATCTAATCATGACACCCAGTTTTCAATCAACCTGTTTACTAGTGAAATGTTCTAAATGGGTTTTTTTTTGTTTTATTTTCTCGCAATCAGCCTTCTCAGTCTTTCATTGCCTTTTATTCCCATCTTCATTTTGAACATTAAATATTGTCTCTTTTATGTATTCAATTGGATATACAGTGAAAAGGATTTACAAATCACTGTATTCGGGTTTTACATTTTACACTGTGTTCCAACATCACTGGAATTGGGGTTTGTTTCTCTTAAAGGAAACATTTTGCACTGGTTTATGTTTTAATCTTTGTTGCATATGTACTTCCCAGTTAAGTTATTAAAACTCTAATGAAGCATTTTAATGCAACAAGTTGTCTGTTACAAGTGATTTTAGTTGTAGAAATGTGTGTGAAGGTGCTGATTTAAACTTTTTTTTTCTGTTAACAGCTCAGAGGTTTGACTTTTTTTGTTTTGCTGTATTTCAAACAGTGGCTGTGTTAAAACTGCTGGTAAAAAAAAAAAAAAGTCCAAAGTGAATTGTTTCTTTTTCTGCATCAATACCCGAAGCTTGGAGAGCACTCTCAAACCAGCGCTGTTCTCCTGCCACCAGTTGCTCAAGCAAACAGAATTTACATGACTCTGCATAAATCAGCAGCCCCATGCATCACTGAAACATCCGCCTTACCAAATGCACTTAATCTTCATACTTGTTTGAGGCCCAAGGCAGACGTCTGTTTGGTTCTACATGACACTGAACTATCACCTGACCGTCTGCTAAATTCAACTGATTTTTAATGACTTTACTCAAAAATATGAGAACAATTACACAATCACTTTCAACTGTCAGTGGAGAGAAAATTATTTCATAACCTAGAATGACGTAAAATGTCTCTTTTGAACCACAATAATTACAGAAGGAGTACTTATCAAAGAATAATTACATATGTACAGCTGTGATGGGGAGAGGTGGAGAGTGCCTATTAGACTATGAGTCATGGGGACTGGTGATTTTGTTCAGAGGTTCTGTCTCCCTGCAGAGAGGAGCTTTATTATTGATTCAATATCTAATGTTCATGACTGAAAATGGAGAAGAAGCGAGGCCTGCTTTCTGTTGTATGAATTATAAATGTACTAAATGGGTTGACTGTCTTTAACCCAAAGCGCATTATTAACGGATTCTAAAAGCATACAAATATACTGGCACGGACGTTCTGTTCAATGTGGGCTTTGCTTTGGCTGAATAGACTGAGGACATGGAGCGAAGCCAGTAATGTGTCTGAGGGGATCGGACCCTCCAACACTAATCACAGTGATGTCTAAAGATGTTTCTTTACAGTGTCAAAGCGGTATGGGTGGCTTTTGATAGGAACAGAGCTAACAATGGGCATAGATTTCATTAAAATGCACAGGCACTTCCAATAAAGGAGATGTTAGGCCATTTTCAAGAAAGAAAACAGCAGATAAGTGGACCCCGCTTAGTTTCTCTGGACAAGTTTCAAGCTCCAGTGTCAGGCAGTAAAAGGAAAGATGATGTAATAGAAATGGATATGCACTTGGAGCACAAACCGCTCATTAAAGGTTACAGTGTTTTCTACAGCTCTGCATAAAAAAGGAGCAGGCTACTAAACTCTAAAAGTTTAAACTCTGTCATACTACAATGAATAAACTCTCAGCAACTATTTTCTTTCAGCTCCATTCGTCCTAACTTTTTTAGAAATGTAAACATTCTTGATAACATGAAGGTGGTAAATGGGATTTCAGGATACTTGCCTTGAAGCCTTTTAAATCACGTGGTTGGAAAGTAATGGTGTTTCTGAGGCGTTTCTGAACCGGAAACAGCCTATTTATGATGCAGCAGAATCACCGTCAGCAACAACCTACCAACCTACCTGCAATACTAAACCATGTGCAATACAAAATTATTGTATTTAATTATTTTTTACTATATTGTTTACTTATTTCTCTTGTATTTTCTCTTGTATTTTTTAAATATTTTGCCATGTATTATTATTGCATGCTACTAGTATTTCTTGATTCTTTTAGCGAGTCTAATGGTTCTTCTCCTCCTAAGCATTTCATTGCATTGTTGACCTTGTGTTGAACCTGCATATGACAAATAAACAAATAAACATAAACTAAACCTACTGCAGGGAACTAACTGCATAACCTGTTTCTTTTAATCTAAGACTTTATAGATTTTTAAAGCTGTTTATTGATGATTAACCGCATTTTGCTAAAATGTACTGATGATGCAGAACTGGTTTAACTTGTAAAGACATTTTAAAGACTGTGTTTACAATTCAAGGGTGCAGGGGTGTGTTATTTCCACTCACAGATATGTGTCAATTGATGAAATAATCATACGTTGTTTGTATCGTTTCAATGGGTTTCTTCTTTTTTTCCTAATTTTTAGGGCTTATATGAAAATTTTGCCATTTTATGTGCAGAAACAGAAAACGCTAAATGGTTCTTTCAAATAAAGTTTGTAAGCAGCGCTCAAAATTATACTGGTTCCACTGTATCTGACCACTTTTTTCCATGTATACCTGGGTGTTAATCAGATTTTCCATCGATTGAGAGAAGAATAAATGTAGCTGGTTGAATAAAAATAGCCCATTGTGTTGTTATGAGAAGTCTCACTTGAGGATATGGAGGGTGGCGATCTTATTTTTATATATTCATGGAATTCCTTGTGGCTCTGGAGACAATTTTAGCTCAACAGCGTTTACAGTAAATTGTTTGGTCCATGTCCGACTCTTTAAAACCAAAACAGACAACATAGCAGCTTTTTTTGTATGTGTGTATCAATTTTAGCTTAAACATCTCTACAACTGCACTTTCTAAACTGTCTCCATCCATTTTCACAGCCCAACATCTCCAGTAACACAGCCACTCTGCTGCAGGCAGGTTTAATGGTGCAGCAGTGAAAAAGGTCCCCTGAACTAGTTTCCTGCTTCACCACATTCCCAACGTTGTTTAGGCTGTTTAAACTCATGTTTGCTGTATAAGACAAATCCAGATCATAACAAAAATAAAGAACAGTTTTCAGAATAAACCAGTGCTGTGCCTCACATTCAGATTTATGCTTATATTAGGTAGAAAAGTGTGAAGTCTCCTGAGGTGTTGCAGATAAACACTGCCAGAAAGAAGGTCTTTTGTGACATGTAACATCTTATTGAAACATGTTTTTGCATCACCTTCTGCTAACATTAACTTAAAGCTCTACAGATTAACATAACCCTGACCCGTTCCTTATTTATCCTGCTTTAGACAAAAAATACTCAGAGCACCTCTCATCTTGTTTTGTTTTTTCCTCTCTCCATGCACATGCTCATGTCCTTCAATTTGTGCCATCTCTCTCCTGTATCTCGTGCTTATCTGTACCTCCTGTATCCTCTGTGTTCTGTCTCTGTCAAACCTTCCTGCTGGTATCACTGGTTTCATCCAACCAAGTTGCCCGCAGTGTTTATTTTTCTATTCCTTCCTATTCAGTTTCTCTTTGATGATGTTTTTATCCTATCTTCTTTGAGAAAAGGCTGAATAAAAGATGGCAGCCCCCATCTCATGCTGTGTCTGTGATGGCTCTGTGATGGACCAACATCCTGCCCAGAATGTCCATCACCTCTCACTTTAGGTTTCTGCACCCTGTAGACTTCTTAGCTTCCTTCTATGGATTAAGGGATGGATGACTTAAAACAATAACCATATTATTTAAGGTCTACTCAGTGATCGCAATACACATCAGTCAAAAGAAATGTGATTTAGACCACAATCAATCAGGATATCCCTAATATTTATTTACCCCAATTGTTTCTTGAGACACTATATAAATGAAACTGACTTGAGTCTCTTTTCTCACATCTATTATCTCACAGTTCTTTTAAACACACCACTGAGATTTCATAAGTCAGCTTTCAGGGAACTAAATATTCAAGTCTCTGAAACATCACTTTAGTGCTGCCCTTCAAACAATCTGACAGAAAATTAAACCTGTGCACAGTCTGAGTGTCAATCAGCTGATGTGAAGAGTCCAAGTCTGGGAAGAAGAGATAATGGGACGAATAAACTGCTGCAAGGTACGAGGCTGAAAGCAGAGAATATGATGTTTATCTGAAAGTGCCATTATTAGGATGGAGACAAGATCACAGTGGCACATATAGAGGAACAAAAGTCTGCTTACAAACACAGGAAGAGTATTCTCATTATGTTCCCTTGCCAAACCACTGTAACAGAGCAGCAGTTTTCTATCTTCTATGCTCCTGTTTACTCCTCTTCAGCTGCAAAAAGGAAGTTCTGCCTATGTAATTTACAATCCCTGCACTGGAAAGTACTGACAGCTCCATACAGGAAAGTAAAAAGTCTTTTATCCACTCATGATTTAACTCCTTTACTAAAATGTAACTCTGTATTGACAATCTTTCTGAAAGGTAACCTTAGGAGGAAGCTGCACATCACTTCTCTAACACGAATCTGATCAGATTAAAAGTGCTGAGAGCTGCCGTGCTGAGCACTAAAAGTGATGATTTAATATGTCTGAATTGTGAAGGCAAACAGAGTGTAGTGCCCCAAATAGGATTAGTGTAATACTAGAGCAGGAGGGGAGTACCTATGAGACCCTTCTGGAGGTCCCCAATGGATTAAAACACATGATGGGAAGACATTATGACGGCATTAATTGGAACCACTATTCCACTTTACAACCTCCCAAGGAAAACAAATGGGATGTTGCAGTAACAAAAAGGCAGTTAGTCACGTTTGTGATATTTCAAAACGCGATGTAAGCCGTAGATGTGTGCGCTCAGTGTTTGGTTGTTCTCTTATTTGAGACTCCAAACTCTTTTTAAAATTGTAGTTCCACTAAAGCAATAATAAAATAAGTAAATAAACAAAAAAGAAAAATGAGTGAGCAGACTTACCTGATGTGTTGGTGAGCTTGTGTCCATCCGTTTCAGCATGCTCGCACCATCGTGCTCCTCTGTGTGCAACATGCCTTTAAGTTTTCCTCGCAGACGGTGTGGGACATTTGTTAAAGGGAATAATTTTAAAAACCTTAGCTCTCACTCCGCGTGCGGAGTTTCAATTGTTATTAAAGTCTTTTTGTCAAAATGCTCGTCTGGAAAAGCTCGCTTTAAAATCGATCATCTGTCCGCAGAAAAGGTGGAATTGTTTCTCCACATCCGCCTGAGTCCTTCTCGCTCCATCTGAGACGATGTGGCGGATGTTGTGGATGAGTGTATGTGTGTATGTGTTTGTGAAAGAGAGAGCGCGGATCAGAGCAGGTGTCAGGCTGCGGGAGTGTGGTCGCTCCGCTCCGCTCGGACTGGTGCGTCCGGAACTGCGCGCTCCGCCGGTGCGCTGCGCTCTGACAAACCGCCCGCTGCTTCAGCGCAATTTCACAGCATCAGGGGAGTGTCTGTCATCCATCTCTTCTCTCTGTAATGTGATAAGCTCGTAGTTCTATTTGTTTTGTCATTTTGTTCTACAAATTTACAATGTGATGAACAAAACACGTGACTGATGCTTTTATAAGTTGATTTTCAGTCATGTAAACTAAAATAAAAGCTCATTTATGGCAATATGTTTAGTAACACAAACGCATAAACACTCCCCATCTCTTAATCCAACCTACAATAATTACCAGTAATGGGTGGCATGCACTGTATTTGCATTGTGGTCTCAACCAGCCTATTGAGTGTCAGACACACCCAGCTGATCTAGAAGGTGTGGTTCTGTCCTCCACCAGCTGCCTTAACTGGCTGGAGTGTCTCTAAAATACCAGTCTGGTATGTCAACAGAAAGAGTGGACTCAGAAGAAAGACAGCACAGAAACAAAACTGTAGGAGTCTGGCTGGTGCTAAAGTAGTGATGGGAGTAAAAGTGCCCTGCTAACAGCTTCAGGTTAAAGCTGCCAGTGTGCTGACATGACACAGACTCTGGGCTGGTTTTCAACTGAAGCAGTTTTCAGGGTCAGAATAAACTAAGCAAACACAAAACGCTTGTTTTCTTGTTTTCAAGGACTGTGCTGGTTGGAGAAACTGCCCTTCAGCATGTGGCTGTGAACTCTGACATCTTTGTACTAAAGCAAGCACAGTTAAGCATTTTCTAGAAGAGGGGGAATCTAATTGATTTTTAGAAATCCTTCAGGAGATAGTTACTCATTTAGCTATGTCTTGTTCAAGTTACCTGGAAGCATTTTACACTACCTAATTATTATGGAATAGATATTCAGTCAATCCATCATCTTCCAGCATCGATCACTGGGTGATTTATTATTAGGTAAATACATTACAAGGAGAAAAAAAAATCCCAGCTTTCTCTTTTGTTCTCCGTTTTTGGAGCAGCTAGATGTGAAATTTGCTGCAAGGTTGGAGCCTATATTTCTCCATATTTTCATCTTTTTTTTTTCAAATCAACTAGCAGCCATGCTAGCCTCCTGTTTAAATGAAACTGGATCATGTAGCTCCAAGAGCATCTTTGTAGTTTTTTTTTTTTTTGTTTGTTTGTTTGGTTTTTTTGGTTTTTTTTAGTGATTAACTGAGCTATTGTATAGATCCTAAATACACTGAAAACTACATATAACATGGTTTCTGCACATTTTCTTCAAAATAATCTAGTTCTATCACATAACTAGATTAGCTCTGCAACTTCATGCTAACATTGGGTTAATAGCCTTTCTAAACATCAGTTTTTGCACTTGCACAGGGACAAAATATCTTCTAGAAATGTGCAGCCAAATGTCAATATTTTGAAAGGAAAACTAATTAGGAAACAACTTTAAAATTCACTTCAAACTGCAATGACTGGTAAGCCATGTCTGGAAGTACATTTTTGTCCTCCTCCTCCAGTGACCAGCTTATCACTGGAGGTGGATCCTCTGAATAATGTCCATGTAAATATGGCTAATGTTCTATCTGTTCATTGAAGTTTGCAGCATTTGTTTATGCACAGCTCTTTGAAGGTCCCACCACACAATTTCAGTCAGATTCAGACCTGGATTTTCCCTGAATCATTTCAACACCTTGATGTTTCTTTTCCTTTTTCAGTCATTGTGTTGTAGATTTGCTGCTGTGTTTGGGATCATTGGCCTATTATGTAACCCAGTGTCAGCTAAGTTTTAGCTGTCAGAAATATGGCCTCAGGTTTGACTGTGCACTTTGGTATTTTAGAGGAGAAAGTTTTCTCCACTACAGTATACAAAGGATTCACTCAATGACTGCAAGCTGTTCAGGTCCTGTCTCTGCAAAATGAACCCAAATAATCAGCCCTCCACCATCGTGCTTGACAGTTGCTGGCAAGAAGAATAATCATTATCCTGCATGATTCTGTCCTAAAGAAAGTAAGATGAAGACACCATGCGACTTCAGCCAAGACACTTTCATATGAACAGCTTAAACAGAACAGACATATGATTGTCTTTGGTTCTTAACCAGCAGTTCATGTCAAAAACCTTCTGATTTATACAATGTAGTGACTGGTGCCTGTGATTTCCTACATGCTTGCAGTCTAAATGTAACTTTTGTTGTATTTGAGGATCAAAGTGTCTCTAACACTATGTTCTGTCTCCTGCTAGAAATAGTGACTGAAGCCTGGAGAGACTGAGACGTAACTCTTTGACTTTTTTTTTTCAGTTTCTCTGAGGATTTTACTGCCTGACCTTGAAATGAAATTGCTGGGATGTCCACTCCTGGGAAAATTAAGTATTGTTTTAAATGTTTTCCACTGAATAATCTTTCTTTGTGTGGACTGATGGACTCTAAACTGGAAATGGCCTCATAACTCTTCTCAAACTGATGTGTGGTAACAACAGCTTCTCTAAGATCATCGCTGATGTAATTTCACCTTTGAATAAACACTCTTAAATGCTTCAGAGCAAGAAACTGCTAAAACTTCTTCTTTTATAGAGGTGTTCACACTGATTACGATCAGTTAGTCAAGTGCATTGATCTGGAACACCTGGCTGCTACTGACGCTCTTGATTCCTTTGAAAGTAATGAGGGTGGACTTACCACAAACTGCTCTTTCAGTTTTTGTTAAATATGTTTTCTCTTGTTGTAAAACCCACATTTGACGAGGATGCAGAAGTCCTCAACAGGATTTTAAATCAAAATAAACATGAGGCCCAGTAATCTGATATTTCTTATGGCCTTTTCCAGCTAGACAAGCATTGATGGATACATGTGATGGAGCATTGTCTTGTAATAAAGCAATACTGCCTGCATTTCTACATGAGACCTTCCTGTGTGCTCCTGACTGGTTTTTATGGCGCATTCTTGGACCTACTGTTGCCCTGCAGCTTCCGGGACTGAAAAACTTTGTTTTACAACCTTGTGTTCGTCCGGAGCATCACATGACAGCTGCATGTTGCTTTACGGCACTGCATCACGTCCCTGCAACTGGCTCTCAATACACTGGCAGTTTGGACACGCACAATGGCTGATTCAGCAAAGAAGCCCAAGAGGACATTAAGCGAGGATAAGAAAGATGGAATTTGACAGAGCAAGAGATAAGAGTAAACATCTGATTGATTTTCAATGGCTGGAGAGAGCTCAGAGACAGGACCCTAGACAGAAGGTGAATTAAGGGATCCCGAAGCCAAAGTTCAGAGATGCTTTAATATTATGACCACATTCAATGCTGTGTCCCTTTCCATGCAAAGCTGCTTGAAAAAGTAACTTTTAGAAAATGGCAGGAGGTTTGAGAGTAGATTTTCATGCTCTTCTTTCATGGTATCAGTCGATACTTGCTAGGGCGCGACTCTAAGTACTGCCCTGAGTCCACTAGTGACCCAGGATGGCTGTATCCATCTGTTCCACCAGGTAATTCTTGGCTCAATATTAAAGACTCAGAATGGAAATCAGTGTTTGTGTTTCAGCCTGTTTTTAACCTTGACTATGGCTTTGATACCTACTTCTACTCTCCAGGTATGCTGCAGCTTTGGAATATGGTGATAATGGAAGAGGATGGAATTCAAGTTAAAAATTTCTCAGGTTTTCACAAATAATTTGCACCTTTTCTTCTCTGTGTGTTTTTCTGACCCTGGTGACTAAATCTAGATGACTTAATCACACATCAATAGCTTAGCTATTTCACAAGAGTTTCATCTGTCTGAAAGGCATTTAATTATTTCATTAGGTGTTAATCACTTTGGGCCATGTACTCACTTCACACACAAACACATATCAGATCAAATATAATAAGCATTAAGATTTATATGGTTTGGAATTGGAAAATAATTGAAAAAACTGTGCATAACAACATCTAAATACTCCTTCCTAATAATTGTGCCTTCAGTGTTGTAATCAACTTCTATACATCTGGGACTTGAAAAGATACAGAAAAGCCTACATTCCCCATAATGCAACTAAGTGCAACATCATGCAATAACTTGTAGTTCTAGCACTGTTGAGTAACTCACTTGTCTTGTGAAGTCCATATCCATACTTTAGAAAAGCAGCCCTCATGATTTCACAAGCAGAGTGGTAAATCATTATTCATCCATTAAAATTCATGAGGAATTCTCTTTTAAACTCTACCGAATTCCCAGCTTGCCTTCTATCCGAGCTCATCTCTTCAATCATGTCATGCCATCAGGGGAGATTATGGCCTACAAGTTGCATGAAAAGACACAATGATACATGGAGTCATTAGATAAAGTCAAGTATAAAGCACCTGCAGCACAATGTGTTCAGTAGTGTGGAACTCAGGGACTGGAAATCATCCTTGTCTGAGTGAATTATTTATTTATTTACATTTCTGATCATCAGGGGCAATTACTGACTATAGAGCATAATGTAACAGTAAAAGGGAGCAATAAAGTAAATATACTGATAGAGGCTTTTCAAAGAAAAAACAATAAAGATTTTATGTTCATAGATAGTTTGAACTTAGGAAAAGTTAACTGGATTTTTTATATGGTTTGAGCAAACTTACATAGTTTAAAAAGCTGAAAAGATACCAGTTTCTCTTTGTGTGCTTTTCATTTTAAGTAGATGTGCTCTTCTGACTTCCCTCACCTTAGGGGAGGGGATCACGTGGGTTTGTTTTGTCTGCAGCGTCAACCTGCCACTCGTTCCCTTATGGAGTTTACATAATCATCCTTTTCTCTCAGCAGCCAGGTAGCAGAGCTTGTGTGAGTTCAAACATTTTGGTGAAAAGAAAAAGGAAGTTCTTTGTTGTGGGAAATCATATTTAATTTAACAATCCTGACTCAGAAAGCTATTCTGGGGATCAAAAGGTGCTTTTTGCATCCAGGTGTCAGAAGGTAAAAATGTTATCCCTTGAAGGTAAAAATGGTGGAGGAGTCTTCAGGTTTTATGGAAAGATCAGGATTCAGGTAAAAGTTTCTTGTTTTGTGTGTGAATTACTTATTTGTATTTGGCGTCCTGCCTATAATTGATGAGGCTCTCCGTTTAGAAAAGCAGAGAGGATTTCTGACGCAAGAGCTAAAAACTACATAGTGAATTTTATGATGCATTACTTCTGCATCAGACAACTATTTACTTTGTATCCTCTTCCAAAGAAACTCCATATTGCCCTGCATCATTTGATGTGTGGTAGCTGGTCATGGTGTATTACAAAAAAAACTGTATTTGTCATACCAACCGACAGATTATGGATGTAAAGGCCTTTACCTTCTTCAATAAGTCCACCCATCCGTGGGCTGCACTGTTGTGGTTAGTACTGTACATCTCTGAACACACACTTCTAACCTTGAAGCAGATGGGCTACAGCAGCAGAAGACCACACCAGGTGCCTCCTGTCTGCTAAGAACAGGAAACTGAGGCTACAATTCACACAGACAGACTCACCAACACTGGACAATAGAAGATGGAGAGATGTTGTTTGTTCTAAAGAGTCTCCATTCAGCTGTACACTCTGATGGTAGGCTCAGAATTTAATGTAAAAATGTGAAAGAATGAATCTGCCCTGCTTTGTAACAGTTCAAGTAGATGGTGGGTGTCACAGTGTGTGGGATATTTTCTTGGTATGCTTTGGGTCCCTAAAATTAGTACCAAAATAGTATTGAATATTGTTGCTGACCATGTCCATCCCTTTATGACCACAGTGTAGCATCTTCTGATGCTACTTCCAGCAGGATAATGCACCATGTCACAAAGCTCAGACCATCTCCACCTGCTTTCTAGAACATGACAATGAGTTCACTGTTCTCCAATGATCTCCACTGTCACCAATCTTAGACCAATAAAGCAGCTTTGGGATGTGATGGAACGGGAGATTCTCATCATGGATGCAACCGATAAATCTGCATCAACTGTGTGACGCTGTCATGTCAATATGGAGCAAAATCTCTGAGGAATGTTTCCAATATCTTGTTGAATCTATGCCATGAATAATTAAGACAGTTCTGAAAGAAAAAGGTACTCCAACCTGGAGCTAACAAGGTAACAAAGTGGCCAAGGTGTGTATATGACATACTTCATAATAGAAAAGTAATAGAAAACAGGTAATAAAACAATTTTAATAGTGAATCTGATTTTTTACTTTAGCATAGCAAATGAAAAACCAAAAAACTGTCAATTTCAAGATTTTCTGCTAGCTGGAAGAAACTTCCAAAACATTGTGTGTGTGTTCCTATAAATCTGATATCTGTGCAATACCCCTTGTTTCTGTTTAGGTTATAAATAATTTACCTAATTTAATCAAGAATGATAATAATTTAGTTCAAGTTCTTTCTCATTTTTATAGACTCCTCGATTTGGGTCTTTAAGAGCAAGGGACGAGATAGGGTCCCATAGTGGGAGTTGTGGGACCAAGGACTGATGCTTCGTGTACACATGAACAGAACATGGATATCACAAAGTGTAATAACTTACCAGAGAGATTACTGAACATATGTATTATTGATTAATGAACATTGAGGATGACTTGGTTTGGTGTGTACTGATATTTTTCTATTTATTTTAGACTTATGTGTTTTTATGATATATTTACTGTGTTTCACTCTTATTGTATGTGAAGTGTGTTTTGTATGTTGTTTTGTAGGTTGTGTTGTTTGTTTGTATTCTGTATGATGTATGTTCATTACGTGTGTTAATTGTGGGCCCCAGGAAGAGTAGCTGCTGCATTAGTTCTAGCTAACGCAGATCTGTATACAGTTTTTTACTGTCCTGTGTTCATTGTCTTTTCTGGTTTCCTGTTTTATTTTGGTAGTTCCTGGTTTGTTTCATTCCGTTTCACTTTCCTGTTCATTAGCTCACCTGGTTCTACTTGTTAACTTACTCCACATGCATCTCATTACTTATGTTCCTGTTATATAACCCTTGGTCCAAGTCAGTGTTGTCAGATCCTTGTTGTGTTTCCCCGTCATGAGTTCCCTTTGTTCCTGCACTTGTCTACCTCCTCCCTCTGATTCCTGCCTCTGAGTCTTGCAATTGCGTCCTCACCTCTGCTGCACCGTGACATAAAGAGCAGATTTTTCTGTTTGTCGCTACCAATGATTTCTTCATGAGAGTGATTAAATAAATTAAATATATGCTTGTAATATTGAGTTATAGATCCCTTTTCTTTGTGCTGTAGGCTCTTCATGGTGCAGCAGGGAACATGTGCAGCTTTCTAGAGTAATTTAAATTATGAATCACTGAGTACCAGGTTTGGCCTTGAGATTATGACCTGCTGTCTTAATGAGATGCTCACCTTATGCAAGTCCTCGTCATAAGAGGGTTTTAATATTAATGACACAAGCTGATGTGTTTCATCCCTTCAGGCCGTTGGGGTTCAGCTAGCAGCTTGCTGATGACAGACTGTCCTTCAGGTGTAAATGAAACAACACCCTTGGTTTGTGGGGTCCTGAGTTCCTTGCAAGAAAAATAGTAGATATTAACTTTAGTTTGGGAAGGTCACATTAATTACTGAGTAGTTGAATTGCTGAGTTAGCCTGCTAGCAATTCCAGCTACTACAATTGTGATGTGATGTGGGGAAAACTGTGTCTTTGAAAACCACATGTCTATACATCTAATACAGGTCAGCATTGACTTAATATGAGTGAGAGCATCCAAGCTAGGATGATGTTAAAAATAAGAAAAAATACACACGATTTTTTATGTTAAATTTAAAATGAATCGACCCACACAGAACAAGGTCTAACAGATACTTCCCTAATGGGCATCAAAAGAAAGAAAAATGTTTGCGGAAATATTTGGAGTAATTAATTTGCAATGTTAAAAGAACCACTGGAGAAAAGAGCTGGGAGCTAACATAGCAATGTTAGCTAGCCATTACCTTTGTTGTAGAGTTTGCCAGTGGAGTGTAACATAACAGAGGTGATTTTTACCATGAATATTAAAAAGGGCAGAAAATAAAGTTACCAAAGATAAGCTGGTGAACTTTAAGTCATACGTCACACTGTATAATAAAGCAAAGCTATGATGTGAAAAAACTCTGTGATAATTCATATCAAAATAACCTTCTCACATTTATAGCAGAAATGCTAGGCTAGGTTTAAAGAGGTTATCAGCAACAATCAGCTGTATTGTTGTTGGTATCCAGTTGCAGGTTTGAGGCTGTGCTGTCACATTGAAAAATAAATAAATCCATCCATCTTCCACTGCTTATGCAAGATCAGGTTGCAGGGGCAGGAGGTTAGGCAGAAAAGCCCAGACTTCCCTCCCACTAGTCACTTTTTCCAACTCATCCATCTCAAAGCGTTCCCAGGCCTGAGAGACGCTGTCCTTCCAGCATGTCCAGGGTCTTCCTCAGGGCCTCCTCCCGGTGGGTTGTGCCTGGAAAAAAGTGTAACAAAAACTGCTGGAATATTAAAACGGAAACGGAACAGAAGCTACCCAAAATACCCAAAGACAAGCTAGTGAACTTCAAGTCATCACACACTGTGTTACAAAGGGAAGTTATTGTAGGTGTGAAACACTTTGTTGTAACTTCCTTTCATTTATTGCATAAGGCTAAGTTAACACAGGTTATCAGTTATCTTGTAGGTATTCAGCTGTAGGTTTGAGGATTGTGTAGCCAAAATGAAGAAGAAGTAAATCCGCTGTACTAATTTTCTCTGCACAATGAAGTCATTTAGACGGTACAATGCAGCACAGCAAGAGACACGCAGACCTAAACACAAACAGACTTGCAGATATAATTTGTCAGGCATAATGAAGTAGAATTGTTCTAAAGTGTTTTCTTCTAGAAAGCAGTGATGAGACAAGTACATGCTGAGGCAACGATGATGGCAAAGATAAAAATGTGAAATAAATGCTTAGATAAAGTGAGGAAAAAAGCCGTTCCATCACTGAAAGGCTTGAAAGGTCCAGCTCGCCAACATTCAGAAAAAATTTTGAGCTAATGAGCCTTAATGGTGACATCAGCTGTGGAAAAAACAGCACTTTAGAGTTGAATTACATGAGTGCATTTAATTGTGAGCACTTTCCCCCTTTTACAGACTTTTTCTTAAATGTCACTTGGCTGTGTAGGTTGGTAGGAAATGTGACTCAGTGACAGACCTGATGAGAGAAAAATGTGTTGAATTCTACTTTATCACCACAGATGTGCAAGGGGATTAATTTGCTCTTTTAAATCCATGCACATAGTTTTATATTGTGATGTAGCAGATTTTTATAGTATTTAAGTGTCAAACATTATCCATAGTAGGTGGTAAAAAGTATAACTTTGCTGAAGTTGGTGGAACGGTATGAGATTTAAAGATGTGTACATTTAACATTTAGATGGAAACAGGCCAAGACAAGTGAAATCTTTCTGTTGTTCAATCATTATTTTCTACCCCAACATCCTACATAAGCAAATGTACACCATTAGATAATCCACTATTCGTATGCAACCATATGCTGATACACTTTTGTAACTCTCTTTTGTTGTTGGGTGTGTATCCATTTGCCTTTTCTCCTTTTTCTTTGAAGTTGTCTTATGGTTTCCCTCGTTGATTAACAGAAACAGACTACAGTTTCTATCTGTGACTGAAAGTTTCATCCAAACTTGCAGTTGGTTTATAGTCAAAATCCAGCAACAAAAGGAAACAAATAAATAAAATAAAATAAACATGTTGGTAATGAGAAGACCCATCACCCAGCAGTGAGCCATTTTGTCCGCATGGATTGGTGCGTCTGCAGTAATGCGGACTATGCATTGGTCTGTCGTGGTGAAGAAGGAGCTAAGCCAAAAGGCAAAGCTCTCGATTTACCGGTTGATCTACGTTTCTACCCTCACCTATGGTCACGAGCTGTGGGTAGTGACAGAAAGAAGAAGATCATGAATACAAGCGGCCGAAATGAGATTTCTTGCGCAGGGTTGCCGGGTTCTCCCTTAGAGATAGGGTGAGAAGTTTGGTGATCCAGGAGAGGCTCAGAGTAGAGTTGCTGCTCCTCTGCATTAAGAGGAGCTGATGAGGTGTCTCGGGCATCAGGTCAGGGTGCGTCCTGGACGCCTCCCTGGTGAGGTGTTCCGGGCATGTCCCACCGGAAAGAGGCCCCAGGGAAGACCCCGGACACGCTGGACGGACTACATCTCGCGGCTGGCCTGGGAACACCTCGGGATCCCCCCAGATGAGCTGGTGAATGTGGCCGAGGAGAGAGAACTCTGGGTTTCCCTACTTAGGCAGCTGACCCCCGTGACCGACTCCGAATAAGCGGCACATAATGGATGGATGGATGGATGGATGGATGGATGGATGGATGGATGGATGGAAGGATGGAAGGATTCTGAAGTCGGTCTGATATAAAGCTGATAATAAATACATGAATTATCAATGGAGTAAAACAATTTTTAAAGACTGAAATGATTTTACATATATGGTTGCCTTTTATTACTATTAATAATTTGGTTTTGATACTTGTTATTAAATCTGTTGGACAAGAAGTAAAAGACTAGAATAATTCATTTGAATTTCTCATAGTTATGAGGGGGTTTTTTGCATTGGGCTGTTTCTTGTTTAATGACATTTACATTGTTTTAATTTGACTGTATTTATTTACCTGCCCTGGGGCCAAAGATGGAAATTAATCGATGGCTAAATCTGGTACAATGCACCTTTTCTCCTCAGAGATGAATGTTTTTTTGGTGCATGATCCCCAACAAATAAAACAATAAACAAACATTATCAGCTAATCATTTACAAGCCACCATACATGCAGATTTATCCTGTCTGGAATAAAAATTTGATCATCTGTTTAGCAGATGTTTTTAAAACATTCAGAAATGAGGCTCAAGTTCTCGTCCCAGCAGACTTGATGCCCCCAGTCCATTACAGGTTAAACTACTGTGGCCCATCCAAGTTAAGATTAGCGTTTTCTGAAATATTAGTTCATCCAGTCTTCAAAATCTCTCCACTAGCCTACCATTTTTGTGACATGCTATTCTAAACACATAAAAGCAAATAATTTCATAAAGGAGAGAATTAACTAATAAAATTTTTATTATACATTTGACAAAACAATAAAACTGATACCTGTGTGTGTATCAGTAGGGCTGAGGTTTTTATAGAAAGTATGAAGAAAACTTGAACAGGCGATTGGAGTAACACATTCCTTCCAGCTAGCATGAAAAGATCACACTTCTTCCCAGAGGTATGCAGGGAAGCTCCACTGAAATCAGAATGTGTAAAAAAACAAAATACAATCAAATAAAATAAATTGTAATGCCATGAGGCATGAAATACAAACTCACAAGCTTTGCTCCTGTTTCTCTGTTCCCGGTCTTGTTTCAGTGCAGCTTATTATTTCTCTGGAGTTTCAAGGAAAACACATGAAGCACTGAGATGACTTATCCAAACAAATTATCCTGATAATCCTGTAGCCTGAGAACAAGGACAGTTATAGAGACATTAACCATGGAGCAATCTGAAGTCTGTAGAACGAGACCACTTAAAGAAACTGTAGCCTGAGAGCAAGTTAAGCAGCAGAATAAAGCAATATCTTATATTTAATAAGAAACTAAAGATTGTTTTCTAGCCATCATCTAAAATTCCATTAGGACACAGAGTCCGTGCTACCAAAGACAACAGAAAAGCACAATCTGAAATACTTGAAATCATGATGCTGTGTTTCTTCTCTGTGCCGAGTGTCGCTTTAAGCATTTCAGGATGACTTTAACCATTAATTTCTTGCCTCCTCCAAACAGAAATAGGATGATATCTACCTGTAATCCTGGTAGTATCGGTAAATACTGGTTGAGGAGGACATAACACCACCTACACGTTTGCTTCATGTACAATTACATAAGAGGTAGGCAAACAACTTACCAGCTAAGCACTTGGCCCACATTGTTATTTTTCCACGGAGGAACAGCACAGTCCACAGCGAGAACTTTTCTTGGCAGAATAATGAAAGACATGGAACATACACTCACCTGCCACTTCATTGGGTCCACCTGTTTAGCTGCTTGTGAACACAAAGCTCATCAATCCATCACATGGCAGCAACTCAAAATAGAGACGTGATGATTTGTTGAAGTTGAGAATCAGAGTGCACTCACCAACACTGGACGATAGAAGATGGAAACACGTTGCCTGGTCTGACGAGTCTCCATTTCAGCTCCACATTCAGATGGCAGAGTCAGAATCTGCAGGAAACAACATCCGGTCCGATCCGGATCCATCCTGCTTATCAATGCTTTAGGCTGCTCATGGTGTGATGCTGTGTCGGGATATTTTCTTGGCACACAGGATAATGCACCATGTCACAAAGCTCAAATCATCTCCAGCTGCTTTCTTGAACATGACAATGAGTTCACTGTTCTCCAGTGATCTCCACTGTCACCAGATCTTAGTCCAGTAGAGCAGCTTTGGGATGTGGTGGAACGGGAGATTCTCATCATGGTGCCGCCGACAAATCTGCAGCAGCTGTGAGATGTTGTCATGTCAATATGGAGCATCACACTTTAACACCAAGAATTAAGGCAGTCCTAAAGGTGAAAGAGGGGACAACCTGTTACTAGCAGAGTGGACCTATTAAAGTGGCAAATTAGTGTACACTGTTGGGGTCTAGTGAAACATATTGATCTGGTGATAAAAGGAGAAAAAATATAAATAAAAGTGTTGACAGCATATGTCATGGCCACCTTCCTGAGGTATTCCTTTTTGGGGATTAGGTTTGATATCTTCAAACATCTCTGCTCTGGAAATGTTGAACACTTTCAGTGAAAGTAAAATTAAAACACTTTTACTAGACTCGGCAAATCTGCTCCAAGTCCTCATAAGTGACTTTTTCCACTTTTCATGAGCAGCTCTGGAGCTGAAGGATTTCTGGGAGCTGCACAAGATAAAAATAAAAAATACAGTCCCTGCAATGAAGCAAGACATGGATAACATTTAATTTAAACGTTTCCAAAATAAAGTCTACCAAATCTATCTTGGAATCCATCGTCTACACCAGTTTATTCCAAGGCAGGGTTACTGGGAAGAGAGATATTTGGATGCTGTTAGCACACACACGGGGCATCTTAGGTTAACTTTCTGGACATTCACCTTTTCTTGGCAAAGTCAGAAAAAAATCAAATGGACAAAATGCTCCAATACTCGGTGGTGGGTGGACCCTAGCAGGTGATTTGACTAGGTAGCAAAAAAGTTCAACTTTTCGCAGCAAGTTACACAAGAGAAGTGTAGCAGAAGACCCAGCGTTCAGAGTTTTATAGTTTTGTTTTGGTTTTTTTTTGTTTGTTTGTTTGTTGTTTTGTTGTTGTTGTTTTTTGTTATTGTTTTTTTTTTTTTGTATGTTTTGTTTGTTTGTTTGTTTTCTGGTCAGCCCAGTTGGACAAAGCAATAGTCTTTGGAGACCTTATGAAACAACAGAACCAAAGTGCTGCACACAGCAAAGGAAAAAACTTATAACAAAAAAATAAACGTTAAGAGCTAACAATAAAAGCCAGCATCTCCAGCTGAGTTAGCCAATGAAAAATAATGTGTTCTAAGAAGATACTTAACAGGAAGTGAATAAGCCTGTAGAGCTACGATAATCACATATTACTAAATGAGTCTACATTAACTTAAAGACAGCAATAAAACATTAAAACAAATAAAGTTGGATATTAGAAAAAAGAAAATCATCTTTGTTTCTAAAAAGCAAATAGACAAACCAACACAACCCGACTGATTTTCTCCACTTTTTTCACTGCAGAAACATCAGTCAGTCGTGTTTCCTGATAGGACCTGCATGGAGAGCTGCTTTCCTGATCTCGCTTGCTGCTTGCTGCTTGCTGCTCTGATCTCGGGTGTCTGTCACCAGCAGTAAGCCATCTGCTGCAGGCATCCTCACGGCAGTCAGCAGCATTGAATTAAAGGAATTGTAATACTGAGGCCTTTAAACACACCTGTCTGGAGAACTTTCTGTTTTTTGTTTTTATCCTTCAGCTTTTTGGTATCACCTATCTGGTTTTTATGTTTTTTTTCCATGCTTGTTTATTGTGTTTGATTGATTGACAGCATTTTGAGAACGAGGCCGGTCACAGGAAGACCCCTATGAGGCTAATTGGCTATGAGGGGTATGTGTAACTAATTAAAAGACCATAGCCAATTATATTCAATAGCTCCTCCAGCCCCGAGTAGGCTGGTAATCACTCACTATGGGCCATCCGATCGAGTTATATGCCAATTTTAACACACACTTTCTGTCTTTACTTCATGGTTTATCGGCTTGTCCAGTGGCCCCATTAAAAAGAACTGTCTGAGACAGCAATGCAAGCATTAGTTTGTTGTGTACTGAGGCAGGCTGTGGTGTTTTAAACACGCTCAGTTGGTAAAAGTTTGCCAAGAAAATATCCCCACATCATAAAACAACACCAACAGCCTGAAGCGTTGATACAAGGCAGGATAGATCCATGTTTTCATGATGTTTCCACCAAATTCTAACCTACCCTCTAAATGTGGAGCTTAACTAGAGATTCAGACCAGGAAATGTTTTTACAGTCTTCTGTTGTCCAGTGTTAGTGAGCTTGTGTGAATTTTAGTTGAAAGTTGCTTAAATCCCCTTTCCTTCCAATTCTGATGATTCCCCATTTCAACTTCATGTCTACATGACTAACTGCACTGAGTTTCTGCTGTGTGATTGGCTGATTAGCTGTTTTAGTTAACAAGCAATGATGCAGGTGGACCTGATAAAATGACTGATAAATGTATGTTTGGAACTAACACAGTGCATGTCTGGTATTTTAAAAATGGTATTTTTCATAATTTATGTTTTACAATTAGCAGGTGAACAAGTAAAGGTGAAGCGCAGTTAGTGTTTGATGGGTTTGTTTATTTAAACTGTTAATGTTTAACTACAGATTTATCTACACATTTTACTCATGCACTAAATAATGGCCCTTATACAATAACATTCATAGAAAAGTAAACAAAAGCTCATCTCCAGGTGGACCTGGTGGTCACAATAGCAGCAGATTATGCAAAACAATATTTACATTACCTGCTCTTATAAAAACAGTCATACTTGTCTGAGTAAATAATCCTGTGATGGACTGGAACTTCAGTTGTCCAATAATTACAGAGGTGGGATCCAAACTCCCTGCAAAGCAAGATTAAATCCTTGTATGAAACCCTAAATGTTTAATCCATGTTTTCTGGCTTATTGTTAAAACACTGGTAACACACAGCCAGTGGTGTTTGCTCTATATGGACACCTTAACAAGAGGAGAAACTCGATTAATGTTGGAGAGGGTCTTCTCTGTTCTGTTCAGAGCTAGCTCTTCCAAAGTAACCAAAAGCTAGAGTTAGTTCAACTTTAATTCCTCGCCTCTGAGCTATAAAATTAATAACAATAGTTTAAGATCAATAAAACCTTCAGGGCAGAAGGAGTAGTTATTGTTGGACTTGCTGTAAAACTAGAGGGTTTGTTGGTTTTGGCATTTATTTGAAAATCAGAACTATTTGCTAAAAAAAAACACCTTCAAGCTGCACTTCTGAAGGAAAGTAGATATTTAAGGAGTCTAATGGACAAAACAACTAAATCCTCAAAGACTAAAAACACCATATGAATGATTCTTTTAATAAGAAATTATTTAAAAATATTGTGAAAGCACAGAGAAAAAAAGTCAGTAAAGGGTTTTGTTTAGCTGTTTGTTGGCTTGTTTATGAGGAGAAACTTGAATCTAAAGAGGAAAGAAGGTTTTTGCAGCAACTCCAGTGAAGTGTTTTTTATTTGGCGCTTTGGTCGAGATAAGAGTATTTGAGGCATTAAATAAAAGTGAGCTTTGTTTAAGGAATCACATCTTATCAGGGGAAAGTTTTTATGTGTGGTGGTATAACCTAGCAGAGAAGAGGGGAACGAGAGGATCCCGGTAGGGGTGACTTTTTGCTCGCCTCACTATTCAGTTCAATTATGATTCACTTGTTAGCATTTTGCTAAAGATGGACGTTGACGCATCATAAAGTCCTGCATAATCAGGTTACTTTAAGGTACATTCCAGCATTGGGGGACATTTTCCGTCCCACCTGTAAAATTTCAAGTAATCTGTGCACAAATTAAACGAATGCATGCACTGCTTGTGTAAATTACACTTGTCTTAATTTAATAATCAACATATTTTAAATAATAGCAATGATATGCTGAAGTTGTTTCCCACAACATGTGTGCAACCCTGTTACTGAAACCTTAGCATGGCAGAAGAAGAAGAAAACAGTGCATCACGTGACACAGAGGAAATAACTCATCAAATTTGTGCTAACAGCATGGACAGACCAAGAGTACGGTTTCTCTTCAGGTTGTTTTTTTTTTATATTTCATGTCTTTGCAGCCTTGACTGAGTGTGTCACGCTAATCCATGCAACCCTGTTACTCATACTGTAAGAATACAAATTGAATAAATTAATTTAATTAATATAACTAACTCTGTCCTAAGTGTGAACATTAAATTTCACAACTAGCATGTTTGTCTGAATAAAAGCTAAAATTAGCATTGATTTTCAACTCTGTTACTTGAATTAAAATTTAATTAAAAGGCAGGAGGGAGACGGGTGCAAGAATCAAGGTTTTGATTAGGAAACACAACTCATATGAACGACACTGAGGAGACACGATGGATGATCTGACAAACACTGACTGAAACCAAGGGGTATATTTCTGGAACACAACTAACGAGATGCAGGTGGAGTGAGTTAACAAGTAGAACCAGGTGAGCTAATGAGCAGGAAAATAAAACAGATTGCAACACACCAGGGAAAGAACTACAAAATAAAACAGGAAACCAGACCAGACAATGAACACCAAAACTAAACCAAAAACTCACAGATCATGACATGAGCTGAACCAAAACAGTTTTTTGTTTGTTTATACTGTTTTTTTGTTTTTAAATACACAACTCCTTAAATAAAAAGTTTTCAAAAGGTTTCAAATTGTCCTCCAATTCTGGAATGACCCATAAATCCACACAAAACCACTTTTCCATTATTAAAAACAAACAATGCACTCTACATCAAACTACATCTTGTCTGCACCATCTGAAAGACCCACCTTAGTACTGTACTGCCTGTACACATGAGTCAGCTGCCACAGCAGTCCACAAATCACATGTAATGGCCGCTCAAATAAAATGAGTCACCAAGGCAACTGCTTCCTCTGTGGAATGCAGGTGTACCTGTTTCTGTTAGTGAACAATGCTGAGGAGGTTTTCTCAGGTCCTTAACACATGACAGAGCCTTGGAGTTTTACTGTGAGTGAAGAAGGCTGAAGATCCTGAGTAAAGAAAGTTAAATCTCTTCTCACGCTGGCAGTCCCTCATAAATTCTCGGCTGACTCTTAAGGGTTAGTTGTGTTGTTTGGAGCTGAAGAAGTTCTGTTTGAAAATAGTTAACATGGTTTTTCGTGTCAGTTTACTGGCCATGTTCAGTTTTTGCAAAAAGCTTCTCATCAAATCTTGTCTTCCTCCAGTATGAGCTTCTCTTTATAGGCTCCTTGTTAAATCCAGAATAGAATTAAACATTCTTTGCATCTCCTAAACACCAAGCTTTATGCATCTTATAGATCTCAGATTTGAATTAGTCATCATTAGGAGAAAACTGTGAAAGCTGCCAAAGTTTTGTAGTACTTCTTTAAATATTTCAATCAACCATAAAAAAACACTTGATGTGGAACAACAATTTGACTGGACTACCTTTACTGGAATATTGCCGATGTAACAGAGCCGTTTTTGTACTCCAGTATCATCAGCTACTGGAGTACAATACAGTTACCTATATACAAACTATTTCAGGTGAGTTGAGCTTTTGATGAGACAGATGCTGCTTTCGTTAAATAACTACTATATAAGTTAAGTTGAGTAGTTTATTTCTAAAGTAATTAACAGGCTTTTCTTTGTGGTCAGGTAAAGAGGTCCCCAAGTTGCAAGTTCTGTAAACCCATTGCCCATTGGGAGGTCTGGTACTGAAATTAATGAGTCATTGTGCAGAACTGGATAGGCTATTAGATCCATTTAACTTTTTTCAGGTGTGTTGAAGCAGGGATACAATAAAAGCCTGCTGGAAAGCAGCCCTTGTAGGAACAAATGTAACCCCTTTCCTGCATAGCTACTGCTTAATAAAAGCCACTTGTACCAACAAAACCTGAAAAGACAGAATAAAAACAGAAAAGAACAACATGCATGTCTTTAGATGGTGGGTATAAGCCGGAATAGCTTCTAAAAGCTTTTGCAGGTAATTTATCAATGTGCGTACTGCATATATATATATATATATATATATATATATATATATATATGAGTGTGTGTGTGTGTGTGTGTGTGTGTGTGTGTGTGTGTGTGTGTGTTTAATGCAATAAAAATAAATACAATTTATTTAATATAAATAATATTAATTTAATTAAATATTAAGTTTCTGTTTAACATTTAACTGTACATTATTTCACTAAATGCAATCTTCTGTCTCTGTTTTAATGAAAGTCATACTCCTCATCACAGTTCCCTTAAAATGTCATGACTCTCTGCAGAGGAAAGACTCGAAGGCTGTTTATTTAACAAAAGAGCAATGTTGACAAAGGCAAAGTCCACAAATACAGATAACCAGAGTGCGCTCAATACCACAGGGAGAGTTGTTACAACAAACTGGTGAAGAGTGACTGGAGAAACAGGGTTTTATGCTGCAGAGTTTGATGGGTCAATGAGGGACAGGTGTCCCGTTAAACCAGGGGTGCCCAAAGTCGGTCCTCGAGGGCCGCTGTCCTGCAGATTTTCCAGTGTTTCCTGCTTTAACACACCTGACTCAAATGAAATAGATCCAGCAGCATATTAAGTTTTGTACAATGACTCATCAATTTAAGTCAGGTGGTTTTGGAGCAGGGACACATCAAACAAACCTGCAGGATTGTGGCCCTCGAGGACCGGAGCTGGGCACCCCTGCGTTAAAGGTAGACTGGAAGATGTTTTCCAGGAGAATTTTTTACTATGTTCCTTAAAATTCCCTTCACACACTAACTGCAGTCAATTAATTAAATTCTCCAACACAAAAATAAAATGTGCTGTCACTTGTGGAACGGACAGGACTGAAAAACACCATCCAATCATTTCAGCCGGTCTGTTCTAAAAGATTGGTTGGTGAGATGTCTATCAGCCTCAACTCCTCTCTCCACCCCTCTGCACCTGCCCCTTTTCCTGCACAAATCACATGCTTTCAGAGGCCTGGAGCACTTGTAGAGGCAATGAAGCGAGAGCCAGAGCTTGGCTAGCTTACTACATCAAATTACTGTACACACTTAAACTTAAGGGACACTAAGGCGTCGCTTCAGGAGGAAGTCTGAAGAAAGACTTTTGGACTTTTGAATTGTGTATTTTCAAAATGCAGCTTGCTTGAAGCCGGGGAGACAGAGCATTACATAAAATGAAGAAATTTCCTTATCTCTTGCTTAAATAGTGAGATTTTTTTTCCTTTAATGCCTCTATTGCATCTTCCTCTGATAATAAAATCACATCTTTGACAAGCCAGAAGTCACAAGCAACAAACACATCCATTAAACACCAGTATTAATTTCTCAACACCTTCAGGGTTATTTTTGATTGTGTTCATAATTTGATTTGCAGAGAATAATTTGAATTTGAGTACCTTCCATCTGCATTAATCTCACAAATCAGACATGAAAAAGAAGTGGTTTGAAGAATAAAGTCTCTGTTGAGAAACAGAACACTCAAAGAAGAGTCCTTTCATCATCCCTAGAGAGCAGCCTCTCTGATGGCAGCAGCTGGGTCTCTGGATGAAACTTGGACATGATGGCACACATCCCAGACAGCAAAAACCTTCTCATGTGGGGCTTTTAAAATAAAATGGATATTAGTACTCCCACTTACTGTTGGGACAGTTTCTAAGAAAACAAACTAGACTAGCTTACTGAAGTTAAGATGTTGGTGAAATAAAGAGGCGATGAAAGCAAAGACTGGAGAGAAACAACTAGAATCAGCAGCTTTACTCATACTTTAGTTTAACATGTGTGGACTAGACACATTTCATAGAATGAGCAGAGTTTAACTCAGTAATTTGTTGCTTCTAGACTTGTCTTTCACTGCCCCGGCTCTGTCTAAAAGATTCAACAAGTGCCGTATTGTACACTAGCTCATACTGAAAACTATTATTAGTATAACCTATCACGTCCTCTCACCCGCTGTTAACTTTTGCTGATTTGTAAATGCACACCTTATAACAATAATAAAAAAAGAAAAGCAACTAATATTTTTGTTATATGATTTTTTTTGTTGTACCACACACTGCAGTTTAATTAGCCTATATGTTCAGATGGTGGTGCAGTGGGAAACTGATTTGGGGGGGGACCTTTTTCAATGCTGCACCACTAAACGTGCATGCAGCAGAGCAGCTGTGTTTGTCTGAGATGTTGAGCGGTGAAAATGGGAAAGCTCAGACCATGAAACCATGAACAGTACCATGGTATATCATTTTCGTCATACCTCCCAGCCCTACACGACACTGATATATCCTCTTGACTACCAGGAAAAAAAAATACTGTCCAATCACATTTTTTTTGTTACCAAAAGGTACCAAAGCCCCACCCCTTCACATTTGGTATCATTGAAAAGCCCTAAACGTCCTCTGTAGATAGCAAAAGGAATTAACTCAGTAGAATGCAGTGGGTGGGAGATATTCACAAATTTACAAGTTTACAACTGTCCCCCACAGAGGACAAATCTGAACTACTGGTAGTCAGGAGGTTAAATGAAGTATACATGAACACTTTTAAAAGTTGGATTTTGTCCTTTTTTTACCCAAAGAAATTTCATGTCCATGAGGAAGTGCTCTAGAGGATAACTGCTTTTATCCTACCCTTTAGTGTACGACACCAGTGATGTTCTGGACATGCAAAGATTTTCTTTAACAAGACAACCTTCTCTGAGCCACCCACTAAGTTAAGGCCTGACCAGGTCTGGTCCAAAGCAGGCTATGAGGGCCTCAGATTCTCTGTCATTGAACCGTTGCTTTATGTGGGATTCCACTCAATAACTTTGGTTAATAATAACCAAAGTACATATGTTCATGAATATAAGGTAGAAGATTTTCTGTATTGAATAGTCAATGGGAACTGAATTTCTCTTTTTGTTTGACTATACCAACTTTATTTATAAAGCACTTTTAAACAACAACACCTGGAACTAAATGATGACCATAACAGTAAAAGCTACAAACAATTTAAAAAAAACATAAAACAGAGAAAACATCACACATATGTGTAAACATGACATATAAATCTAAAAGGAATCAAATCTATTAGTTTAGTCTTTTACATGAAACCTGTAAAATCATACCAGTCCAGGAACAGCAATCTCAGTAACTTCACCTCCAAAATACAGTTTTCTTTTGTTTTTATGAATAGAATTGCAGTAGAGCCAGGACCTGCTGGAGAGACTGTACCTCTCAGCTTGTTTGGGAATGCCTTTGAGTTCCTTTGGAAGAGCTCAAAGGGATGGGTGGGAAGAGGGAGGTCTGGGGACTTCTGCTCAGAATTCTGCCCCTATGACCTGGTTCTGGATAAGTGGTAGAAAATTAATGAATTGATGGATGGATTCTCAATTAAGATTCCTAATTGTAATCCCCTCAGTTTACTTCTTGTACCACCAGCTGGTGTTTAGATAGTTGCAAAACAGTCATTGTTCGCAGATGATTGGATTCCTACACCTTTTACTTTCAGCCCCATCATTAGGTTGAAATGTCCTTTTATTCATATGTCCAAGTTCTTTATGACATTTGCAACAGTCTCATTTGGACTTTGTGCTTATTGATGCTAGCATTACCACAAATGCAAAAAGAAAATGTGAAGCACTACTAGATATACTAAATAAAATACTAAATTATTGTGTGAGCATGTTTGCGATTGTAGTTATAGTCAATTAAAGCACTTCTGTCTAATATGAAAACACACTGTCCTAACTCTAGATTTAGGGGTGAAGTTTCTTCCCTCCAAGGCTGCCAGAGCATCTGTTTTCATTCTTTTTCTCATGAACATGCCTCAGTTGCCACACACAGACAGTATTCTGCCAAAGAGAAGCATGCAGGACAGATTCATGGGGTGGCATCGCCTGCCACATCTGTTACTCCTGTCACCAGCTGCAGGAGACATCTCATAACTGGAGTGGGCTGTGGGTGTCAGAGACCATACATCTTGTCATGCAGGAATATTTGAGTTTGCCTTTGCCCACCTTTCTTTTCCTCGGCATCCATCCACACACACTCTCTCTTTAACTGTCCATCAGAGCTGCAGAGGAAACTTTGCAGTGGATTGCAAACCCTGGCATGTTGAAGCAAACCAGGGCATCTTTTATCTACTCACAGCGTTTATCACTGTGAGCAAGTGATTTATTTTAATCTTAAAATGTTCCTACCAACAGCATTAAAGATTCACTTTCATGGATTTAATTCAGTGAGACTGAATTATCTCATCATTGGATGTATTGCACTAAAATTGTGTGTAATTCATGGTCTTCAGGGGTTGAACCCAATTGGTTTTTTGTTTCGTTCTTTGATGTTTTGTTGTTTTTTTCCAAAGGAAATGTTTCCAATAAGATCTTATACAGGCCATCATGTTCCCCAGAGAGTAATCCTCTGGATGACTTTTCATCATGCACCACCAGGACCAGCTGCCCAGAGGTGAAATATCATAACATTTACAGAGTAGGTTGACAGTCAGTTTAACAGCCAGTCATGGTACCTTGATGTTCTTTCCATTTCACTTTGACATACGGTTCATGACGTTTTAGTAAGGGCCAATAAAGTGTTATCATTTACAGGATTTAAGAAAAATATCTCTAGCTTTATTGGTTATGTTGCTCGACATTACGATTAATAATTCAGATTTATAGTGATTAATCCAGAGTCGCCAGTAAGTGAAAATTCTTCTTCACATTGCCAATGATTTTCAGCCTTTAAAATGTTTTAGTTCAACTTAATTGTTTTTCCCAACTATATTAGCTTCCAACTTCATTTGCTTATCCAAACTCTTTACTTAAAAGAGTTGCACAGTTGTGTGGTGATTAATGCCGCAGGTGTTAAGTCTGTGAAGTTCATGCAAATTGTACAAGATTAAATTAGTTTTACTTCGGAAACATAAAATATTTTTTGTGTTCTCTGTATACAAATTTCATTGTCTTGGCTGGTTTGTTGTTGTTCTTCCTTTAGGGTACCTTTAAACTGGAGGAGAGTAACACTTGTTGCTCCATGGAGTTCACATCCTTCTCACGCTGCTCAGTAGTTACGGCCCAAGCGTACAACTGGGCTTTGACGCAACATCCAGTAATAATTATGTCATTCATTCTGGTATGCTGCTCCAAATCTGCTAGTCTGGTTTCCAGCAAGGCCAGACGCCGATCCTTCTCAGAGTTCTGGAGGTGGCGAGCCTTAACTTCCTCCAATAGATCCAGAGTGGCTTTCTGTTCCGGTTTTACAGTAGTAATCCCTGTAGGGGATCCCAAGAGGATCTTCCTGATGTCATCGCCTTCCTTGACGGTCAAAACGTTCTTTAGCTCCATAATTCTGATTTTCCATAAAGTGTCAGTGATTTGGGAAGCAAAGACTTTTAAGTGTCTGGTTTCTTCCAACCCAACTAGCTGTTGGTAGCTTTGTTTGTTGATCTAACAATAATCCTACTGGTCAGGAGCTGATCGCGGAAATCATGTGCAAAGTTGATATTTTGGTAGTTAGGACCATCATCTCACAGCAAGAAGGTTCATGGTTAAAACCTTGGCTGGACATTAGACTTGTAAAAATATAAAAAAAAAAAAAAAACATAGTTTGGTTTTGACTGTACACACTGTGAAAACAGCAGCCCCAGTAACAGACCATCAAATCATAGTTTTTACTGCCTATCCAGGGTCAGTCCTGCCTGGTATTAGGCCCTGGTTGAGTGCATACCTACCTGTGGCATCTTTTTGTGAGGAAAGGATGTAAAAATGAAGCTAATGCATTGAGTAATATGTGAGCTGAAATCATTGTGTCACATACACTGACTTATTATAGACTAAAATTGGTTCTTAGTTCTGGACGACTAAAAACTGAATTTAATGGTCCTGTGAATAAGCAGCAACGTAGCAAGATGCTAAAAAACATCAACTTACGTCAGGCTGTTTCTGCAGACCTTCATTCTTTGTCCATTTTCCTCTTCCTCTTTCCTTCCTTCATTTTCTAATCTGATCACCTAATGGATTATTTCAGCTTTTCATGTCCATTTCTTTATTTAAAATGTTACCGTCCTGCAACACCATCAACTCAGCATCAAGACAACAGTATGTTAATTAATTCACCTGGATAGACAGAACCATGTTTGTTTTTTAAGTTTTGTACAATTTCACACAAGCTTCAAAAATAATGACATTTGTATTTATAATGTATTTGACACTTTTGGTGCATAACCAAAACTTAGAGGGAAATACAGGATATTTGGAAGTTGTTTGTGTTGGGATTGAGCTTAATTTCATCTGTGAGATCCAAAGGTGAGACTACTCCCTGCCTTCCTCCCTCCAGCACGCTGACGTAGGAGCTGCACACTCAACTAAAATGAGACGAGAGTGGCAGGTTGTACAGAAACTGGCTGGGACCAATTACAGATTTTTTTTTTATTTTTAATTTATTATCTTTTTTATTGTCATCCGCCTTTCCATCCTTACATAACTTGCACCTGTGGTAGTCCTGGCTTGTTTTACGTCCTGAGCAAACACCCCCCCTTTGCACACCTCCCTCCCTCGATAAACACATCCATTGCTCATTGTCCCTGCCCAACCCCACCATGCACACACACAATACAAACCATATCTTTCTGCACAAATGACCTCTTTAGCTGTGAAGGTGCGCCCCTTCACAGATTGTACCCTGAGCGCTTGCCCACTTCACCCGTAGCAAATATACCCCTCTGTGCTTGATTTCAGGGTACCAGCTGTCACTCATATTTCCAAATATCTTTAGGTATGTATATAAGCAAGTGTAATTGTTGCATTTATTATATTATATGCACAGTTTATTATCCCTTATAGGACCTATCTTCAGTTAGCTTTTTTAAAATATAATGTTCGTGAAAGTGCCCCATGTTTCCCAAAGAGCCTCCAGTTTGTCATGCAGTTTAAAAATGTATTGCTCATGCTTGGCTATTTTAATAATTTCCTTCTACCACTCAGTAAAAGGTACAGTATCTTTAGTTTTTCCATTTCTAAGAACAATCATGCAACCTGTAATAAATGTGTGTTGACATCATTGGGTCTGTTGAACTGGCAGTATATAGCTAGCATACAAAGCCCTGGGCTCTACCAACCTTCACCAGGCACCTTGGTGTTAAACTCCCACCTCTCTGAAATAAATACATCAGATGCATCAATGAACCTCTGGTCCTTTCACATCTCCAGCACACATCAGAATCTCATAGCTTCAGTCGTACCATCTTATCTGGGATCAGGTAGCTTCTATGTATAATCCTGTAGGTTCCCAACCAGTCTGGTCAGTCTCGGGCTGATTCTACGTACCTGTATACTGACGGGGACGTGCAGTGTGTGTCAGGTCACAAGTTAATTTGGTGTAGGACTTACCACCATTAAAGTTTGCTAGCAACCAACAAAAATGGCCAAATCCAAAAAGTCAAAAACTTACCATTTTCATTCAGAGTGGGAGGAGGATTATGTTTTTGTTTACTTAAATTGAAAGTCCATTTGTCTCAACTGCAATCTCAGCATGGCCATACCAAAGAAGGAAACCTGGAGCAGCATTTCAGAACACAACAACTCTGTAAGTTACTAGCCTACTACGAGAAACTAGCTGCCCCCTCCCAATGCCAGAAGTCTCAGATAGAAAATATTGCCAAAGCTTGCAACTTAAAAAAATCATTTTTATAATATCTGAATGGGTTTTCTATTTTTTGGGGTGTGCAATGGATATGGCTTCCTATGCCAACTTGTAGATCTCCGTGGGCTGGTAACTTTAAAAATAGATCTTCAAAAAAGGTTGGGCACCACTGCTGTAAGTCATCAAGTACATCTGCACGGCGCTCTATGTTTATACCAGGATGTAAAAATGTCTTTCAATGTCGCTTTGACCTTTAACCTGATGAATGGTAGTTTACAACTGTTTGTTTAGCTAAAAGCAATAAGTACTGGTGTACAGAACTGCAAGGATGGCTGTATCTATTCATTGATATGTTAAGAACTAAAGAAGCATAGACTGGCGTGAGTTATACCCTCCATCTGAAAGACACCAAGCAAAAACTTAAACAGTAGATATTCATCATGCACAAAAACCTACCTCTCCTTTGCTCCAACTACTCTTTAAAAAAGTTGTAACTCAGATGAATGAAAAAAAAAATGCCTGTAAAGCAGTATTTTCTCATCAGGATAATTGATAGCCAAATGTGCAATAAACCTGTGGTCAACCAGATGCCATTGCATTTAAAAGTCATAA